>NW_027556180.1:123890799-124490799 GCF_003287225.1 Phascolarctos cinereus | reverse complement strand
AGATATTACTATCTCTGTTTTGTAGATAAGGAAATAGAGGTTCTTAAAGAGGAAAAGATTAGCCCAGTGTCACACAGTTGACTGAAAGTTTCACTTTGCTCATTGTTTGTGAAATATGTTTAAAAAGTATTTTGCTTCAGCAAAGCAAAATGCAGTCCTAAAGGCTTTCCTCCAACAAGATTTGGCCTTTTACTTGTCAACGTTTTTACCAGTTATTTGCACATTGATCTAGATGGCAAGCTTGTCAAATCTAGGGATTCTAATGAATCAATAAATGAATGAAAAAGCATTTATTCTGTTCTTAATACTGTGCCAAATTCTGGAGATAACAAATAGAAAATTCAATCCTTGCTTACACTCAAACTGGGGAAGACTATACATAAAGGAGAGTTCAAATGCAGGAAGGATGGAAAGGCTGGGAGATTCTGAGGATGTAACTGTAGGATAGATGTCCAGCAGTACATCAGGGTATCTTCATCAGAAGCTAGGGAGACTAATGGAGACCAGCCCACTACTTTTGGAAAAAAAAGAAATTATCCTAAGGGTCAGAGTGGATTAGGAATTTTGAGATCCTCCTGTTAGGGTAGAGATGGGAGAGGGCCAGTGTATAGCCTGGAAGGCAAAAGAGTAGGGAGGTATTGACAGGAAAACCCGGGGCAGGGAAGCAGCAGGGAAGCCCTCTTCTTGTCACCTATTCTGATTGTAGCCTTACAAGACTCCAATTAGGAGGAGTACATTCCAAGTACAGCCAGTGCAAAGGCATGGGAGATAAAAGGCCATGTTTGATGAAGAGTAAGAAGGCAAGTTTGGCTGGACCATATTGTGTTTGCAGAATAAGGAATAAGAAGACTAGAAATGTAGGGGCTTGGTTATGAAAGGTTTTAAATAATTGGAAGCCACTGGAGTAGTGGAGTAATATGTGACTAGACCTGGTTTTAGAAAAATGACTTTGATATCTGAGTAAAGGATGGATTGGAGTTGTAGAGCTTGAGGCAGAGAGGCCAAATAGGAAGCGACTTCAATAGTCTACCTGAGAGGTGATGAGTGACTGAACTAGGATGGTGATGGAAAAAAAGGAGAAATGTGCCATATGTTGTGGAGATAGGAATGACAAGATTTAGAAACCATTTGGAAAAGGAGGTGGTGATTGAAAATGAGGCATTCAGGATGATACTAAGGTTGTAGACCTGGATGACTGGGATGGTGGTACCCTCTGTGGAAATGAGACAAGATGGTGAAATTAATGAATTAGTGAATTGAGGTTCAGAGTAGATATTTGTCGTAGGGGAGATGCACTAGTCTAAATATGAAGTAGAGAAGATTTAAAGCAGAGAAGTGATTGTGGAGATGGAAAACAAAGGATAACTCCAAGGGACATTTGGAAAAAAGAATCAACAGGAATTGATATCTGATTAGATATTAGATAGGAGAAGGGACAAGGGAGAATAAAAAAACCAAGATGATGTTAACCCATTGGTGAGTTTTTATTAAAAGCCTACTATGTGTTCTGTACCATTGTAGGCATTGTGGAAAATAGGGAAATATATATCAGAGGTCAATGCCCTCAAGGATTTTTTTGGGAGACAGGACAAACACATTAAAAAAAAAGAGCAAACAGTGTAAAAACACTAATAAATAAGTACTAGGCTCTAAGCTCCTTGACAACAGGAGTTGTTTCATTCTTTCTCTTTGTATTCCCAGTGCTTAACACAGTACCTGACATAATAGGAATTTTAAAAGCGTTTGCTGATTGATAGATTACTAAATTGTAAAGAATAGAGAATGGCTATTTATGGGTTCAGAGGGTAGAGCTGTAGGTCTAGGAATGTTTCATGGTGGTGAGGCTTTTAAACTGGGTATGCAAAAACTTCACGGATTGAATCCTGGGTCTCTCTCTCTCTCAACTCCTTCATCTCTTTTATCCGACCTTAATCTCTGGGTTTCTAACCTTGACCTGGTAAATTCTCCTAATTCCTACTTACCCTCTTTGTTCAGTTCTCAGAAATTGACCTCTGTGTTCCTGACCAGAGCCTGGGAATCTAACTCTCTTATTTTCGTTTTTGCTTGCTCCTGGATGCTGATTTTGTGAGCCTGATTCTTAGGTGTAGCTGGGATCCCAATTAATCCGTTGAGAACTGCCTAGTAAGAAGGATCAGAGAAACTTGCACACACATACACACACATATACACACAGACATATGTATATACACATATATAACCCTAAGCTATAGTGCTTCAGAGGATATTTACTGGACATATTCAGCTACCTAAGGTTACTCAGCTCTGTCTACATGCAATGGCTGAAAGAGGATTACTACTGTAAAATGTAGTCACTATGACTTGTTTCCAAGGTGGAGATTCAGGACAGGACCCAGAAGCACTGGTTTCACCACTTATTCACGGGCTGTTCGGATAAGCCACAGTCAAATAGGCAGCTCAAACTTCATAGTCTTGAATCCGGTTCATCCCAATCATATAGACTTGGTCTCAATTAAGTCATTTTCTCTGCAACGGAAGGGAGTCTGCTTTGTGAGTGTGCTTGAATATATGCATATATCAGCATTATCGTTAACTACATACGCACGTACATATATTTATACACATGCTCACATGTGCAAAGATGCAGTTCCAAACTTAATTAAAAATAGAAAGCAACCTAAAGTGTGCTGGTATTTTCCCTGACTTCAGCATGATCTACCACTTTGACAAAATTTCATAAATCTCCGGCAATAGAAAATTCTACAGCACGGAACCATTTTATGTTGCAATATTGGTACTTAAAATATTCAGCAACTTTCATCATGTTTTGCCTCTTGGTACATGGAATTTTTATGTATTTAATAGTTACATATGTTATATATTTTAAACAGTATTTTTTTACTAATGGTCCCCCACAGTACATTTTTCTGAAACTGTAACATCTGTGTTTTGTACTCCCAGCTTAGGATCATCCTCTTAAATTGAACACATGCAACAACAGAAGATGAATTAGTAGTTATTTTTAAAGTGGCCGCATCTCATGGAGAAGGCTTCCATGCATTCAAGGGCTGGGGGAAGAAGCGCCTCGGCCTCTTCCTTCTTTCTCCTGGCCCCTGGCCCCTTGGTAGGAGGAAGGGCAATTCTTGATCTGGCATGACTGAGATGGTTGCTCTGCCTTCAGTGCCATGTTTGCAGCAGGTACACAGAAACTCAGAGGAAAGGAACCACAGGGAATGTTCATTTGTTATTTATTTATGAACTTGCCATGCCACATCATGTAAAATTCAAACCTTTAGCTTGCTCCTGCCCCAGTTGCTTGAACGACAGTCTTTTTTTCTCCTTCGTGCTGAAACAGGCTTTAAACGGCCAAGGCCACCCACAGGCTCAGGCTGGATGTTGCTGTGTGTTTGCTTTTGGCTGCTAACTTCACCGAGTTTACCTGCAGAAGCCTTCCTAGAGTGAAACTGGTCAGTAGCCCATGTAAAAGGTCTGGACCATCAAAGAGAATGCTAAGGAAACTTAGTCTTTGGGGCCTGTATAGCACAAGAATCAGGTGATTATTCTAGAAGCTGAATTGCTTTCATGCTCTGGATAATGAAGAAATTTACTCAAACATTCATTTATTATAAATTGGGGACGATGGCTCATCACTTATGGAGCATCATGCTTCAGAGTCTGGGGGGGGGTACCCTTCTTGCAGGAATTCATAAATAAACCATACAAGGAATGAAAAGGTTTTGTAAGCACTTTGGACATGTCTCTCTTCCTGGGGAGCAAATATCTACTCTACCTCCCCGAGCTTTTAAGGGAAGAAGAGCACTGTACCTTTGAGACAGAAGACTATGTTCTCGAATAGGACTGCCCTATCATATCATAAACTTGGAGCTGGAAGACCCCGAGGGTCTCAGGGTCATTCTTTCATTCATTCATTTGTCAAACATTTATTAAGAGCTCTCTGTGTGCTCAGTATTGTTCTGGATGTTGGAGAAGATATAAACTTCACATAAGATAGACCTCTCTCTGCCCTCATGGGGCTTACAGATAAGTAGAAGAAGGATTAAGATATTAAAACTGATAATGGTAATGTACATGATTTATATAGGCACATTTTAGAGGTGTAAAACAAAGAGTTTTCTAGTATAGCCATTACCCTATTACTATGAATCCAGTCTACAGAATTCCTCAGAGGGGAAAATTTAACTTCTGCCTGAGTGCTGCCCATGCCAGGGAGCTCATTCTTTCCAGAGAGAGCTCACTTTATTTTTCTACAGTTGTGATCATGAGAAAGTTTTCTTATGTGAGCCAAAGTCTTCCTTCCTGTAACTCCTTCCCCCCCCTTCAGTTAATTCTATTTTTACCTCCTGAAGCTAATCACATAACTTTAAGCTATTTTTTATAGGATGACACAACTCACAGATGCAGAAGCTGTTGCAGTTTGAAGAATACCAGGAAGAATACCACCTCCAAAAACCAAAATTCAACAAATAATATCTTCACTTGCCTAGTTTTTGTGCTTAGAAATTCCATAGTATTTACTTGACTTAAGATAGTGAGGCTATAGAATATAGAGGGAGAGACAAAAAAATTAAGCCTTGATTATTCTACTGTAAATGAATTAAATATTCAGATTGGCTATCAATTAAGCTGAAGAAAGGGGCCACAAAGGTGGGGGCGGGGAGGCAGACAGGGAGAGAGGTGAGAGAGTTGGGAGAGAGAAATGTGAGACCTGGAGAGTTACTGTTGTTGTTGTTCAGTTGTATCTCACTCTTTGGGGTATCTCACCCCATTTGGGATTTTCTTGGTAAAGATACTGGAGTGGTTTGCCATTTCCTTCTCCAGCTCATCTTACAGATGAGGAAACTGAGGCAAACAGGGTTAAATGCCTTGCCCAGGGTCACACAGCTAGTAAGTGTCTGAGGCCAGATTTGAACTCATGAACATGAGTCTTCTTGATTCCAGTGCTCTATCTACTGCATCACTTACCTGCCCTGGAGAAGAGGTGGTGGGAGTGTGTCAAAAAAGGTCCAAAGTAAAACACTATTCCAGAACGGTGGTCAGACTGAAACACTGTTACAGATTGTCTAGAGCAGTCCGGAGGACAATAAGACTACTGTTTGGAGTTACATGGAGCAGAGGGGGATATAGGAAAGGAACAATAAAAGATGGAAAGGGAGAAGGCAATGAATCAAAGTGGGGTACAGATGAGGAGAAAGGAAAGTTTAAAACAAGCTTTGCAATGTTCTAGGTAGAGTCCTCTTGAATCGAAAAGATTTGAAAAATAAAAATATATAGTCCTCTATGTGAAATCTATCATTATGAAATCTGTGTACTCGTATTTAAGTTAAACACACACACACATGTATATCCATATGTGTGTGTATCTATATCTATCTATCTATCTATCTATCTATCTATCTATCTATCTATCATCTATCTATCTATCTATCTAATCTGTCTATCTATCTATCTATCTATCTATCTATCTATCTATCTATCTATCTAATCTATCTAATCTGTCTATCTATCTATCTATCTATCTATCTATCTATCTGTCTGTCTGTCTGTCTGTCTGTCTGTCTGTCTGTCTATCTATCTATCTATCTATCTATCTAATCTGTCTATCTATCTATCTGTCTATCTATCTATCTATCTATCTATCTATCTATCTATCTATCTATCTATCTATCTATCTGAATGAGTTGAACGTGGTGGTACTCCCCTATAACACCAGTTAGAGTGGAAGCTGAGGCTGATGGATCTCTTGAGCTCAGGAGCTCTGAGCTGCAGTGGGCTAAGCTAAGCAGGTGTCCACACTAAGTCTGCCATCAATATAGTGAGCTCTCTGGAGTGGGGAGCACAACAGTACAAGGTTGCCTAAGGAAGAGTGAACTGGCCCAGGTCAGAAATGGAGCAGGCTAAAGGTTTTGTGTTAACCAGTAGCAATTCATGAGTGAGTAGCCCTTTCAGTTCCAAGTAAGATACGAAAACCCAGTCTCCAAATAACATGAAATAAAATAAAATAAGAATGCAGAGATAGGCAAATCCTTATTCATGAAATGAAGCTCTGGGCATCTATAGCTTTTCAAAATAGTTTTAAAATTTTACTTCTTTAACACTAAATCTCATGTTATCCTGTACATGACAGAGAGGAAGGTGCCCTGATGTTTTGATGGGGGTGCTCTTTTCTCCTATGAACAAGGCCTAAGAATACTTTGTAGATTATTGTAGCCTCCATTTGGGCAGAGCATCATGTTATCATGATATTTTGCCTGGATAGGGCTGTCACCAGGCCAAAGGGGTACAGTTCTATAGTCTGGGCTTGTTCCTTGAAGTTTTGTTTTGTTTTCATTTTTTGTTTTTGTCTCTCTATTCCCAGCACCTAGCATAGTCCCTAATATATAGTAGGTGCTTATTATGTTGATTCTGGAATCTAAAATTGGTGGTAGTATATAGACTGCCACCAGACTGGTAATTCTCCCCTTTGAGTCGAGGGAAGAATCAATTGTATACTTCTCTGGTGCTGCCCCATGGGTCAAGGAAAATGCACAGTCTTGCCTGTCTACCCCTCTTTTGACACTTTTGCCATAGAAATAAACTGAGCAGTTTTATTACTACCTTACAAATTACATATGATACATTTTAAAAACAGATCGTACATAACAGAAGTTCAACGTTTCTTACATAAGCCTCTTTGTTGGTTTTTTTTTTGTATATTGAAATATTTGTTTTGTTGATGATTAAGTTCTCAATAAGAGAGGAAATTTAATTTTAAAAATCATACTGTTTACATGAATGAGGAAAGAACAGGGTCCCCAAAGTACCTTCTGTACCCTGGAAGTTGAGCAGGATACATAAAACCCCTGTATACAAAGCAAGATGAGCCTTTCACTAGCACTTCCTAGGTCATGCTCAAGGGCCTCCACTGTGCTTTGAGTGAAGGTAATTGGCCTTAGGCATGATAAATTCAGCCCAAAGATATTGTCCTGAGGGGGAAAAGTGAGCTGGCTGTCCTTCTTGAAGGCTTTATGAAAGCCAGGGGCCTTCTCAGTGGGTGCAGTGTCTGGACATTATAGATGCTCAGTATGTGGTCAATTGAATTCAATTTCCTGCTCCTCAGGGCACTTTGAAAACTGTTCTGGCCCTTTGAGATATTAAGACAAAGGTAGGCAATGTGTTGGAGGAATGGTGCTGGAAAGAGAAAGCAATGTGGTTCATTGGAACATGTACAGAATTTGGAGTAAAAGGACCTGAATTCAAATCCAGTTCTTCCATTTATTTCTTGTGTAGCCTTGGATAAGACTCTTCATTTTTCTGGGTCTCAGTTTCCTCATCTATTAAATGAGAAGGAATTTGACTAGATGGCCCCTGAGTTCCATCATAAGTTTAAAATCTTTGAGAGTGATTACTGTGTCTATTGAAATCCTTCTCTCCCTCCTTTTGGGGACTGCTATGGGAGCCCCACCAATCTATTATGAACCCTGTCTTTCCAACTGATTGCTCACTCATTTCCCTGTCATTTTGATATATCCTGGTCAATGTGATGGGTATGTTGGCATTATACCAGGGTCATCTTGGAGGCCATCTTTTACCCAGTGGGCTTCCTCAGCAGGGATATTATTACAATACTCCCAAGGGAAGGACAAGGACAAGACTTTGTATCAGTTGTTGCTATCTTTATATGTCTGATATGGTTCACAGCTCAGGCTTTCATTCTCAAGGTTTTACATGATTTAGATGAGTCTTTAGAATGTTCTGGTAGATTTGGTTTTGAATAATTTTTAACACATTATGGAACAAACCAGGCAGCAGTGCATCATAGTGGATATCAGGCTAGTCTCAGAGTCAGGAAGACTTGGGTTTAAGTTGTGCCTTCCATACACACTGGGTGTGTGCCCACCTGGGCAAGTTTACTAACTTTTCAGTGCCCTAGGCAGCTCTTGAAGACTAAAGGTTGCAGTGAAGTTGCCTATTCAAATGGTCGAGAGAGTTTTCTCACTGGGAATTTTCTGAACCAATGAAATCACAGGTCCATTAAAAAAAAAAAAAAAGGAACCAACCAACACAGCTCTAGACAGCTTCACAGGCAAAATTGCCTGTATTTGCTAACTACGAAGCTAAGCAATACTGTGGGAAGAGCCTTATAAACTCTTTGCTACAAAGGATTTTGGAGATCATTGCCAGTAGAGGACATCTGATAATGTCTTCTCCTTTCTTAGCTTTCTCTGGGGTTATCTCAGGTGAAACCAAGACAGAGGTTAGGAACCATATAAGAAAGAAAACACTTTGGGCAATCTGGGATCTGGCAATTATAATACACTTCTCCTGGTGTTACAAAGCAGGCATCCATGAAGCTGAATTATTTGACTCACCTGAGAAAGGCAATAATTCGCTATAAATATGTTGCCTGGAGAGTATTATTGCCCTTATGATATGAAATGAAATTCATGAATTAAAAAGAGGGGTGAGGGGGATGGCCCACCCTGTGCATTTGCTTGCTATTATTAAAGTGGGTATGACATCCGTCATAACCAATCAGACAGACCTCATAATGTCCAAAGCATTGCAGATGTTTCATAATTAAGTAATGAGACAAGACAGGGTGTGAATTGTACCGCATTAATTCCTGCCGAGGGTGGTGGTGGCAGGCTAGAAACTGAAGACCCCGTCCCATTCAAGGAGACAAATCGGAATTAATACTGCCCTGCTTTCCCTATTGAAGATCTGATTATGATAGTTTGGCTATTAAAAACAAAAAAGAGAGAGATGCTGTATAGATTGATGTACTAATAAGAATTAGGTTCAGGGCTGTGTGCTAATCAAGAAAGTTTGTGCATTTTTCTTTTCAGTATGTTTGCTACTCTTGCAAATTAGTCAGACCATTTGATCTCTTCTATCTGTTGTTTGTTTTCTATTTATTCATCACTACATTTAGATCCTAGGCTTTTCCACACATATTTCACACATTTGCGTCTGTCAGGAATGCATACTGAGTGTATGATGTAAAGGGAAAAAAGTATTCTCTTCCAGCTTTAACTTTTGATGTCCAAGTCCTTCTGCAAGTCACCAAATGCTATTTTAAAAACAAAACAAAACAAAACAACCCCAGGGCTTCTAGTGTTCAACAGTGTATTTGGCACAATGAAATAGATACAAGGTTTTGGTAAATATACGTCGAGTCAGAATAGATCTTTTGCTCCTTTTAAATTAAGGAGGCATTCCTAAGCTTAGAATAATGGAGATTATATTTGTCATGCTTTTATTTGACTATTGACTATAGTAGTCTTTGAATACTGCCAGGACATGTGTAGCTTTCATGGTTTCTAGAGCAGAAGAATATTTTAATATTACACTCCCTTTGATATGGACATATATTATTCCAGAACGTAGGTTCCCCCAAAATAGATCAGCATCTACTTAAACTTCTTGAAGTCTTATTTAATTGGTCTTTAAGTCATTTTTTTTTTGTCAGTAGGTTCCCATCTTGTCCAAACACACCATTTTATAGTTTGCCAGGCTTACAAATGGGCAGAGACAGTTGGTAGAAGCACCCTTTTCCCTGTTCAGTTGGTTAACATCTACTCTTCCATTCACTAGCCCCACTTCCTTATATCCACAGTTTAAAGTCTTTGAGTAAATAAGTAGTTCCTCATTTTCAAGTGTGGGAGCCCCTACCAATATAGCACCATGGGAAAGATAAGTGAGGCAGGAAATTTTTATATCCATTAGCTCCTCCCACATCTGTCCATAAGAGCTGTATATTTTGAAGGTGTCGAAGGACTAGAAAGAGTATGAATATAATATACTTGCATAGAGAGAAACAGAAGAAGACTTGTCTTCTTGGTGAAAGTATCCAGTTACTGGATCCCTAGTTCTTGGGAAAAGTGTTCTGTGTATTTCAATGACTTTGGGGCACTTTCTCAGGTTGTTATGAAGTGACTTCATTTCCCAGTTGTCTTCCACCTGAAGTCTAGAATATTTAAGCAAGCATTTATTAGTCAATACATTCACTTACATTTGTAATATTTTATTGATAAAATATTGATTGAATATAATCAAGTTTCCTATATTTTAAATATTAGTGTGAGCTAAAAACTGTAATTGCATTAATGGAAATTCACGTGAAGAATGGATAGCTAAACATTTCTTTGTTAGATGTATAATAACAAACTCTTTATTGCAGTGAGTGTGTAAAAATTGAGAGAACTGAGAGATTAGTTTTTCTTATAATGGCCTCTTTAATTACAGTTAGAAATACAATAAGTGATTTCCCTAGTAGGAGTTTATCTTCAGATTTGAAGGCTAACAATATGCTATACTGGGAAAGGAAATATATTAAAATAATTTGACATTTTATCATAAATATAATTAATGGATTCATCTGTAAGGTATAGGCTCAAAGATCAGAAACTGGCCATATATATATATATATATATATATATATATATATATATATATATATATATAAAATTCAGAAATGCAGGAGGAAGATGATGACATTTCCCCCTGGATTTACATTTATTCCTATACCTTTACTCACCTCCTATTCATTTGCATAAGAGTCCAAAAGAGTTTTAGAGCTGAGAAACTGGAGGGACCTTAAATCCAGAGTGACCTTTGGTGGCTTTGTTGGAAAAGAGTACCAATAAACTAATTCTGAGTGGATTCAATTTAGTAACTTAGTGTCAAAGAGAGCACGTCCAGGAGTTTCTAACCCTAAGTTGGGGTGAAGCCTTTGACAGAAACCTTGCCTTAGTGAAAAGGAAGTTGAGATTTAAAATGATAAAAGCAGATCTGAACATTTGGAAAAAATATTAATTGTTCATGGGTAGGCAGAGCTAACAAAATAAACATGACAATTTTATGTAAATTAATTTACTTATTCAGCGCTATATCAATCAAACTACCAAAATATTTTATAGAGCTAGAAAAAAATAACAAACTTTATATGAATGAATGAAAGTTCAAGAATAGTAAAGAAATTAATTTTTAAAAAAACTGAATGAAGATGGCCTGCCCATATAAGATCTCAAACTGTATTACAAAGCAGTGATCGTCAAAACAATCTGGCAATGGCTAAGAAATGGAGTGGTGGATCAGCGGAATAGATTGGCTGCACAATACACAGTAGGTAATGACCCTATTTGAGGTTTTTTTTGGCAAATATACTGGAGCGGTTAGCTATTTCCTTCTCCAGCTCATTTTACAGATGAGAAACTGAGGCAAACAGGATTAAGTGACTTGCCCACAGTAACACAGCTAATAAGTATTTGAGGCCAGATTTGAACTCTGAGAGGAGTCTTAATTCCAGGCCTGTCATTCTATCTACTACGTTACTAGAGTTTGATAATCCCCAAGTTCCCCACTTTTGGGACAAAAATTCACTATTTGACAAAAACTGCTGGGAAAAGTAGAAAAGAATTTGGAAGAAACTAAGTATAGACCAACATCTCACACTGCATGCCAACATAAGGTCAAAATGGGTACATGATTTAGACATAAATGGTGATAATATAAACAAATTAGGGGAGTACAGAATAGTTTACTGGTTAGATTTATGGATAAAGGAATAATTTATGACCAAACAAAAGATAGAGTATTACAGGATGAAAATTGATAATTTTGATTATATTAAATTTAAAAAGGTTTTGCACAAACTAAACCAATGCAAACAAAATTGGAAGGAAAGAAGAAAACTGGAAAAATAATTTTACAGCAAGTTTTTTTGATAAAAGCTTCATTTCTCAAATATGTAAAGAACTGAGCCAAATTCATAAGAATACAAGTCACTACCCAATTGATAAATGGTCAAGGGATACGAACAGGCAATTTTCAAATGAAGAAATCAAAGGTATCTATAGTCATATGAAAAAATGCTCTAAACCACTATTGATTGGAGAAATGAAAATAAAACAACTCTGAGGTACCACCTTGTATGTATCAGATTGACTGACATGACAGAAAAGCATAATGACAAATATTGGAGAGGATGTGGGAAAATTGGGACACTAATGAATTATTGGTGGAGTTGTGAACTAATATAACCATTCTGGAGAGCGACTTGGAACTACGCATAAAGGGCAATCAAACCATGCATACCCTTTGATCCAGCAATACCACTGCTAGGTCTGTGTCCCAAAGAGATTTTTTTTTTTAAAAAGGAGTAAAGGACTTTTGTACAAAAATTTGTATAGCAGCTCTTTTTATGGTGCTAAGATTTGGAAATTGAGGGGATGCCCATCACTTGGGGAATGGCTGAACAAGTTATAATAAATGATTGTAATGGAATACTATTGTATTATAAGAAATGATGAGCAGGATGCATTCAGAAAAACCTGGAAAAACTTACATAAACTGATGAAAAATAAAATGAGCAGAACTAGAACATTGTACACAGTAACAGTAGTATTGTATGATGATCAACTGTGAATGACTTAGCTATTTTCAGCAATACAAAGGTACGAGATAATTCTGAAGGATTTATGATGAAAAATACTTTCTACCTTCACAGAAAGAACTGATGGAATCTGAATGCAGATTGAAGTATACTATTTTTTTTTTACATTTTTCTGTGAGTATATGTAGGTGGTTTTGCCTGTGTTTCTTTTACAACATGACTATTATGGAAATATGTTTTGCACTAATGTGCATATATAAACTATATAAAATTGCTTGCTTTCTCAATTAAGTGGGAGGGGAGGGAGAAAATTTAGAACTTAAAAAATTTTTTAAAATTAATGTTAAAATTGCCTTTTCCTGTAATTGGAAAAATAAAATATTTAAAAACAAAAACATAAATTCTAATTACATATTTTAATAAATAAAATAATAAAAAATTAAGATTGGTGGTACTAATTGGCTGAGACTATTCTGTATTCCAAACAGCTTGGTTGAAGCAAAGCATTTCTCTCTAGAGAAAAAATACTCATCCTAACAGAACCTGAGAACTAGATAGATTCTCCCAATTGTTTCAAAAAGGGCTTCAATAAAAAGTCTCTTGTGCTTTTATTTAAAAAAAATTTTTTTTTTTTGCAAGGTAATGGGGTAAAGTGACTTGCCCAGGGTTATACAGCTAGGAATGTCAAGTGTCTGAGGCCGGATTTGATATCCTGAATATATACTATTTCAATGTATCAGTGATCTCATTTATGGGGGGAGAGGACTCCTCCTGACTCCAGGGCCGGTGCTCTACCCACTGTGCCGTCTAACTACTCCCTGGTGTGCTTTTAGATAAAAAATTAATGGCAGAGCCACCTCCTTCTCTTATGAGGCTCCTAGCTGAAGAAAGAAGCTAGAAATAAAGGAAACACCTACAACCTTATGGACAGTGGACCATTAGAGCATCAGCAAGTAGCAATCAAATGAGAACAATTAGGAGGACCTCCTAGCAGAGGCTACGCATCCAGCAGAAACCATGTCCATGGCCACAGTGATTGTTGATGGAATCCATTATAGCAGGCAAAACCACATGTTCTTTATAGTGAGTCCTTTCATGAACATGCCCTGGCTCCTTATGCTCACTAGGTATATGATTCTCCTCATATATTCCTTAAGTATTTATTCTCTGGTCCTTGGTGTTTGCATTCGTGTTAAAACTTAACCCTGGTTAAGTAGGAGGTGAATGTTCTGTTGCTGTTTTTCTTATTACTCTTGTTGCTGTACAGTGGTTTCAGTCATGTCCAAATCTTCATGACCCCATTTTGGGTTTTCTTGGCAAAGATATGGGAGTGATTTGTCTTCTCCAGCTCATTTTACTGATGAGAAACTCAGACAAACAGGGTAACTGACTTGCTAATACGTGTTTGAGGTGAGATTTGAACTTAGAAAGGATCTGGGTTCCAAGCTCAGCGCTCTTGCTCCTGTACGATTTCACAGTATAGCAAAATACGTAGTGGGAAGATTACTAATCTTGGAGTCAGAAAACTGGGATTCAAGTCCTGGCTCTGACATTCACTATGTGATCCTGGCCAAGTCACTTAATCTCTCCGAGCTTCAATTTCTCCATCTGGAGAGTGAGGACAATATTTTAACTGATTGCCTTAGGAGCTATTGTGAGGAAAGTGTATTTTAAAACTTATTGTAATACATAACTGAGTTATTATCACTACTTGTGATGATGATGATAATAAGAAGAAGATGTTAACTATTTCAGTGCATCAGTGATCTCATTTATGGGGGGAGGGGAGTTCTGCCATCGGTACAGATTGCAAACTATTCATGACTTCCTTCTGTACAGTTCTTATGTGTCTTTCCATAAATCCTCCACAAAGAATCTATTCGAAGAGATGGAAACCTTCCTTTAGATTCTTTAATATTTTATGGATTCAGGCTATCCATCTGTTATCTCTCACTGTAGGTAAAAATAATGATGATGGTGCTAATGATAAAGACCATACACTATGCAGAGTCTAGATAGCAAACTGGATTTAAAAAAAAGTTTTCAAGTATCCATTTGTAAGAGTTTGTGCCAACAGGAAAACATATTTTTTGTTTCAATTTGTATTGTGGATTCTTCTTCCTTCCCCAAGTTTGTTGAATTTTCCTGTACACCGTTGAAGAGAGGAAAGGGATTCTACAGCTTCTCTGGGTAAGTCATTGTTGTCCTTGGGAAAGTCATTTAACTTTCTGCCTCATTTTTCTCATCTATAAAACTGAGCTAATATTGCTTCTATTAACCTGTCTCACAGGATTGTTGTGAGAGAAAACATAAACTTTAAAGCACTAGATAAATGTGAATTGTTGCTATTATTACTAATTGTTAGGAAGGTTTTCCTTACTGTTACCTTAAACACTTACCAAATTGATTAAATTTCTGCTCATCAAAAAAATTTTTTTTACACTAAGTAAATAATAGACATTCACTTTCGTATAGGAAGTGGCTTTCTATAAACTCAAAAGGTATTTATCTTTTAGTCTTTCCCTTCCTTTTTCTTCGTCTAATTTCTCCATTAAAAAACAAAAACAAACCAAATCCCATGCTCTAATCAGCAGAAGTCAGAGTTAAGCCATGAAAACACAACAGAAAAACAGAGTAGCAAACTTAATTGGAAAGAGAATGTAACATAAGGCCAAGCCACCTGAGAAAATAGAGTGATCCATTTGGCCAGTTGGATTTGGGACTTAATTTTTTAAAGTTTGTTTTGGATTAAGATATAGCTTTACATAGTGTGGCAAAGCAGAAAGATTTGGATTTGGAAACAGAGGACTTGGGTTTGAATCCCAGCTCTGCAACTTACTTCCTGTGTGATCTAGGGGAGTCACTTCTAGGTTTCAGTGTCCTCATCTGTACGATGAAGGGGATTGGATTCGATGATCTCCAATGTCCCTACCATGCTCTAAATCTATAATCTTTTGAACTGCCTTGTGTCCTCTTCCTTCACTGCTCTGCCTCAGCCTAGTATTCCTATTTGTCTCCATTTGGGGGCTCAGGTGGGTCTAGACTCGATGCCAGTAACTGGAGGCATATCAGAAACTCTTGGTTCAGCAAACCTGTGTCTTAGCAACAAGTCTCATGCATGCTGGTGGTACCTCATGCCTATAACACACCCCTTGCTTGGATTACTGCCTGTATTCCCTAGTCTTCCAGTCTTGCTTTGTGATTCCTACTGCCTGATCTGTCAGATTTTGGACCTTGCTTGGCAGCCTAATATAATAACTAACATTTATGTAAGTGTTCTTATGATGATATGCATTATTTCATTTAAGTCTCATTACAGCTCTTTGAGGCAAGTAGATCAAGCATTACTTGCGGATGAGAATGAAGAGATCAAGAATAAGGAATCTGTCCAAAGTTACATGGTCAAGGACATAGCTGAGCCTTGAACCCACTATACCACATTGCCTATTTGATACCAGCTCACTCCTTCTTGACTTAGCTGACCTGCCTGGACTGAATTTCTTGCATTCCTAGACTCATGCTATCCATATATTTATTTTTTTTAAATCAAATCTTATTTTTTTAAATGAACAGAAATCTATTTTCTATTCTGCCCAAACTCCCTCTTCCAGTCACATTGAAAAGAAAAACAAAGACAAATTTCTTGCAATAAATATGCGTAGTTAAGCAAAAAATGTTCCCTCATTGGCCATTTCTAAAAAAACAATATGTTTCATTCTCCATCCTGAGTCCATCATCGTCATCAGTCCTCTGGAACTGTGGAAGGTTATTACCGTAATCAGAGTTCTTGCAGCTTTCAAACTTGTTTTTACAGTGTTGTTCTTGTATAAATTGTTCTAGTTCATCTCATTTTATTCTTCATCAGCTAATACATCTTCAAAATCATTCACTTTTATAATATTGATATTACAGTGTGAATTTTTCTTTAGCTTCTTCATTTCTTAGAAGTCTTTCCATGTCTTTTCAAAATCCTCTATTTCCCCATTTCTTACAGCATAATAGCATTGCATACTTTTAAGGCCAAACATAGGCTTGACCTTTCATGTTTTTGCTTTGTTCTGCATCCTGCCCAGTCTGGTCCTGCTGATTCCTAGGTCCTGGGGCAATTGCTACATTTTAGGGAAAAAAAATGGTATTGACTTATTGAGCTTTAGAGAACAAATTCATTTTTGCCTTCTGTAAACTAGATGATAAGTGTATGTGCCAAAATGCCATCAAATGGAGAACTATGTCCATAAGAAAAGACTTTAATCGAGTATTAGTAGCTTCTAAGAAAAGGGCTTCATACATAGGGATTGAAATGACTGATTAAACATGGTGCTGAATCACCAAACATTCTATTCTTCAAAGAAAAAACATCAATGGTATCTAACTAAGCTGCTCACCAGTAAGGTAGAATATGAAAGCATGATTTTGTGTAAAGATTTATTAAAGACTGCAAAGATGATGTTAGGTTATTATTTAGTGTAGCAGGAAATGATCAGAAGGGATTTTGTGTTTTGTTTTAGTTAACTAAGGCTTTGAAATTTTTCTTGCATTCATAGCAACACAGATTTGGAGCTAGAAGAAATCTTTGAGGTCATCAAATCCAACCTTCTCATTTTCCATATGAGAAAAGTGAGGCACAGAGATTTTAAGACACGTGCCCTGGGTAACGTAGCTAGGAAGTGATTGTAGTGCTATTAGAACTCAGTCCCTTCTGACTCTAAGGCCAGTGTCCTATCCCCTATACCATGACACCTCTTATCTGTTAAAATAAAGGAATGACGATTGTATTATTTATCTTATTTTTAGAAAAGGATTTTAGATGGATATTTCAGGGCTTACTCTTTATTTTAATATAAGTAAATTTTGTAGTGAGACATTTTGAAATGCCCACGAAAAAACAGTTGGTGTAAACAATAGACTGAGTGGGCTAGACCATTCAGGATGATTGGACAGCCTGGCTTTTACGTGAATATTTACACATCTAACACTTTAGTAAGAATAATATTAAACCTCATGGTCTCACCTCTTAAACAATCAAAACATATTTGTAGATTAATTTTAATGCACATATTTTTTTTCTATTTGAATACTCCATGATTAAAAGTTCATGGCCTTGACAATATTATGTAATTTGAGAAATAACCAACAATGTCTGTGGTGATAAAATATTCAACTTTGCAATTATTTTGTAACTTTTGTTCTGCTCTTCACTCACTTTAAAAATTATCATAAAATTTTGAAAGATGTCCTCAGTGTAGAATATGTCCATAAAATATTAAATATTCAATTTTCCTCTATCATGGCTTGAAAAATTCATAATTACATGATGATCCACATAATAACTCATTCTGAAAAGTCATATATGGCACTCCCTCTGTGACTGAGTTAATAATTTACTGCTGTGTGGGATTTTCACTAGGCACTGTTAGTCTTGGGAACATTTATTAAGCAAATGTTCATTTGCAAAGATCAGGATGTGAATGAAGAGGGTAAGAATTTAATGAGGAGTGACAGACAGGTGAACTGATTCCACATAGAACTTGAGGACAAGAGAAAGCAGAGAGCTTTATCTTTCATAGCCTCGATAGACACATGAAATGAAATATAGGAGGCAGGGGGTAGAAGAAAAAAATGGTACTTTCCTGGAAGGGCCAACAGAGGGATAAATCAGTGGAAACCAGGAACACAATACAGGCTGGTGGAAATGACTCCACAAATTGTGGAGACTTAGCGCAGCCATAGCCTGCTTGGCTGCTTTGGGTTTGAAGAGTTCTGGAACCTTCCAAAGGTGATGATTTCTGTCTGCATTGTTTTCCACATTCCAAATTCCACATTCCCATTGTCACCAGCATAACTAACAAAGACATACTGTCTATGAGAATGCCTCAAATGGAGAGAAAGAAAGTGTAGTGTACATGAGATTCACTGGATTTTGGCCTTGGCACAGTTTTACAGGCTTTAGAACAGATTATTTATTTTAGAGAGTCATAAAGTATTTAATTTACATTTTCTTTTAAAAAAAGAAAAAATTATTCTGTGGTATCTAGAATTAAGTCTTATAAAAAGACGTATACACAAATGGTCCAATTTCCAATGTTTTGTCTAGGTCTACAAAACAGCAGCTACTGGAATATTTGAAATAAAGCCCCTTCTCACTAGTTTCAGCTTGGATTAATGGGTAACTGAGGCCATGTAGACTTGGCCTTCCCATGCTGCCTCAGGCCAATCTCATTCTATTGCAAGAGCAGCAGTGGGCCTTATCATAGAGAGGACACCTGTTTAAATGATGTAGAATGGGCCTGGGAATGAAAAATGTGCCTTATTATCATCATCTATCTTAGCATGTATTGAACACTGGCAATGAGCTACAGAATCAGAAAGATAAGCTATAGAACTTCTGAGTTCTAATGCTCATGCATTTCCATATGCTTCTTTGGTTGATTCACTCAGTCCTGGGGACAATTGACTAACCTTGCTTTGCTTTCCTTTTCTCATTTGTAAAGAGATTGAAGAGTTGCTACAGAATGGGTTAGTGTAGAAGGTTATACAAACAGAGAGACCCTCATTAGTCTGGAGTCCGTTTGATTCATTTTTTTACAAAGAGGAGGGTAGGGGGATGAAATAGCCTGGACTACTCACTATTCTTCTGATCTTGCCCTGTTCTATCCTGTCTTTGTGCATTTGTGCCCATTGGTCATAATCCCTGGCATAGATTTCTATCCTCTCTCTCAACCCCCATCTCTACTTCACTGAAATTCTGCCCCTCCTTCAAGATCTAACTGGACCTCTTCCACGAAGCTTACTCTTATCTTTCAGTTAGAAATTCTCTCTATTCTTAAATCACGCATCACCCTGAGCACTATGAAGCACTTTATCATTTGGCAATTGCATTATGGTTTTTGTTAAGGTTGTGAAGGGAGGTTTTCCTCCCTCTCTCCACTATCTCTGGCTTCCTCTCTTTCCCCCCAAGACTGTAAGCTCTTGAGGACAGGGACTATAGTACTTAATGCCTTTTACACATTAAGCATTAAAAAAAACTGTTAAATTTATTGAATTATTTTTTCTTTTTAATTTTTTAAATGTAACTTTTTTTGAGCAACAAGAATTTATTTTCTCTCCTTCCCACTCTCCACCAAATGAAAGTAAAATAGAAAAAGAAAAGCCTTGTAACAAATATCAGAATCAAGTTAAGAAAATTCTTACCAAAATGTATCTCATTAAATGACCTCTTAATGTCTCTTACAGTCCCCAGGATTCTCCGAAAACAGGGAAATAAAACTGAGCTAAAAACCTGGCATATAGTCATCATTATATGTTAAAATGCAGATATCAATAATATGCTTCATTCTTCAGCAAGCGGCTCATCTTTTTTGCAGATCACTATCTCCTAGTCATGTGGGGGTAAAAAGATAGTTAAGCTGTAAGCAGAAGAGAGCCTACAGTGAGAGTCTTCAGACATGTTTCAAAGGTTCAAATACTGCTTACCCATACAGTAGTGACTTTGCATTTATACTTTCTTCTGACCCAAATTCAAACTGTTTGTCAGATAAGTTACCTAGATCACACCAATGTCCACATCAACTAGAAGCTGTTACTATTGTCTATGATTCCTAATTAAAAAATGGACAGCTTGAGTCCCAGTATCAGAGTCCCCTCCACTTCTAGCGGTGCTTTCTGGGCTTGATCAGGTGTGACTGACTCAAAAGTTTTCAAGTCCACATCCAGTAAGGCACTATGTTTTTCCTCTAAGGACTAGGTTAATAAACTCAGAAAAGCACTTTTCCAGAGGGATGACTGTTAAGTTATTAATTTTCCTAGCCCTAGCTTTTTGCATATATACATATAGGTGTATATATACACATACAGATGTGTATATATACATGTGTATATACATACATGGATATATCTATATCTATATATCAGAGTTCTCTATGTATACATTCACACAGGTACGTGGTATAATGGCTAGAGTACTGGCCCCAGAATCAGGAAAACCTGAATTCAAATCTGGCCTCAGCCACTTATTAACTCTGTGTGACCCTGGACAAGTCACTTAATCTCTGTCTCATTTTCCTCAACTCTAAAATGGGAATAATAATAGTACCTACCTCCCAAGGTTGTTGTGTGGATCAAATGAGATAATAATTATAAAACTTGATATAAATATTAGCTATTATTAAAATTAGTATTATTAATATTATTATAATGATTATTGTAAATTTATTTTTATTAAAGCACTGACAAAGTAATAGTCTTTAATTCTGAACCAAGAGGGTACATACATTGAAAGAGTTACCTTAGTGGTTAGGTATAATGTCTTTCTAGCTATTTCTGAAAGTAAGAGCTTCCATGGAATAACCAAGTTTTTTTCTTTATTAATGAAAGTCATTCAGAGAGTATTGGATCCACTGATGTTGGTGTTTCTCAGTGACTTCTTTCATCTGTGTTGTTCAGTTTTCTCCCTAAGTTTGTTTCTTTCACTCTGTTTCAGAGGGAACTCAATGCCCACTTTAGTGCTCCTCATTAATAAGGTTCCTTTGGAGGTAGGCAATGGTGTGGTCTAGTAAAAAGTACTCAGTTCTTGGGAGGTAAGAGACCTCAGTTTTAATTGAAACCCTGCCTTTAATTAGGTCTTACAAGTGACATTGGGCATATCATTTAACTACCCCAGGTCTCACTTTCCCCAGGTCTGTGATGTTGAAGGGGTAGATAATCTCTAAGGTCCTTTGCAAAGCAGTGAAATTGCACACAGCAGATGTCAAGAAAAGAATATTGAATACAACGGCATTTCAGCTCTAAGATTCCATTGCAGTGAGAGGGCTGGCCAATTAGGGCAGAATATCTACAGAGTGTGGTCTTTCTGGTAGGTTCTACAGAACATACACAAAATGTTCTACCTACTGCAAATCTGACATGTGGAACTTAGGAAGCCAATTTTTGTCCATGAGAGCCTGAGGGGATGCTACTTTGGTGGTTGTGTAAAGTCTTTTGATTGACTGGGGAGCCAGAAAAAATAATGACTCAGCAAATGATAAGCCGGAATTGAGAGTGGATACAGAAGATTTTTAAGAGGAAGATCTCTCACTCTTTTTCCTGTTAACTTTTAGGTGAGGATTGTTGTGAACTGCTGGTTAGGGAAGGGTAGGCTTCAGAATCTCTCACCTGGCTGCCATGTGTCTCTGAGCATGTGGTACCTGTTTTTTGTTGTTGTTGTCGCATTTCTTCTTTCTTGAACTTAGGTGAATGAGTACCTGGAGATGGAAATGACTGTGCTATAACCTTGCAAGCTTTCAAAAGGTTGGAAGAGCCATATAACCAAAGTAAAAAGTAGGGGCCGCAAGAACTGGTAGCAGGGGCAGATGGGTCCAGTGAGGAACCAGTTTTGAGTAGTGACTTGTTTGACCAAGTCCACTGGTGGATTGACCTATCAACTGAGGCACTGCACCCTACAAATAGACAATTTAACTGAGCAAGGAGTTGACCTATCCATTAGCAACACCACACCCAGAAACAAGTTTGGTATAGACTGTGTGAGAGGAGAAAAGGACATTCAGGTCCAGGAGTGTAAGGTACCCTTCAGCCCCACATGCTCTCGATACATGTGCATCACTGTCTTTGTGCTTTAAATTTGATTCTACTTTACCCAGGCTGTGTGTATGTGTGTGTGTGTGTGTGTGTGTGTGTGTGTGTGTGTGTGTGTGTGTAAAAGGAGAGTATATCCCTCAGTTCAGGTATATTATTTGGTAACTATTGCTCTTACTATGCCTTCTCAGTAAATATCTTCTGATAAAAATTAATTAATGTCTCCTGGTTGGTTGATAATGGGGAGATGTCAGTAGTTGAATTATGGGGTTTCACACAAGAGGGCGGGATGTCATATGTGATAATATTATTAAATACAACCCTTCAGGTTACCCCTAGACTTCTGAGGGGAGCAGCTGTTAGCTGCCCTCTAGGACATAACTGCTAGTATATGTAGAGAGTTGGGAGAATGGGCCCAAAATGAAGTATTATTTTAATCATTAGAGGGTGATGCTGGTGTTTTATAGGTTAATAGGTACCAATTAGAAAAATCATCTTTTCCTATTGCTACCCACATCTTCTTTTAGGGACAACTGCAACCATGAGCAAGTGACTCAACTTCTTAGTGCTACAGGCAACTTTCTAAAACCACAAGTTATAGAGAAGTTACTGATCTCCATCAGTGGAGGAGTTTGTACCCCAGAAGACCCCCAGACACAGGTCCAGACCAAACCAAACCAAAGAAAAAGCGTGCAACCAGTGGTCTAAAAGTGAGACTTTCCCCCCAAAATCCTTTTGAATATTGGCAGCAAATACGACACAAAATTGTTAATGAATTTGAATATTTTAGAATTCTACAAATAATAAAAATAAATAAAGTTTTTTTTTTTATTTTGAGAATATCCCTTAAAAGGAGCATAAAGTATATCATCCAGGAAGTTAAGGAATTAAAAATGATCATCCAGCAAGATTTGGGGGATAACAGATGAAAATATCATTGTTACACTGGTATTCACAAAATATGAATAGAAATACCTAGAAGAAGGGCTCCAGAATGCTAGAAAGGTCTTCTATAGAAAGTCTGTGCAAAACATGGATGAGAATTACATAGGATGAGAAGACATAAATGAATTATAATATTCACTGGTGAAAGTATTATCTGTACTGATGGGATCATAACTACATTAAAATATTGAAATATGTTTTTCATAGATCATATCCTACTCTTAGATATAGTGACAGATGATGGTGCACAGTTGACATCTGGGCCTTCATCAACCAGTTTGCTGATTGGTTTGACAAGCATACTTCTGGAGATCAGGAGTACAAATGCAAAAGGGACTTAAAGCCTTCATAATTCTAAGGTAAAAGCATAGAACCCTAGAACTGCTAAATTGGAAGGAATTTCAGCTTGCATGTAATCCAATCTCCACCTATAGTATGATTCCTATTTAAACTTTTCATATACATGATGATCTAGAATTTACCTGAAGACTACCAGTGATGGGGAACTCACAGTTTCATGTCTATGATGTTTTAAAAAGAGCCCTAAATAATTAAGAAGTTTTCCCTTATGTTATGTAAAAATATGCTTCCTGTGACTTCCATCTATTGGTCCAAATTGTGTCTTTACTGAGCCAAGTAGAAAAAGCCTAATTGCTCTTCTGTATCTCAGCCCTTAGTATATTTGTCTCTAATTATACAGTTTCCTGTAATGAATTCTCTTGGATAAGCTATTCAAAAAAGACTAAAAATTGATGTCCCTAGAAATTAAAAAAAAGTTTAAATTAGTAGCCTTTCCCCAAGGGGGTGCTGGAGCTAGATTATAATGATTCATGAGAGTCAATTGCTAAAATTTCAGTATGATCATTTAAAAATCTCAGAAAGTGGTAGACCCCACATATCAAGACTCAATCGATTGTTTTCTTGAATGTCTAGACTTCAGAAAATGTTTAGAGAACACTTCTAGAGAAAATATTAATCATGTGAATTAAACTTAAAAGTAATTCATTCATTTTCAGAGAGCCAGTTGTTGAACATTTCCCAGCACACACCTGTCTTTACCTGAACTATTCCCTTGCTTATTCTGGAGTATCAGTCAATGACTTGACACTGCATTTCAATAATAAATCTTCTTTCTCATTGGTTATGTTTTGCTCTACAACTGCAAATTGTTCATTGCAGAAGTGTTGAAAATATGCACAGCCATTTGATAAGCGAAGCTATTAGTCAAACGAACCCGACCTCAAACTCCCAAGCCTCATCCTTTTTCCACTGGTACGGTTACTAAGCCAGTAAGTCCTGGATGATGGTAATTCCATCACAAATGTGTAACTTATCTATCTATGCTTTCCAATATTTATTTTATAAAAAGACTCATAATTGTAGGAGAGAATATTGGAAAGATTTTTATATCCAGTACTCTGAAGTATCTTAAATCCATTTACTCATCAAAAATATATCACTAACAAATTAGGTTTTTTTGCATGGCAGACATAAATAGAATCCTTGATGTTATATAATTTTTGTTTATACCTTCAAGTTACAATAATGCTATTACTTTATCTATAGTCTAAAGAAAAAATCTAAATTTATTCCAAAAGCATTAAAAAAATAAATAATACCACTAATAGTTGAATAATACCAATGATGGTAGAAATAGGGGAGGGAGGGAAGTGTGGAAAAGCTTTCTTTTTAGATGTGATGCAAAGTAAGTTCACCATTAATAGATATATGCACAAAACCTATATGCTATAGCAAAATAATCTATTGCATATGTATGCATAGTGACATCATTAAAAGTTACTAATAATCCAAAATATTCAACAATATTTTGTGGCTAAAGTGAAAATATTTTGTAAAGTGTGTAAATGTTAAGTCAAGGCTCCACTGAGCTGCTCAAAAAATTATTTGGTTAAAGGGTAAATACACCTTGTACATCATAATGAAAATCTTATAGGTATGGGTGGAGATTAACACTTCAGGCTGTCTACAGAATATTAATAAAATTCAATATATTTTCTAAAAGGTATAATTTATATTTTGTGGAAATGAGACCCTTTTCTAATAAAAATCTTCTGTCCTTCATTCTGTTCATATAATTTTGCTATAAATCATCCTGTAGGAATTTTTTCCCTAAATATTCATCTCAGAGAGAGCCTATTTAAATAAGCCCTCTTAGCAAGATTTTTTAGAATTAAAATTACACCATGAGCAATACTTCATCCAGTATGCTTCCTTCTATAGAATTTTCTTATGACTAAAACAATATTTTGTTGAATTATATTATGGTAAAATAGCTGATTTAAGTTGATGCTCCCAGTATAGAAATGTTGCATTTAAAAAGATCAACAAATTCACTTTAACCATTTTAATTGTACAAGTCCCAAACCTTGATAAGAGCAGCTCATTTCTTCTCCACATCTACATATATAGTGAAAAAAACCTTAAGGGCATTATATTCTGCTTCACCACAAAGGAAGAAAGGATAAGAAAGGAGAAAAAGAGCTGCTTGGTCATCCTGGGTTTCCTTGGTTTCTGGTAAACTATAACATTATGCTCTTTCATAATCTTTTGGAGGTAATTTTTCCCAACTGTCTGGTGGTCTTGTGAATAATTGGCTTTTGTTTAATGATGGATATGCAAATAATGATTAATTCATGTTTTTAGGAAGTGAAGAACATCAGTGAGGTTAGTGAAAATTATCAGGGAGTTTACACACACACACACACATACACACACGTACAGACATAGACACAGACACACACACATGCACACATACAGATGCTTCTGGGTTTTTTAGAGTTTCTCTTAATGGGGGATGAGAAGCTTTGGGGTTATTGAAGGAGAATTTCAAGGAGATCACTGACACAAAAGCTGCATAACTCTGAAAAATTATTTGACGGGATTGGCAAAAAACCATGGTTATCCAAACCAGACAAATTAGACTTCATCTTCTAGGATATTCTACTGAGCGCAAAGGTCACCCTTTAAGCCCTACTGCTATAATAAGAGGCAGGTGAGGTGGGGTGAGGAGGGTTGATATAATTTTTTGTGTAGTAGAATGACATGAATGAATGAATGAAAAAACACTTATGAAGCTCTTATGTGCAAATCTCTCAATGAGCTCACATTCTAAAAGGGGCAGAAAATACATGTAGATTCTAGTTACAGGCCAGATAGAAAGGGCTAGATGTCCATAGTTATATATTCTCAAGGTAACTTCTTCAGTGTCATTTCCCCTAACAAAAATCATAGCTGCTTCTGATGCTGCACCACATGTTGGTTCAGGATTTTGGTGGTGAGCAGTTTCCTTTTTGGGTTTTCAGTATCTGTGGCTACTGAAGAGATATACGCTGAAGCACTTGTAGAGATACCTGATTGTATCTTCACAAGGACGACTCCAATCTACGCATCCGGCCTCACACAACCTGAATAGCCTTGAGTTTATCTACCTTCTGAATGGAGTTCAAATCAGGGGGTGGCACTGAGTTTGGAAAACTTTAGGAGCCAGTGGAAAAGTGGTACCCAACAAAGGAGGAGAATTCTATTCATAGTTAATAAACCACAGTGAGTTCTTTATTTATTTTCTGTATTATTTATGGGTCCCAGGGCTTCATATGTTCTTTATGTTTACTGCAATATCTGTGGGCTTTATGTCTTCTTCATTTGACGTGGGGTGAAACGTACACTATCTCTGGTAAATACGTTTGTTAGCTTGAGTGTTTATACTCAAGGACTCTTGAGTATACCTCAGGAACTGAGGACTCTTATTCACATCTGTAGAGATGTAAACATGAGCTATAGTTGGTGATTAAACTCTATGCTGTTGTTCATTTGTTCATTCATGTCCAACTATTTGTGACCCCATGGACCACAGCATACCAGGCCCTTCTATCCTCCACTGTCCCTCAAAGCCTGTCCAAGTTCAATTCTGTTGCTTCCATGACACTATCTCTCTATCTCATCCTCTTCTATCCCCTTTTCCTTTTGCCTTCAATCTTCCCCAGCATCAGGGTCTTTCCCAAGGAGTTTCGTCTTCTCATTATGTGGCTGAAACATTTAAGCTTCAGCATCAGTATTTGTCTTTCCAATGAGTAGTCTGAATTACTTTCTTTAAGTATTAACTGATTTGATCTCCTTGTTGTCCAAGAGACTCTCAAAAGTTTTCTCCAGCATCACAATGCAAAAGCTTTGACTCTGTCGCACTCAGCTTTACTGAGTCCAACTCTCACATTCATACATTACTACTAGAAAAACCTTAGCTTTAGCTATAATGTACCTTTGTTGACAAAGTGATGTCCCTTTTTAGTATGCTGTCCAGATTTGCCATAGCTTTCCTTCCAAGGAGCAAGCACCTTTAAATTTCATCGCTGCAGTTGCTGTCTGCAGTGATTTTTGAACCCAAAAATACAAAATGGCACAATGATCCTTTTATTCACATCTCTAGATATCTAAACATGAGCTATAGTTGGTGATTTTCCCAGAGTAAATTCTGAATGAGAGCAATATGACTCAAAGAGTAAACTTTTGGTTTAGCTCCCAAGCTCAGACCCAAGATCACATGAACCCAGAAGAAGGTGTGCTGGGCCATAGGTTATAGTTATCTCTAGGAAGTCTTCCTGTTGAGAAAGTGCTTATAAGAATGTATTTGGTGGCTCACTTTTTATAGTGACAATCTTGTACCATATGCTATTTCAACAGCATACCAATAAGCCAGTGTGTGTTCTAAGTACACTGACCATGATGGTGAGGGATTTAGAAACCATGTCACATGAGGGGTTGAGGGACCTGGTACTATTTAGGGAGAGGTAGCATTGTTATCTTCAGGTAATAAAAGATGTGAAATGCAGAAGAAAACCATAAGCAAGTCTTCACCCTTTTCTGAGCCTCATTTTCCCCAAATATGACATAAGAATGTTGAACTAGGTGATCTCTAAAATCTGTTTAGGTTGTCACAATCTGTCATTTTATGATTCTATGATTTGTACTATGCTGCTCCAGTGGGGTGAAATAGGACTGATAGATAGAAGCTCCAGTGGGGAAAACTGCAATTAAATATAAAGGAAGTATCTGTTGATTGATATCCATTGCTGCCACAGACTAAGACAATGGATATTAAAGTAAACGTTCCACAAGGATTCTTTCCACTAAATTGAACTTTCTTTTCTGTACTTCAAGGAACCATGATTTTGTCAATGTTGGGTCTCCCTTTACCAATAGAGATTTTGTTCCCTTTACAATTTACTACATGGTCTTTGACAGTAGTTGTAGTTTTAAAAAAAATTCTGCAGGAAATGTGGAGATAAGTTTAGGCCTTAGAAAACAAACATAATTGGTCACTAAATGGGCCCATTCTCAAAGCTCTTCCAGTTTTGCAGGACTTCAATAAATTCAGCTAATATTTATGAAATATGTTCATAACACTGAGGACACAAAGTATGTGTTCTAGTTTTCCTAACAATTTTTACCAAATAATAAATTCTTATTCCAAAATCTTAAGTCTTTATACTTATCAAATACAAAATTACTAAATTTATTTGCTGCTATAAATTGTATGTCTACTTTGTTCCATTGATCGACCTGTTTCTTAGCCAGTATCAGATAGTTTTGATAATTATTGCCTTATAATATAGTTTAAGATCTGGTACTACTAAATTTCCTCCCTTTACATTTTTTTTCATTAATTCCTAGTCTAGGAGATAAGGGAGGAGAAAAGGCTTTAGTCAACAATGTTATAAGATGCAGAAAAGCCAAGAAGGATGAAGCATGAGAAGATTTCACCAGATGTGTCTAAGAAAAAATCATTTGCAACCTTTTAGAGAAGTTTCAGGGTTGGAAGCCAGATTGCAAGTGACTAAGGAACGAGTGGATACTAAAAATGTGGTGGCAGCATAGACTACTTTTTTCTAGACTAGTAATGAAAGGGAAGAAGAATAAATTGACAGGGTCAAGTGTTTTTGTTTTTGTTTCTTTGGATATTGGATACCTAGATCTGATTGTGAGGAAGAAGTGAATTAACAAATAGGGAGACACTGAAAAGAAAGATAAGGAATGATCAAACAAGAAAGCTCTTTGGAGACAAGGAATAATGGTATTAGAGATACAAGTGGAGACGTTGGCCTTGGAAAGGAGAAGAGCCACCTCATCCTCTGATGCTAGAGAGCAAAGTGAAAGAGGTTATGTTAAAATTCAGAGGAGTTTGCATGAGTGAATTAGGAGAAATGAGGGAATTCAGAGGAGAGAGCCTCAAATTTTTAAGTAAAGTAGAAAACAAGGTCATTTTCTGTGAGAGTGGAGTGCTGGAAGCTAGAGGAGAGAAGATAAAGTTTAGAATTGTCAAAGCACATCCTCTACTGCAGTAATCTTCAAGAATCTACAGATCCCTCCCCCATGATGAGACACCAGAAGAGCACTTTCGGGTCAATCAATATTATCAGTATCAATGTCAATATATCTACAGAGCTAAAATTGAACTCATTTCATTGTTCTCTGTTTAGCTCCTTATGTGTCTTCATATTAACAAAATTAAGTTTGGTAAAAATGCTATCATTCTTCCAGTCATTCAGACTTGAAATGTTCAAGTCATCTTTGATTCATTCTTCTCCCTTGCCTCCTCTAGTAAATCAGTTACTAAGGCCTTTCGATTTTTCCCTTCATCATTTTTCCATTTCCCCTTTCATTTTTAATTCGATTGCCATCTCACTGGTTCAGGCTACTACCTCATCACACCTGGACTGTTGCAATAGCCTCCTAATTGGTATCCATGACTCCAGGCTTTTCTCATTTTTTTCCATCCCACACAACAAGAGATTAATCTTATTGTGACACCAGTTCCATCCTGCTTCCCCTTTGCTCAAAGACTTTCAAAGACTCATCATTACTTGTAGGTTAAAACTGAAGTTCATGACTTCAAGGTCATTAAGTCTAATCCCTTCATTTCAGAGATGAGGAAATTGATGCTCGGGGAAATTAAGTGATTTTTCCAAGTTCACACAAGTATCAAACAGCAGTACTGGGACTGGTATTTATTTATGCATTCCTCTGGGCTAGCCCATCTCCCCCAAATTGCACTTGTAGGTTGGGTTCCCTAAAGATGACTACTCCAGGTACAAGGTATTCTGTTGGTGTGCACTTAAAACTATAGCTCACAACCTCATGTTTATATCTTTAAAAAAAAATGTGTCCAGAGGACACAATTAGTATAAAGGAATTTACTGGAGTGTCAGTGAGAAGTTTTACTTACGACACTTTCTCAAGATGCAGGGCACAATCTCCTAGAAATGTACACAAAATCAATGGGAAGAGTGAGTGTAGAGATCACTTGTGAGGACCCCTCACAAGAGACATTTGTATAGAGGGGCAACGTACACCTCTGGTCGTTCAGGACCCCGGATGTGGCATGCCTCCTAGGCTTGGCACATGCTTTTTGAGCATAGTCTTAGACTTCGATCTGCCACTTGGTTCTCATCTTCACATTCTCTAGTTTCTGACTGAGCCAAAGTGCTTGGCTAGAGCACAGTGAGGCCCATTCAGAGAGTCAGAACCCAATGAGTAATGTACTACCAGTTTGGAGTCTCAGCAGCATCTCCACTACAGGCATGAGCTCTCACTCTTTCAACCACTACCCCAAGGTTGATTCCTCCCTTGTAATAACTCCCATGCATTTCCCCACCCAGTAGAAAGCCTCTTTTTTCTGCCAATCCCTACCTCTTCATCTGTAAATGAACCACTCAAAGTCTTGCATCTTGTGTTGGAAAGAGTAATGAATTCAGTATCAGGAGACTTGGGTTCAAATCCTAGCTCTGACATATTCAGCTTGACTTTGAGGGTCACAGAGTGCCTGTGTACTCTCAGATGGTCAGAATACATCTTAAATATTCAGTTCTTGTGGCTACATTTAAGGAAGGACATTGATAAACTGGAGAGCATTTAGAAGATGGTAATGAGGACAGTGACGGGCCTTAAAAATCAAATTACATGGGGCAGTTAGGTGGTACAGTGGATAGAGCACTGGCCCTGAAGTCAGGAGGACCTGAGTTCAAATCCAGATTCAGACCAAACACTTGACACTTACTAGCTGTGTGACCCTGGGCAAGTTACTTAACCCCAATTGCCTTTAAAAAAATCTAATTATATGATGACCACTTGAAGAAGATGGGAATTGTTAGCCTGGAGAAGAAAAGACATGGTGTATGTTATGATTTTATTTGTAGGGCTGTCACATGGAAGACAGGATTAGACATGCTCTACTTGGCCCCAGAAAGCTGAATTAGGAATAAGGGGTACAAATTGAAAAGATGCAATTTAGGCTTGAGGTAAGGAAAGACTTCCTAATAATTAGAATGATCTATGAGCAGAATGAACTTCCTCTGGAGGTAGCTGGTTCCATCTTATAAGTGATCTTCAAACAAAATCTAGACTGCCATTTATCAGGTATGTAAAGAGGGGTCTCTGATTTAGATATGTGTTGGGCTCCATGGCTCCATGGCAGCTAGGTGGCTCAGTGGATAGAGTTTGGGCCTTGAGTCAGGAAGACCTGAGTTCAAATCTGGCCTCAGACTGTGTGACCCTGGGCAAGACACTTAACCTCTGTTTGCCTTAATCCCCTGGAGAAAGAAATAGCAAACCACTCCAGTATCTTTGCCAAGAAAATCCCATCCAGGGTCATGAAGAGTTGGGCACAAATGAATGAGTGAATAACAACACATAGCTCTGATGTCTCTTTCAACTCTGAGATACTGTAGTCTGTGGTTTTATGATCTTGGGAGAGTTACATCAGTCTGCTCATTTATACCTCATTTATAAAATGATTTGGTTGTACTAGATGACATCTAAATTCCCTTCAGCTTCAATCAATTGATAAGCATTTATCAAGCACATGCTATGTGTCCAGGTACTGAGGATATAAAGAAAAAGCAAAAACAATCCCTGCCCTCAGAGAGCTTACATTTTAATGGTAGGACCAATGTGTACCCAAATAGGTATATGAGATATTTACAGAGTAGTTACAAGATAACTTTAGAAGAGAAGGCACTAGCAGCTGGGAGGACTGGGGGAAAAAGGAAATGCCTCCTGCAAACAGTGGTCTTTGACCTGTCTTAACAGAAGCTAGAGATGTTAGGAGGCAGCAATGAAGAGAGAGAGCATTCTGGGACAGGGAACAGTCAATGAAAAGACACAAAGGTGGCAGATGGAGTGTTTGTGTATACAACAGCAAATAGACCATTATGGCTGGACCATAGAGCCATAACACTGCCCATTTCTCTCTCTATAGCCTTATAGTGTTGACTTTTCATATGTACATACGATCTTCCTAACTTCTTACCAGACTATAAATTTCTTGAAGGCAATGACCACATTTTATATTTATGTTTCCCACAGTCATTTAGTATACATAATAGTCACTCAGCAATCTTCTGATGAATTATCTGATTAAAGTGTACTACTTTTAAGGAAATAGTGTAGAATTAGATTAGTCCAGCTTTGTCAGATCAGGATAACCTCATGAGTTCATGGACAAGATCCATCCAAGTCATCCCCAAGCTAGTAGATTACCAGGAAGAAAGGTTAGTTCATGTTCTTCTTAGACACTTGAATTATTTTAGTTGTGATTTCAATAAAAATTGATTATGGCTTATTGTACAAAGCATTGGGAAGATGAAAAGTTTAGATAAGATAAAGTATATATCCTGTTGGATTATACAGTCCTTTAAGGAGATAAGATGAACACCATTAACCATAGCTATCATTCAATCATCAAGCATTTATTAAGCCCCTATTATGTGCTTAGGCACTGTGCTAAGCACCAGGGATACAAAGACAAAAAATTCCCCAAAAAACAAAAACTTCCTGCCCTTAAGGAGCTTACATTCTATCAGGTGAAGTGACATGTACACATGTAACTTTATACAAAATAAATAGAAGATAATTAAGGGGGAAGAAATCAGAGATGGGGGATACATTTGAGTTGAGATTTGAAGGAAGCTAGAGATTCTAAGAGGTAGTGAAGAGGAGGAAATGTATGGGGTACAGTCTGTACAAAGGAACAAGAAACAGAAAATGGCATGTTGTATGTGAGGAACAGCAAGAAGTCCAGCCTGATCATATAGAATGAATAAAGGAATGAATGAAAAGCTTTTTTTACTTGGGGATACAAATACAAAAACAGTATAGTCCTTGCTTTCCAATCACTTATTTTAATAGGGAAAAACAAAAAATATAGGACTGTTATGGACAGGGAAGGAAATTTTGGTCTGAGCAGTCACAGAATAGTTGATTGATACAATCTTTCCAAAAGAAATAGTAGAATTGATTTGATTCCAGAAAGGTGTTTGAGGAAAGTAATATAGGAGAAGCCTGAAATGGTGGCTAGGAGCCAAGCTGTGAAGGATTTAAATGCTAGGGGAGTTTATATTTGATACCCAGAGTAACTGGAATCTAGTGAAGATTTTGGAAGTTTCTGAGTAGGAGATTGGCGCGATCATTTCTATGTTGGGAAAATCACTGGCAGCTGAGTGGAGAATGGATTAGAGTAGAGAGAGGCTTTGGAGAAGAGAAACTAGTTAGGTTACTATTGCAACAATCCAGGAAAAAGGTGGCAAGGTGGTGAGGGTCCGAGCATAAAGGTTGTTAACCAACAGAAGAGACCACGGGAGGCTTTATGGAGGAGTTGACACTGGAAGAAGAAGGAGGACATTTCAAGGGACGTGAGCAATGAGCAAAGGCACGTGGGCAGGAAAGTATAGGGTATATTCAGCAAATAGATGAATGCAGGTTGCTTAAGCTTAGAATTAACATAAAGGAGTAATATTGAGATAAGGCTTAGAAGAGAGTGATGCCTAAATGTGGAGTGTCTTGAATATCAGGTAAATAGCTTGAACTTATTTTAGTGGGCAATAGGAAATGATAGAGGAATGACATGACCAGATAAAGTTGTAAGAAATATTTTTCTGGCACTGGCACAAAAATGGTTTGAAGGGAGACAGGGTGGAGATAGGAAGACATTAAAAGGCTATTTTTTGCAGCAGTCCAGGCAAGTGGCAATGAGAGCCTTCACTAGAGTGGAAACACAGAGAAAGGGGAGAATGGGAGAGATCCGGGGCAAGCAGAATTGACAAGGCATAGCAAGTACCTGGATATGAGAGGTGAAGAAGAAGTAAATCATACATCCCTAAGGTTTAAAACATGAATGAATGTTATTGCACTGAATGAATGTTAGAAATAGTGAAGTCCAACACGAAAGTAGGTTTTTAGGCAGAAAGAAAACAAATTTGCTTTTTGGACTTACTGAGTTTAAGTGACAGTAGGATGTCTGGGTGTGGATCACAGGATCATAGGGAGCTCAGAGGCATCCAGTCTAACTAATTTTACAGATGAGGTAACCAAGGCCAGGGAGATTATGTCACTTACCAAAAATCATAGAGGTAAGATTCGAAACCAGGTAGTCCTGAGAGCCAGTATTATTTTTTACTGTCTTGTAATATATTCCATGGAAAGTTAGAGCTCTGTATCTTGTCTTGAGATGTCACATCTGAAGAAATAGATTTGAGAGTAAACAATCAACCAATGAAAACATTTATTATGTACCGACTATGTGCCAGACACAACTAGGTGCTGGGGACACAAATACCAAAAAATGAAATTCTCTCAAGAAGCTTACGTTCTATTTAAGGGAAAAATGCATGTGCATCTGTAAGTTTATATAGAATAAATATGAACTAATACAAAGTATTAAATATAAAGTAGTTAGGGAAGGAAGACACTAGTGATTGGGTGGGGAGGAAGGAGAGGTTTCCTTTAGAAGACAGTGACTGAACTGCTAGGTGGCGCAGTGGATTCATCTTCCTGAGTTCGAATCTGGCCTCAGACACTTAGTAGCTATGTGACCCTGGGCAAGTCACTTCACCCTGGGTAAGTTTGCCTCAGTTTCTTCATCTGTAAAATGATCTGGAGAAGGAAGTGGCAAACCACTCCAGTGTCTTTGTCAAAACCCAAATGAGGTCATGGAGTTGCACAGGACTGAAATGACTAAGCAACAACTGAGATAAATTATTAAATTAGTTTGCAAATCTGTTGTTGCTCTAAATGATAGGTGTGATAATATTCATCGATGATGATGATGATGATGATATGAAGAAGTCAATAGAGAGGATTCTCAAGTCTAAGCCAGTCCTAAAGATGCTGTAGAACCATCCAGAATTCTTAGAACTGCTTTTAAACCAGGCATCCTTAACCTGGGATCCATGAACTTTTTTAAAAAAATTTTTTATAACTATAACTAAATATAATTGATGTCCCTTATAATTACGTATGTTTTATTTTATGCATTTAGAAGCATTATTCTAAAAACGGTCTATATTCATTATCAGATTTCTGGAGTGGTCCATGACACAAAAAAGATTAAGAACCTTTTCTTTAAACCAACTTATTTTTCCCAGGACTGGAATTCTGTCCTGACTCAGACTACAGATGAAAGGTCTGGACATTATCCAAGAACAATAGTTCAGACTATTCCCAAAACTTGTCCACAAGACAAAAATCCCAGAATCTGAATTTTAGAGCTAAGCTGCACTAAATGGTTTCTGGGAGTGAAGAAAGCACCGAACAGTGGGCCTTCCTGATTGTCCTTCAGATTAATTTCACAGGAACCAGCAATAGTATAGCTTTAAAAAAAACTATGGAACGATTATCTTATATTCAAGACATGGTACTTCCTTAGACTAGTAGTTTTTGGAGGGCTTTATTATTTTCTCAGATGAAGGAGCCATTTTTTAGGAAGACTATGACAAATTCCACATGGTACCTGACAAGGGAAACACAAATTAATAGTATTTTTCATTTTATTTCATTATTCCACAATGGTACTCTGGTTATAAAACCTATCCAAGGAATATATTAGCAAAATCCTATATATTATATTACATGTTATAAAACAAAGACTGAAAATACTAGTTTTACCTGATTTAAATATTATCCAAGACTTCAGCAGAACCACACATGCATTGATGGTCTTCACCTGTCTAAATCTTTCTGTTTGTTTTGTTTAAGTAGCAGCTACCAAGCTCAACATAAAGACATATAGAATTCATCTCATTGAACTTTTTAATAACTTATGTTTGGAGTGCTGTTGATAGAATGACTTCATTTGTCAGTTTCACTGAATAGTTAACCTTTTGGAGCCAAGATTAACATCTGTAGTAAGCAATGAAATATTTCTAAATTTTCCAGGAGGGCTTGGACTCTGAAACGTATGCAGTATAAGGACAATTTCTCTATATTATCCTTTTGTCTCTAACATTCTGACTCTTCCCTTGCTAATTCAGCACAAAGTGCCTTCTGATTTGAGGAAAAATACAAATACCCTTCTGATCTGAAGACAAACACAAATCACATTTTGCAGACCCCTGAATATAATTCCAATAAGGGCCTCTTCTATTTACCATTATCCCAAGTCTATCAAAGAAGGTTCTGTTATGCAATAGAATCAAAGAAATCCACTGTTACCATATTTAATTAAACCCAGTTGCTCTCACAATTCTGAAACCTTCATTTTTTTTCTCTTTAAATTAAACTCCCTATGCAATGCAAGTGACCAAAACAAATAATCTATGACCTACAAACAAGACACTCACATTCCCTGAAGAATTACTTTCTTTTTTCCTCTAGGTTATACATCTTCGAACCTCTCTTTTCTATAACGACCTTCTGGTGCTCATTAGCATGCTGATTATCATTAACACAGCTATAATGCAGCAATTTTCTTGGTGTATGTCGGGGAGAAATGCTCATCTGAATGCAGTCGAGGGACGAAATTAACTGCATAAATCTACAGCACAAACTGGATCTTGTCCAACTTTGCACAAGTCATCTTTCCTCTGCTAGAAAGGTGTGACATCATCATCTCGATTCCCACTGATGGCTTAATAAGTATCTTAGGGTTTCATGCTATTTAATTCCTTGTCATCTCTATATTTTATATTTCAGCTTAATTTCTGGAACGTCTGACCACCTTATTACCATGTCTCATAATATATATTTACCTTTTATATTTTATCTGAGTACCCTAATGACTGTGGTTTAAGATTTATGTCTACTTTTCTTTTTACATCTTTCTTTTTTCCACATTTACATCTTTTTAAAAAATATATTGGCCAATAGAGTAGGACTTTTTATAACACAGACACATTTACTGAGCTAAGAACTAGGCTGAGATATGGGAGCCAAGTTTATGTCAGTATTTTAGGAGACTGTAATAAATATTGCTATTCTGGATGGCAGAATTTTATGAATATTCATGAAAGGAAGTGAAGTTTAGTGCATAGAATGGAGGTGTGAGACTGCCTATGCTGTAAGATTTCCTGTGGTTCCTTGACTTCTTTGGCCCCTGAAGTATGGAGGACTACTAAATTCTCAGAAAGTGCTCAAGCTACTGAAAACATTCGTGTGATTTACTGAAAATCTGTACTGGAATCTTTCATGGCCAGTGCTTTCAGGGTGATAAGCAAGGAACAAACTGAATGAAAAAGTTTGAAAGATTTACTTTCTATTCTTGAAGCTGAATGCTTAAAATGATCTGAACCAAAAAATTGGTATATCTAGAAATTTTATTTCCAAATCCCAGTTAAAATAACAATTGTGAAAATTACTACTATTTCATTATTATAATAACAACTGACACCACAAGCAGATATTTCTATGGTATTTTTAGTCAGTAAAGTGCTTTTTATAAACATTTGGTCATTTGAGCATTGCAGCAACCCAGGGAGGTTAGATATAAACCTGGAGAGTTTAGATATAAGGAAGAAAAAAGAGCATGGCACATATTGAGTGTTGTAGTTGGAGTCATTAGAATCCCACCTCAAACTAGCTGTGTGAGGGTGGGCAAGTCATTTAACCATTTAGCCTCAGTTTCCTCATCTGACATGCTTTCCTTCCTACCTCATAAAAATCCATTTCTTCCCTTAAGCTGAAAATTAAGGATCATGTTCTTAAAGAAGTCTTTCGTGACTCCCCCAAATGCTAGTGCCCTCCCTCCCACACGACTTGTATTTACTTTGAATGTACTTATGTTTATACTACATATACACACATATACATAAGTGCATACATGTGAGCATATAATGCATGTATGCATAGAAACAAACACATGTGTATACATACATATACATACATATACATATATATGTATGCATCTCACATGTATATGCACACACAAACGCATGAGTATATTGTATATATGCACATACATATGTGTTGTATTATATATTTTGTATATGTGTGCATATACTTATATACTTATCTCCCCCATTATAATATAAATACCTCGACAGCAGAGATTTTTTCTTGTATCCCCAGAATGCTGGAACGTGAGAGGTGCTTAATTAATGCTTGTTTATTGATTTGATTCAATAATGCCTAAAATACTTTCTTCACTGGGTGGTGGTTAGGATAAAATGAGATAATGTCTATAAAGCATTATATAAATATCAGATATCATTATTAGCATATATTTACATAACTCACAGCATAGACATGAAACTGTCATGAATAGTCACTGGAAAGTATTTTGTAATCATAGACTAAAAACTTTGGAGTAGCTAGTATTCTTTTAAAGCAACTGTGAAATCAAAGAATTTTTGAGCCATAAGTGGCCATTTAATCTACCATTAAGATACTTAATTCTTTTAAAAAATATAATTGAGGAAATTAAGATGTAGAAAAGATTATCTCAAGTAAACAGAGCAAGTTAGTGTCAGGCTGGGATGTGTCTATTCCTGTCTTATTCTTATAACTTAAAAAAAAATTATCCTGTCATCTAGAAGTCACACATATCCTATATTCTAGAGCAAACTTAGGAAGGATTTAAAAAATCCAGTTTTGGGAGTTGTCTATGTAACTGCTGAATATAATTAATATTATATATATATATATGTATATATATATATGTATATATATATGTATGTATATATATACACACACACATAAAATTAACTCTTCCAAATATAATTGTGGAAGTATGATCCTAGACATAGGTGCAGTCAACATCTGGTGAAGATGATGATTTGCTTGAAAAGATCTCTGGTTAAAAATATATACAGTGGAAACAATGTTGATTCTCAAATTAAAGCATCTGGGCTTAAATCCTTCCTTGGGCGCTTACTGTCTATGTGATGTTGGACAAGTCACTTAATCTTCATGGGCATCAGTTTCCTCAGTAGTAGATTAAGAGGACTGAATTAGATGGCTTTTGAAGTCCCTCTGATCTAGATATATGCTCCTATGGTAATGAAAGGAGAGGGAGAAAACAAACCTCCCCTATTGGTTCCCATTTCCTTTTGCTTTAAATTCATCTCTATTATGAGGAACTATGATAACTTCATTCCATAGTCAGATTTAAAATGCAAGTCCACCTAAAAAAGATAACACGCCAACTTAAATTCACACAATAACAATGATTCTTATACATGCGTAGATGGTCTTTACAATTTAAAAAGTATTTTATATTCAATATATCATTTGATCCTCATAACAAATTTTGTGAGATAAAGATATGATTTCCATTTTACATGTGAACAAACTGAGCTTCAGAAGGGTTCAATGACTTGCCTAAGCAACAAAGATAGGAGGAGGTGCATGGACTAGAACCCAGGCTGTCGAAGTTCTAGTCCAGTGGTCTTTATTGCAGTTCCATATAACCTCTCGAATCAAACTGATAGCTCTCATTTTCCTTAGAACAGGTTTTAATAAGAGTACAACTTATTAGGGAGCTAGGAAGAATGGAAAAAAAAGAGTCTAGGAGACATGTTATTTGAATAGAACCTTTGAGACTGCATTTTGTTCTACCAAGTCAAATGGTCTTTAAAAAAATAAATTAACTGTGGGTAGAGTGGAATTCTTAAGTCTATACTTCTAAGTCAATAAACTGTACAATCCTAAAGATGTGGTTGGGGCAGCTATGTGGCACAGCGAATAGAGTGCCCAAGGTCACACAGGTAAGTGAAGTTCCTAGTAGTAGGCTGGCATAGATTAGTAGGAGTATGTATGGAGACATCAGTATGGGAGTTGTCTATGTAACTGCTGAATATAATTAATATTATATATATATATATGTATATATATATATGTATATATATATGTATGTATATATATACACACACACATAAAATTAACTCTTCCAAATATAATTGTGGAAGTATGATCCTAGACATAGGTGCAGTCAACATCTGGTGAAGATGATGATTTGCTTGAAAAGATCTCTGGTTAAAAATATATACAGTGGAAACAATGTTGATTCTCAAATTAAAGCATCTGGGCTTAAATCCTTCCTTGGGCGCTTACTGTCTATGTGATGTTGGACAAGTCACTTAATCTTCATGGGCATCAATTTCCTCAGTAGTAGATTAAGAGGACTGAATTAGATGGCTTTTGAAGTCCCTCTGATCTAGATATATGCTCCTATGGTAATGAAAGGAGAGGGAGAAAACAAACCTCCCCTATTGGTTCCCATTTCCTTTTGCTTTAAATTCATCTCTATTATGAGGAACTATGATAACTTCATTCCATAGTCAGATTTAAAATGCAAGTCCACCTAAAAAAGATAACACGCCAACTTAAATTCACACAATAACAATGATTCTTATACATGCGTAGATGGTCTTTACAATTTAAAAAGTATTTTATATTCAATATATCATTTGATCCTCATAACAAATTTTGTGAGATAAAGATATGATTTCCATTTTACATGTGAACAAACTGAGCTTCAGAAGGGTTCAATGACTTGCCTAAGCAACAAAGATAGGAGGAGGTGCATGGACTAGAACCCAGGCTGTCGAAGTTCTAGTCCAGTGGTCTTTATTGCAGTTCCATATAACCTCTCGAATCAAACTGATAGCTCTCATTTTCCTTAGAACAGGTTTTAATAAGAGTAGAACTTATTAGGGAGCTAGGAAGAATGGAAAAAAAAGAGTCTAGGAGACATGTTATTTGAATAGAACCTTTGAGACTGCATTTTGTTCTACCAAGTCAAATGGTCTTTAAAAAAATAAATTAACTGTGGGTAGAGTGGAATTCTTAAGTCTATACTTCTAAGTCAATAAACTGTACAATCCTAAAGATGTGGTTGGGGCAGCTATGTGGCACAGCGAATAGAGTGCCCAAGGTCACACAGGTAAGTGAAGTTCCTAGTAGTAGGCTGGCATAGATTAGTAGGAGTATGTATGGAGACATCAGTATGGGAGTTGTCTATGTAACTGCTGAATATAATTAATATTATATATATATATATATATATATATACATATATATACATATATATATATACATATATATATGTGTGTGTGTGTGTGTATGTGTGTGTGTATATATATATATATATATATATATACACACACATAAAATTAACTCTTCCAAATATAATTGTGGAAGTATGATCCTAGACATAGGTGCAGAGGAAGGATGTGATCCCAGGTCCTCTAATTCCAAAGTCTGTGCTCTTTCCATGGTATTCCATTATTGTTAAGTGATGTTTTATATATTATGGATAGCCATTACATAGACAGAATATATACATATATAACATGTTATTTGTGTGTGGGTATACAAAGACATACACACAAAAATAGTACATATATTCAGTATAGATAATATTTTTTGTTGTGTCATTTCAGTCATGTCCAACTTTTTGTGATCCCATTTGCGATCTTCTTGGCAAAGATACTGGAGTGGTTTGCCAGTTTCCTTCTCCAGATCATTTAACAGATGAGGAAATTGAGGCAAACAGGATTAAGCGACTTGGCCAGAGTCACACAGCTAGTGAGTGTCTGAGGACAGATTTGAACTCAGGAAGATGAGTCTTCCTGACTCCAGGCTCAAATCTCTATCCATTGTGCCCCCTAGCTGCCCTATCATAAAGATAATGGCTATAGATAAACAATAATATAACAGTAAATAATCTATAGCACAATTATAATAGAAGACATTGATAATCACATTTTAAAGTTTGCCAAGTACTTGGATACATAATTTTATTTGATCTTCACTATAACTCTGTGATATAAATTTGTCACCTTCATGTCATATATGAAAATAAAGAATGAGATGATATTCTCATCTTAAAGAAGATGAAACTGAGGCATAAAGGGTTAAATGTCTTGCTCAAAGTCATGTAACTAGTAAGTGGCAGTGGGAGACGGATGATCTTTGAGCCCAACTCTAATTCTTTTGTTGTCCCCCCCCTCCCACCAGCCTCTTCTGCCTCCCAAATGAAATCTAATGAAAGATAATTCTCGAGGAAGAGGATGTATTTCAAGTGATAGTATCTTGCTGACCCACATTCACTTAGAACCATGTAGAAAAAAAAGGCTTGTTATCCCAAGTGGACTATTGTTTTCACAAAAAAATAACAGTAATTCAAAACTCCCACTTTATGGTAGCCAACTTGAAAATGTATTGCCACAAACTCCCTCCTGAAATAACACTTCTAAGAACTGAAGAGGTCTAATTCCTTTGGGAATTCTATTGCCTCGAAGGGTCCACAAATTATCAAAAGAACAAACAATGGGCTCACAAGAGATCATCAAATTCCAGGCAGGATAAGTGAGATAAACTATAGGGCATGGCCTGTTAATTCATGCAACTAAGATTATAGAATCTTTGTCTACCAGAGCATTGATTCCAGCAGCTGGACTATTAGGGCAAAGGATTTACCAGTTTGTGGCAGTGTGGCCTATTTGCAAGGTCAAAGACAAACAGTTATTAGAGCCAGTCTCCAATCCTATAGACTTATTGGGATGCAGATAGCCTCTGAAGAATTCTACTCTACACAAGAGAATGAAAGTGAAAAAGCCAAATAATATCAGTATTATTATAAAAGCGTTCAGTTAATAAAGAGTTCAGTTACTTTGCAAGGGCTATTACAAAGAAACAACCCATATTTATAGTGTTTGAAATCTTACACATTTCTTTCCTCTCAACAATATTGTGAAGTGGGGAGTGGGAGCCTTATCTTGATTTCTATAAATTAGAAATTTGAGGTACAGAAACTTGCCCAGGTCTTTCCTGAACTCCGAGCACTTTCCTTTTTATATGACAACACTTCTTTTAAACAAATGTAAAATGGATGACAAAGAGAAAACCAGACTGTACTGTTTGTCCTTCGTTCTTGAAGAGGACCACGACATCAGTGAGGTGATGCCATGACATGCAAGTGAATTGGATTTAAGTGGGGCAGGGCTGTGCAAAGTCACCAGCCTCACTTTCTCCTTCAGAGCCATCTGGGTCTAGAGGTGGGATATAGATCAGCATGACTGGAGATGGCCCAGACTGTACTGTACTTGTGGGAGATGAAGGAACCATGGCCAAGCAACATTCTTACTGTTGGAAATACATATAACTGATTAGATGAAAGGAGAAGGGTATGAAGAGGGGATGATGGAGGATGGATTGATGGGTAGCTATGTGGTACAGTGAATAGAGTCGGACTTTTAGTCAGGTATACCCGAGTTCAGATCTTACACATGTACTTCCTAGCTGTGTGACTCTGAACAAGTCACTTAACTTCTGTTTGCACTTCTGTAAAATGGTAGTAAGTATCTACTTCCCAGTGTTGTTGTGAGGATCAAGTGAGATAATAATTGTAAGGTGCTTAGCATGGTGCCAGCACAAAGGGAAGTGCTATATAAAAGCTGTTGTTATTATTTTTATTATTTGATGGCCACTTGAAATCCATCTCCAGGTTAACAAATCAGTTAGTAAGGAAGTTGTGTATTGAGTGGCCCTAATTAGTGAGAACATGCCTCTCTTATGTCGTACTCTTGCCTCTGGAGAGCAGGGTCATAATAAGGTTCTATCAGCCCAAGCATTCATTTACATTCTATGACTAGGGTGACCTTTTGTAATTGAGGCTCAGAGAGATTCACTGACTTGTCCAGTGTCACAGCTAGTGTTTGAGGCAGGAGTCACACCCCTAGATTCCTGATTCCGAGTTTAGCATTCTATTGACTAAGCAACAAAACCTTTCTGTTCAGATCACTCTTCTCATTCCCTCTCCCATTTCTGCCCCTCTTCTGGACTCCTTCGGCTAAACCATTGTTCCCCCAACATTGAATGTATTTCCCCCTCTTTATTTACTATTCAAGTTTCATATATCTTCCACGAGCTATTCCTTCACGAAGCATTGTTGAGTTGAACTGGTAGAGAAATGCTTATTTAACTGAATTGAAGTCTTCTTTGGTTAAACAAATGTATCTGGAACTAGTCAAATAACTGGATTCAAAAAACAGCTTAATGAATTAATGGCATGAACCATGTTCGAAGTGTTCTAGAGAATTGTGCTTGATCTTCTGCTATTTAATATTTCATTAATGACTTGTATAAAGGCATATATGGCATATTTATCATATCTGCAGATGACAAGGAGCTGAGAAGGCTCCCTAACACACTGAATGACCCTCAAGATCTCTAAGGCTCTTAATAGTCTACAGTTTTAGGATGCATCTGGAAAGAGGACATTTAATAAGGGTAAATGTAAAGTCTTACACTTGGGACCAAAAAAGCAGCCTCATGAGCATATCATTTTAAATTTTAGAAGTACTTTACATATATTCATTTGACCCAGACAACTGTACCTATAGCTAGGTGTTATATTATCCCCATTTTTCAGAAGAGAAACTGAGGCTGAGAAAGGCTGTCAGTCAATAAACATTTATTAGATGCTTATTATACGACAGGCACATAATGGACTTGCCCAGTGTCACACAGGTAGAAAGTTGTCTGAGGCAGGATTTGAATTCATGTTTTCTTTTTTTCCCCAATTTTTTAACATTTTAATTTAAAGTTATGAGTTCCAAATTCCATCCCTCCCTCTCCTTACCCCTCCCCTCTCTCTGAGATGGTAAGCAGAGATAGGTTATGCATATATAATTATGTAAACACTTCCATATTAGTCATTTTGTACAGGAAGACTCAAATAAAAGAAAAAACTGAAAAAAAAGTGAAGAATAGCATGCTTCAGTGTGTGTTCAATCAATATCGGTTCTTTCTCTCGAGTTGGATAATCCTTTGGGATTGTCTTGGATTGCTGCATGGCTGAGAATAGCTAAGTCCTTCACAGTTCTTAATTGAACAATATTGCTGTTACTGTGTACAATGTTCTCTTGGTTCTGTTCACTTCACTATGCATCACTTCATTTAAGTCTTTCCAAGTTTTCCTGAAATCATCCTACTCGTCATTTCTTACAGTACAATAACATTCCATTACAATCATATACCACAGCTTGTTTGGCCATTCCCAATGGATGGGCATTCCTTTGATTTCCAATTCTTAGCTACCACAAAAAGAGCTGCTATAAATATTTTTATACAAATTAGTCCTTTCCCCTTTTTTAGATGTTTTTGGGATATTGACCTAGCAGTGGCATTGCTGGATCAAAGGGTATGTACAGTTTTATAATCCTTTGGGCATAGTTTCGAATTGCTCTCCAGAATGGTGGGATCAGTTCACAAGTCCACCAACAGTGCATTAGTGTCTCAGTTTTTCCACATCCCCTCCAACATCCAATATTTTCCTTTTTTGTCATATTAGCCATTTTGATAGATGTGAAGTAATACTTCAGAGTTGTTTTAATTCACATTTCTCTGATCAATAGAGATTTAGAGCATTTTTTCATATTTCATATGACTATAGTTAGCTTGGATTTCTTTGTCTGAAAACTGCCTGTTCATATCCTTTGACCATTTATCAATGGGGGAATGACTTAGTTTTATAAATTTGACTCAGTTCTCTATATATTTAGAATTCATGCTTTCTTAAATCAAGTCTGGCACTTTATCCAGTATACCATGAGACTTCCTAGATTGAGAGAAATGCCTGAACAGAACTTTGTATGAAAATAAAATGGCAGTTCTAGTGTACTGCAAGGTCCATATGAGTGAAAAAAATATAACAACCAAAAAGATAATATTATAATTAGCCTCATTAGAGAAGCATAGGATCCAGGATATGAAGCATGATAGTCCTGCCTTGTTCTGTCCTGGTTAGACCATGTTCAGTCAGTCCTTGGTCCCACAGTTTTGTAGGGACATTGATAACTTGGAGATCATTCAGAAAGCAAAACCAGTATGTTGAAGCTCCTTAAAATAATGCATATAAAGATTGAATTAAGAAGCTGGAGATAATTAATGTTAGGAATAGAAGACGTGAGAATAGCTTTCTTTAAGTTGTTGTTTGTTCTTCATTTCTTTCCTTTTGTTTGTTTGTTTTTAATGAGACAATTGGGGTTAAGTGACTTGCCCAGGGTCACACAGCTAGTGAGTGCTATGTGTCTGAGGCTGGATTTGAACTTAGGTCCTCCTGACTCCCAGGCCAGTGCTCTATCCACTTTTCTACCAAGCTGTCCCCTGTGCTTCATTTCAAAGAGGACCAATGACATCATGGGGTGATGTCTAGACTTAATTGGATAGAAGTGAGGCAGAGTTTCACCAAGTCATCAGCCTCACTCTCTCTTCCAGATTTGTCAAAGTCCAGTGGCAAGACAAAAGCCAGGATGACTGGCAATGGGTGAGTATGCAATGGATGACCTTGGTGTCTTCAATGTCTGACCAAGCTCTAAGCTCTCCACAGCACCTGCTTTAGCCGCTTTCAGGGTCATTGGAACAAATTCTTCCCATCTGTCCATTCTGCCAGGGTATGTCTTCACATGCTTGGTGTAGACATCCCCCTAACTCACTGAGATTCATCCATGAGACTTATTGGTTACCCCCAACCTGGATTAGCTATCCACTGAGGTGGTCTACTGGGGTGTGGCTGCTGCACGTGTTGCAGCTTCTTGGAGCCACAGGTGAGAGTTGGGTGAAGGTGATTATGCAGCCCTGACAAAGGCTCAGCAAGCCCTCTCACCAGAGGTGCTAGCCCTCCCTGAACACCCCATACACCCCTGAACACCCATGTGCCCCTGTCTTTGAGAACCTATCCCAAGTAAGAGTGGGTAGACTTGTTCTGCTTGGCCTCAGAAGGAAAGACCAGGAACAATGGGTGGGAGTTACAAAGGAAGATTGAGACTTGATGTAAGGAAAAACTTTCCAATAATTCCCCCAAATTCCCAATAATAATGCTGTCCAGAAGCAGAAGAGGTTACCCTGGAAGGTAGAGAGCTCCCCCTCATTTGAAGGCTGGTAATTATTTCTTGGGTGTGTTGTACAGAAGATTGTTGTTCAGGTATGGATTGGATTGCAAGCCTTGAGGTCTTTTCCAGCCCAAGATTATCTGTGATTATCTAGGTGTCTCAGCCCAGCAACAGCTGAGATATGATGTCTTGCAAGTAAGGGAATATCAGCTGTGCCACCTCCATAAGCAAACTTGGTGGGGAAAATGTTTAGTGGTAAACACTTTAAGTGTTAGTCCACTCTTCCCCAGTTTGGGAGGTTGTTGTATTTAGTTCTCATTATGGAGACAGCTAGATGGCTCAGTGGACAGAGCCCTGGGCCTGGAGTTAGGAGACCTCAGTTCAAATTTGGCCTCAGACACACACTAGCTCTGTGACACTGGACAAGACACCTAACTTCTGCTTGCCTTAATCCACTAGAGAAGGAAATGGCAAACCACTCCAATAACTTTGCCAAGAAAATCCCACTATGGGGTCACAAAGAGTTGGATATGACTGAGCAACAACAAAGTTCTCATTGTAGCTTCTCAATAAATCTACCTTTGTAAAAACTAATTGATGTTAATTAGTTAAATGATATTAGGCCAATATTAATTGGTGATTCATAATGAAGGAAGCACAGTGGTTGGGGCCTATGAGTACTATAGAAACAACAATCAGCCCCTCAGAGTTACCCCTGGAACCCTGAGGGGACAAGTAGCCAACCATGCTATAGGGGCTTTACCTGCCAATACAAAGTGGGTGTTGGGACAATGAGCCCAGAATGTAGTACATATAGAATGACAAATTTTGTTTTGCTTCCACTTTTCCCCTAAAGGGAAAAGAATATAATCAAATACTATTGATTAATGAACTTAACTTTTTAGCAAAGTTCTAGAATATATTTGAAAGGAATAGCTTATGAAGATTTAGAAAGGGAAGCAGAGATCATGAAGAGCCAGCATGGATTAGCCAAGAACTAAATTCATCCAGGTCTTGCTGGTTCTGAGACTGGCTCACTAGCCACTATGTGGCACTGGCTGTTACTAAGAACCTTACAGGTATTGAATAAATGCTTATTCATTAGTTGAACACGTCTCCTTTCATATATATAGGTATAGATATATGTATATATGTATATGTTGTCCAGTTGTTTCAGACTTCATAATCCTGTTTGAGGTTTTCTTGGCAAAAATAATAGAGTTGTTTGCTGTTTTCTTCTCTAGCTCATTTTACAAATGACGAAACTGAGGTAAACACAGGTAAGTGGCTTACCCAGCATCACACAGTAAGTATCTGAGGCCAGATTTGAACTCATGAAGATGAGTCTTGTTGATTCCAGACCCTATCTGCTGTGCCATCTAGCTGCCCTTAAGTATAGATACAGAGATATAGAGATATATAGATATATACATATCCTGAAAATAAACTATATAAACATTTATTAAGTGCCTAATATATAGGCTGTCCCTAAAATTTTAGTTCACTTTTAAGCACTAACATCTTTTAAAAGCTTAAAATTAAACTAAGACTTTTGGGATAGGCTATGTATGGAAGGCATCATGAACAATATTAAAAAAAAAAAACAAGGCCAAAAAACCTGAAGGCCATCCCTGCCTTCAAGTAGTTCATATAAACTTTAATAGTTTGTTTTGTAGAATGGAATCCAAACATTTTTATTCTGAACATTTTCCTTTGGTTTATGCCAAGGTTGGCTAACTAGGTGATACAGTGGAGGGGGAACTGGGCAAATCCAATCTCAAACATTCACTAGCTGTGTGATCTTGGGCACATAACCAAGTTACTTGGTCGCCATCGGCCTCAGTTTCCTAGCCTGTAAAATGAGGATAATCATAGCACCTACCTCCCAGGGTTGTTAGCATCAGATGAGATGATGTTTGTAAAGCATTTAGTATAAATGCCTGGCACATAGTAGATGCTTGATAAATGCTCGTTTCCTTCACTGATGCAAGGCCCAGTCAAGTGTCATTATGTGATAGCAGTAACTATGAAACCTATCATTCCCAATTTTCTCTGTGGAGTAACTTTTCTGCTTTGGGAACAGAGGGTACTTCCCCTTCCACAGTCAGGTGCTTCCTTTTGCCACAGGGCAGGCACAGAGCCTGAAAGTTGGTGGAGGGGGAGTACATACACGGTGACAAGGGCTATACATGCCGGTCTAAAACAGAACAAAGGTAAGAATCTTAGATGGAGTGAAAACACGCTTCTTCTCTCCTCCTTCTGGAAGAGATGGCAGAAGTCTCAGGGGCTTGCCTAGGGTCACATAGCTAGTGTCACGTGTCTGAGACTGGTTTTGAACTCAGGTCCTCCTGACTCCAGGGCCTATGCTGTATCTACTGCACCATCTGGCTGCAACATTTATTAAGCTTACACTAGATACAAAGCCCTGTGCTAGGCATTGGGGAATACCAAACTCAAAAGCAATTACTAAGTGATTAATCTGTATGAGACATTGTGTTAGGTACTGGGGATACAAAGTTGAAAAAGAAACAGGATGAAGCAAATGAGATAGTTCCTGCCTTCAGTGAGCTTAGAATCTAGTAGGGATAATAGCACCCACCTCCCAGGATTGTTGTTAGGGTCCAATTAGCTGTGAAGTGTTTAGCATAGTGCCTGACATATAGCAAATATTATGTAAATGCTCATTTGCTTCTCTCTCATTCCCCAAGTAAAGGATGGCTGGACAAAGGCACCCATGGTTAGAACACTGAGTAGTCTGTGTTAAAAATCCTAGGTCAGACAGTGAGTGACATGAGAGAGTTGAAGTGGGGAGAATCTAGCTGAGGGGTCAGAGAAGACTCAGTGGAGGGAGTGATTCTCAGGCTAGACTTTGAAGGGAGGGAAATATTTCAGAGTGAGGACATGGAAGAGGAGTCTACTCTAGCCATGGGAGTCTAGGGAATCTGTTCTGAGCAACAGCAAAAAAGCAGAACAGAAAGGATGAGATTGTGATACTTGCAGTATTCCAGTTTGGCTAGAACAGGTGTGGGGAACCTGTGGCCTTGAGGCCACATGTGGCCCTCTAGGTCCTCAAGTGTGGCCCTTGACTGAATCCAAACTTCACAGAACAAATCTCCTTAATAAAAGGATTTGTTCTGTAAAACTTGGACTCAGTCAAAAGGCCGCGCCCAAGGACCTAGAAGGCCACGTGTGACCATGAGGCCACAGGTTCCTCGCCCGCTAGGCTGGAACATAGAGAAAAAAGAAAAACCAAGTCTTTGACACCCTCCCTCCCCCATATACCTGCCCTTCTTTCTTTTTGATATACTTATGAACTATATAAGTTCTTTTTACCTTTCAGATAAGTCTATAGCACACACATCTTTTTCTAGATTTTCTTCTTTCTGCTCCCTTATTATCTCCTGCTGGTACTTGTATTGGCTTTACAACCTGAAAAGACATAGCTTTAATTTGAGAAACATAACCAGAATAATTTTTAAGAAATCTTAAAACCCCAGAGCATTTTTTTTACCATTACTGTGACTGACATATTCTTCAAAGAAAAATTAAGTTGATTTTTTTCAAAGGATCTATGATCCTCTTCCCTAAACACGCTTTGATCCTTTTTTTGATGGGATAAGCAGTATTTTTCAACAATAAAAATATGTTGACAGAACTTGAAAATCAACTTGTGCTTTTGGTCGTAAATCACATTTAGGAATCTGAAACATACAGCCTGGAGCCATTTAGTGTCTTTTCTGTAGTATAAATTTTGTTATATTTTGTACTGGGAGTGGGGTCAATATGGTCACAGATCGAAGACTGGGCACTTTGGCAGCAATGAAATCAATGCTGTTCTGCATTTCCTTTATTGATAGGATCTAGAGGACCACACTTAAGGCCCCAGTCTGTGCTTATATTTGGACAAACATTGTTCCCCAAAGTAAGTGTTAACTATTTGAGAGCTGATAGCCAAAGTAGTTAATTTATCCTTTTCGAATGCCCTCCCCTACATATCAAAGGAAGATCTATACTTTATGAAATAACCCACTATAAGATTATAGGATCATAGGATTAAACATGGAAGGAAGCTTAGAAATTATCTAGTCTAACTACCTCCTTTTAAAAATAGGAAACTGAGGACCTGAGAAATTAAGTATTTTCCCCAAGGTCACAAGGGAGTAAGCAAAAGAATCTGGCTTTCATCTCTAGTACTGTGATTCTAAGTTCCAACATGCCATATTTTCTCCTTAAGGAATTCACAGATATTCACCAAAGTAGGTGATGGGGTTCTCTTAACAAAGCACAAGGTTCTTCCTGATTTTCTTCTTAAATTCATTATTATCACTAGTGTTTGAAATGGGTAGAGAGTGGAGGTTGGAGCTTGATTTGTCCATAGAAGGTTCTGACACTGTTTCACAGTTTTTCAAGGATAGATTTCATTGTCAAGAATTTCATCCTCCAATTTTTCAAGGAGAATTAGAAATTGTGGAGAAACAATTCCACTTAATTGTCTTATAGAATTTAAATCTGGATGCGACCTTAAAAATAGTCAGTTAAACTCTCTCATTTTGGAGAAGGGGAAACTGAGGCCGTGACAGGTGAAGTCACTTGTCTAGGATCAAATCAAAAGGAAGTTGGAATTCCAAAACTAGGTCCACTATTCTATGTTTCCTTATTTCCTACTGCAATTACCTCCAAACTACTCCACTCCCCCTTTCTTCAATACTCTAAAAACATGTGGCTATTGGGGCTGTTATTGAATACTAGGTAGTTTGTTTGTTTTTTTGCAAGAACTAAATTGGTTGTCTCGAGAAATCGTCACATGAGGAAAGCCATATTACAAATGAGAAAACTTGTACACACAAAAGTTCAAGGGATTTGAACTCTCTAACAAGGAGCTGGTGACAGATACTTAGTAAATCTCACCATTTTATCAGTGTTTAGTCTCTGGGGCCATCATCAATAAATGCCATCTAGGAAAACTTGCAAGTTGAAATATATTCATTTAAGCTATCAGAAGCTGTGGTGGGTGTGAAATGCGCTTGTGATTTCATATGGTTTTCTTTTTTGTGATCTGCTAATTTACTAAGATAATATGAAGAAACTGAAAGGACACGAGGACAAGATATCCATTTGAGAGGACAATAAAGGAAGAGAATTTCAAAGGTTATGATTTAGCACAAATTAATGGAAAGAAACATGTGGATAGGAATCCACATTCTGAGTTGTAGTCTCTACTCTGCCCTGGGTTTCTTCATCTCTCTGAGACTCAGGTTCCTTATTTGTTAAATGAAGATGGCTTTTCTTATCTTCTTCTAAAGTCTGGAGGATAAACCAAAATGATAACAACAAGAAATAATGGAAAGGACAATGGAGGTGAAGTCAAAAAAATTAGGCTCAAATTCCAGCTGGGCTACTTGACAGCTATGTGAACTAGATCTTTAATGTTGTCTTTCTACATTATGATCAAAAGTGCTTTGGGAAAAGTTGGAAATGATAATAGAAAGAACACCGACTCTGGTCAAAGGTCATATGTTAAAATTCTTTTGACAGTTACTACCTGAGTGATCTTGGGCAAGTCAATTAAAAAATCTCCTTGTGTCTTAGTTTCCTCATTTGTAAAATGAGACCATTGGATTCAATGGCCTATGAGGTTTCTTCCAGCATTAGACCTATGATCTTGTGACCCATTTATTTCTCAATTTACTTTGTGTCCTGGAGCAAATACTACTAGGACCTCTTATAAGATCTGTAGTACCTTTAAAAATGGGAATGCCTGTTTTCATTCGCTTCTTAGGAGTAACTGTAGATGACAAGTTCCATGGTTATACGTACTAATTAGAAAACAGGGACACGATGGAAATTGGTGTTGCTCTTTTTATGTAGCTAATAAGACAAGTACCTAAAAGATACAAGGAAAACCAAATAGTCTCAATCTTTTTGTCTTCTTCCCAGCTCCTTTCTATAAAGTGTTCATGGGAATTTGTGTTTGTGATTTAAGTTGAGGTGGCCAAGTATGTTTGTGGCAGACAAGTCTACCTCTCTTTTTTCTATTTCCAATTCTTTTTACTATTATGTGATAGAAAGCAGGAAGAAGGGGCTAAGGATTTTGGTGATTGTGGGGAAAGATGATGCACCATTTTTCAACTGAGGAAAATTGTAATATATCAACATTCTTTTGAAACTATCTCTAAGTTAAAATTTGTATATGAGTGCATTTCTCGATCCTAGGGGTGACATAGTCAAATTAATGCCAGCGGGTCATTCGTTCTTCATTTTTCTGATATCCTACAAAAAGACAAAGAATGTATCTCTGGAGTATTAAGGGAGGAAAAGTGAAGACAACCTAACTGAATAATTCCATGGACAAACTGACATGTGAAAGCAACGGCTTGGATGTGACAAGCCACCTGGCTATTTGCCTCTGTGGTTCAGGGAAATTGCACCAAGAGAGTCACTTCGGAAATGAGTCAAATGAACCTATGATGGTAGAAACTGATTTACTTCTCTAAATTTAGGTAGGAGACATAGAAACCTCCTGCACTCATCAGGGTTTATAGAAGGCTGTTATAATATTTCCACATTATCCCTCCCTTTATTAATTCATCCAAGCAGGCTATTTGCTTTTTGGCCTGATGCTGCACATTGAGCAGACATCTTAATTGAGCTGTTCATAATGACGCCTAGATCTTTTTTCCTGAGAGGTGCCAGCTAATTCGGAGCCCATCAGACCCATTAGTGTGCATGAGAACTTTAAATGGTCTCTTTCAAAATGCATTACTTTTCAGTGAACTACTTTGGAGTTCATTGGCCAGGGCAATGCCCAATCGATAATTTTTTTAGTTCCTTCAGGAACACCACAGAATCCTACAGTATTTCAAAGAGCCTTAAAAATAATTTTATGAGCTCATGCTTTAACCATTTGCCCAGTTTTCTATTTCTCCTCTTTTCTGCATTTAATTTTTGGGAATTTATTGGGGGTGAGGGGAAGACCCTGAGGTTTTTATTCCAAACCAAGTTTTCATTTGGACACTTTTTCATCTTTTACCTCAGAACTGAGAACCATCCTGATATAGTTGATAGCTGTCTTCGAAGTAAGAAAAACTTGGGTTCAAGCTCTCTCCCTGACACATACTGACTATATGAGCCCGGGTAACTCTCCAAGAGTTTAGGTTGCAGAAAAGGTAGAGGTGAATTGGTAAACAGTTTCTTCAACTGGGCATTCCCCTATACAATGAAATTAGAGGTCCAATGCCTGTCTCCCTACTTCAAAAAGATTTGATTGTAAAAACTGTAGGTGTTGCAGATTTCCCAGAGAAAAGAACAATACAGAAAATTATTCCAGCAAAAGGAAACCTTAGGGAGAGTAAAAGTATTTCAGCATTTTGCTGGATGATAGGCCAGAAATTGAACCTGTATCCAGCCACTAAATCTACAGGTGATATCTTCACCCTGGAAATTAGACCCATTGGCCTTGACCATCAGTGATCTTGCAATGCTGAAGGCAGCAGAGGTTACTAGGGGAAAAGGAAGTCAGGTTTTTTTCTAAAAGAGTGGATGTCCTTTCTTTCTCAAAGCCTCCCCTTCTTTTTCCCTTCTTGAATTGGAGAGAGGAATCAGCAGGGCACCCCTAACTACCAGTCTAACTCATTTCCAAATATACGTAGACGCAATTACGACTAGTAAAATAGAGATGCTTCCTTTAAATTAACATGTTAACTGAGTAATTAATAAAATTAATTGATAAATAAATAACTAAAATGGTTCTTTTAAAGCAAAAAAACCCCAAACCCCTAAAACCTCTGCATTCATTTAAACATTATGTTGAGCAAAACACTGCTATTATTTGACTATATTCTTTGACACAGAAATGAGTGTAACTTTCTTCCTTTTAGAATATAAAATATTCTAATATAGAAATATAAACAGGCATATAAAAACTGTGAGTTCTGTTATAAGGCTAGTCCTATAGGGGGGTCAGCTGGTCCAGTCCCCTTCCTCTAGATAGGTTTAACCTTATTCTTTCTGAGGAAATGGGTTTACAAACTATTCTTAATCTATAAGGGCAGTGATTCTGTTCTGTGATAATTCAATCCCATAACAGACATTTCATATTTTCCTTACTTGAAATTACAAAAATACACAAAAATCTCCATTAACCAGAATGCTTGGGAAATGAGTTATTCTGAGTAATGGAAACTTCAGGTTAATTAGATGACTTCTAAGCGTTCTTCCAACTCTCGCATTTTATGATTCTTCGATTCTAACTAAAGGCAAATAAAAATTTATTTTTTCATTTTGTTTCAATCCATGTTATTGATTAGGAATTTTACTAAAATACAGTAGCACATTTTCATGCTTTAGTAATAAAAATTCATACTTCTCTAGTATTTTGTTTTGGAAAATACTTTCTACCTAATAACCCTGTGAGCTAGATAGGACAAATACTCTTATACCCATTTCGGTCAGTCAGCCAACAAGCATATATTAAGCTCTTAATATGTGCCAGACATGGTGTTTAATGCTGGGGATACAAAGGTAGGCAAAAACCAGTCCCTGCTCTCAAGGAGCAATGGGAAAGGTAACATGCAAACAATTCAGTATAAACAAGATAAATAAGAGATATTCTTAAAAGGAAGGCATTAAGATGAAGGAAGAACTGGAAGAGGCTTCTTGTAGAAGGTGGGACATTAGCTGAATGAAGCCAAGGAAGACAGCAAGAGGAATGACATTCCAGGCTCAGAGGTTCCACCAGTAGAAATTTCTGGAGTCAGACACAGTATCTTGTGTAAGGAACAACAAGGAAGCCAATGTCACTCACTGGGTCTCAGAGTAAATGGAGGGGAATAAGGTGTAAGAAGACTAGAAAGGTGAGAAGGGGCAACATCATGAAAGGCTTTAAAAGTCAAACGGAAGATTTTATTCTTTATTTTAGAGGCAAAAGGGAATCATTAGATTTAACTGAATGGATGTGGGAGGGATGACATAGTTTGACTTGTGCTTGAGATCACTTTTACCTCAGAAAGTCGGGGATCATAGAGTTTAAGTGATTTGCTAATAAATGCCAAAACTGAGGCTCCAACCTAAGTCCTCTCGCTCCAGATCCAAGGTTCTTTTCACTACTTATACTTTGATGATTTAATCTTTCTTCTTCTGTATTATTGGTGTTCCTTTTTTTTTAAGCTTTCATTTCCCAATTACTTCCCTACCCAACATAGTAGGACTTTCTCTTGTGACAAATTATCCTCCCCTTTACACAAATAACATATATACACATATATGTTTTGCATATATTTTTCATTTTCAAAATCATTATAAAGTCTTGCATCATTCTGAAGCTTAATTTTCATTGTCCAATGTAGATGTAGAATGTATAAGATTAACTAAATATGAAGTGACCCCAGATCATGCCACGCAAAGCATTTTAATTTTATATAGATTCCAAATACCAGCTTTTTTCTTTTTTTTACCTCTTTTTCATAAAAGTGGTGTGCAGAAAAAGAATATTTTTTAATATGGTTCTGTTTAATAGGTTTCTAGTTAACAAGGAGTTTTACTGCATTATTAATGTAAGTAACAATAATAATAATTTTATCATCAATAATAATAATTTAGCACATTTGCTGAAATGAACATTTAATACAGCACCCACTGTATGGCAGGCATTATGCCCAGAAATACCACCACTCATCTCATGCAGTCATGCATGCAGTCAATGCAGTCAATGGGTTGCATTTGATTTTGATCCTTTGAACAATTTAGAGTAAAATTAATAACATGGGGGCGGCATTGCAATAGTAAGCCAGAACTGTTAATAATATTTGAAAATGTGCATATTCTTATTTTATTAAGAAGCTGTCAACTTGAACATTATCATAGCCAATAAACTAACTCTTCTCTGTGGTTGATGCTTTTTTAAAAACCATATTCTCATATGTGGCAATAAAAAATTTAAGAACAAACTTAATTTCTACAAACCCACATGCTTCTTGTTCTATTCAGAACATTTTTTTCAAATAAGCAAGAACTGGTATTGTTAGTTAGGAAAGGCCTGGCAAGTTGTAAAGAATTTTGTTCTAAAATCGTTTAATGACTGATAACAGTGAAGCATCATGCACAATTAGGTGCTTAATGGGTGCTTTTGATGATAATAATATCTGTTGTACGTGGTGGAGATGCCAATATCCTAAAAGAAAACTTCAGTGATTTGTCTACCTTAAGATTGAAACCCATGTTTTCCTGATTCTATTGATTGGTTCCAGATCCATGAATCTTGTCATGCTTTCAACAGGCCTAATGACACCAAATGACAGTTAATGTCAATATAAAGGAGCTGTACCAGGAGCGTAAGGCAGAAAACAGCCTCCCATTTCCCACTAAGATGCTCCAAGTCTCTTATTTAAGAAAAAAAGCATGCATTCACTGGCCATTGAAACACTGTTTAATGCTTTAAGGTTCCATAAGCATTTACTGTATAACAACCCCATGAGATAGTTCAACTACTGTTATTAGGGATAGTTGACACTCCTAGGAGGAAGAAGAGTGGGAAAAGCCTTCATGATGGGGAAACTTCACATATTCTAGTAATTATCTCTTGACCTACCTTTCACTAGTCTGTTGAGAATTTTTGTTTTTTCACAAAGGAGAATGGGATACAAAGTTACAGCAAATAAACTATTTCTTGATTTCTGGGTATGCAACTAAAAGTGTGTTTCTATTTCATAACTTTCACAGGTAAGACCCTGGAGGGCAGGAACTGCAGCTTTTTACATATTTTGCATAGAATTTAGTATGCAGTGGATGCTTTCCTGATGCTGACAAAAATAATGAAAAGAAGGCAACAACAGAGAAAAACTTAAGAATTGTCACAGCAAACCAACAGCTGGTGCATATGCGGTGGGAGACAAACAGAATCACTGGCTGTGTAATCTCCTCATCCTCTTGGTCCAAGTGGTCCTAATTATTTCATTTAAAGAGAGCTGGACAGTACTAAGGGGCTGGTCATTACAGAGCTAGCTCAACAACAGCTTCTAGTGAATAGAGCTTTTTGAGTTAAAGGTGGAATGACATGATAATTGTGTTTGCAGTCGAATAAAATCAAAATGGCATTGAGTAATGATAAAAGAAAAATGAATTGGGCATTGCTGAAGGAAACCTGTGGAATGCAGGTGTTCAGATTTGAGCATCACAATCAAGAGATTTTTTTTCTCTCAGAAAAAAAGTAGGAAAAAAGGTTTTGATGTTCAGACTTTTGAATTCAAGACAAGAGGACTAAGAAATAAAATATGAAAGATAAACAGATGTTAAGTAAACAGTGCAAAAAAAGATACAAAAAAGCCCAACTATATTTGTTGCCAGAGGATCAAGAGAGGAAAAAGGAATGAGTAAAAAATATGGAGAGCAGCTAGGTGGACAGAGTGCTGGGCCTGGAATCAGGAAGACTCATCTTCATGAGTTAAAATCTGACCTCAGATAATTACTGGCTGTGTGATCCTGGGCAAATTACTTAAACCTGTTTGCCTCAGTTTCTCATCTTTAAAATGAGCTGGAGAGAGAAATGGCAAACCACTCCTATATCTTTGTCAAGAAAACTCCAAATGGGGTCACGAAGAGCTGGACACAACTGAAAAAAGACTGAACAACCACAAAAATGATGATCTTATGATTCCAGTTTCAGGGCTCCTTCCATTTTACCACATTGCCTCTATTTCATTAATGTTGCCTAAAGAAGAGGGTAAGGTAATTATGGTCTGTTGTTTGCTGTGATGGTGTTCAGATTAGATGCTAAAACTTGTATTATAATAATAATAATAATAGCTAGCATTTACATAGGGGAATATTATTTAATCATTTAATTAATGCCTTAATATATATTATCTCAAGGTATGCCCTTGTGGAATTTTAATTTGGTCTCTATAGGGGGAAAGAGGGGGACTGTTGGGGGGGACCCATATTGCCATATTGAGGGGGGAATAAGCGAAGGATCCATGAGTAAGAACAAATCTGTTAACAGTTTATGCAGATTAGAAGTTGAAATCAGAATGGTCAGGAAAGTCTAGTTTCCAGGAATATGCCACACAGGTCTTATTAAGTGTCTTGACATGCTGTCTGGGAAATAGTGCTATAGACAATGACCTGATTATTTCAAACAAATACATTAGAAAAAAATTCCAGGACAGGAGAAAAAGAAAAGGACAATGCCTTGCAATTATAATAAGATCTGACCCATAGAAGAACTCCCTTGGAAGATTAATGGTGAGAGCCATCTTCCAAAGTCACAATAAAAAAAATTACTATTAAAATTGAAAACATAGTTTTGCAGTCTGTATAAGTACAGAATATTCTAGTCTAGCCTTAGAAGATTTTCCTTCCTCTTGCTGCAATAATCATCTGGTAGTTTGTTCTTTAAATGTCTGGTAACATGGGGTCACTGTATTATTTGGATTCTCCCAGCCAAGCTTAATTATGTTTGCTTATTAGTATCAAAGGGGAGAAACCTTAAGGTAGATTTCAAATTTTAAAGGCTAGACAGGCAGAATGGTCAGGAAATATTACCCTGGATTGAACTAGTCATCTTCCAATATAACAGTCTAAAAAACTCGTTAGAATAGTCACATGTTTTGTTTCTCTCATCCCTCAATCATTTGGCAGGACATGGAGAAGCAGGGCTTTGGGAGGGTATGCAATCTAAAAGTTGCGATCTCAGACTCTCAGAGTGGGAAGGAGCCTTAGAAGATGTTTTTTAACTAAGGTTTATTCTATTCTGTTCAAGACTTTCCCTTCTACAGCATGACTGACAATTGGCCATACATTTGTAGATCTATATCAAGGGGAAACCCATCACCTCTGGAGGCAGGCCATTCTACTTTGGGACAATGTTCATTGTTAGGATATTTTTCCCCCTTACAATGAGTGAGAATGTCTCTTTGCAACTTCCATGCATTTTTCTAGTTTTGCCTCTTACCTGTAGATAGAACAAATCAAATACTTCTTCATGACATCCTTCTAGAAAAGAAAGCCACCATATTCTTTGAACCCCTTTCCAAAATATAATAGTCCTAATTTCTTTAATTGACCCTCAAATGGCATGGCTTCCAGTCCCCTCCCCATCTTGGTATCCCTCTTTTGGATGTCATTCTCTATTTCCCCTTTCTAAGAAGCAATTGGGTATGCTCATGGGTTTGCTCTTGTTCACCTCTTTGATATGTTATTTGTCAGGTGGATAAGGCACAACCATATCTTATACTTTCCCTGAGTAGTCAGAATAATGTGAATCACAATAAGTATTTATTTATTATGTTATTTACTTGCTTTTTTTTAATTTTTAAAAAGTTACATCTTGGGTCTATTTTTGTTTTCAAGTCTCTTTTTTGAAATATTTGCATTCTGCCTGGTATACTCTGAAGTGTGTGTTGCTGTTTTCTGTTTTCAAATGCTAATGCAACAAGGATCAGACAAAATCTACCTTAAAAATCATAGAATCATAGAAGTTTGGATGTGGAGGAAACTTTAAACCATCTTACTTAGCCTCTTCATTTTATTTATTAGGGAATATAATAGCCAGAGAAGTTGAATGACTTGTATAAGGTCCCTAAACTAATTAATTGAAGAGTTGGGAATTATAGTCAATGATCAAACATTTATTAAGTGCTTATTATGTGCCAGGCATTGTGCTAATCGATGCAGGTACAGAGAAAGGCATAAGACAGTTACTGCTGTCAAGAAGCTCACAATCTAATGGAGGATGATAACATATAACAAGGAAGCTAAAAAGTGGGGTGAGAGAATGATGAAGTCTTGCTGCCAGGGTGGGAAATGATCTGAGGTAAGAATTTCAGAGTTGATTTCATCTTATGGAATTTTAGTGTCTGTAGATCATGAGGTCCAGGAAAGTAATCTAGTGGGAAATGATGATGTGAATTCCCGGGCTCCTTCCTTAAATGGTAATTCTGTTGTTCTGTATTTGTTTGAAATAAGTGGGCTATTAACTCTAGCACTATTTTACCACGAACATTTCAAGATGCCTACAAAGATGTTACTAATTTCTGTAAACCAGACATTCCTGACCATTCTTGATTTCAACTTCTAACCTGCATAGACCTTTGCCTAGATCACCTTACATTCTGCTTCCTCTCAGTGACAGATAATGAAAAAAAATAAACAAATATAAAATCTTCAGTAAGTGTTTTAAATGAAAATGAGTCCCAATATTTTTTTCCAGAAAGAAAATAAAATATGAGATTTTAATCTAAGAGACAGTGAAGAAAATTGAAAGATACATAGAGACCCCAAACCAAGATGCCAGCCAAATTTTTTGATGAATAGTCTTTTTGGGTCAATGGTTGGGAGCCACTTTGATCTTTCTTCTAAGATATCAGGAAAAAAAAGAAGCCACCTATTAAAATTTCATAGATTATAATGAATGATTCCTTTAATAAAATTGCCTCTAATATCTCTTGACTGTTAGATAGCCTGAGCTGACCTGAAGGGAGAATTTTCTTTGCAAGGGTACATAGAAAGAGAATCATAAATCGATCTGTTTCAGTAATACCTTGGGTCTTTGGGAGTCTAAAACTTTCCTCTTTTTAAACTGAATTTTTTTTAAAAAATTCTACTCAAACATATAGGAAAATGAAAAATCTACTAAGAAAGTTGATTTTAATCCTATTTTAGCATCTCCAAGAGGAGCTCAAGAATTGAAATTTTATTAAGATCCTTAATTTCTTATTCCTATTATATTTATCTCTGCCATGCAATTGCTACTTGCTTATGAACAGCTATCTTCTCTAATTACTTCATATTTGTATGTCTTATCTTCCCAACTGTCCTGTAAGCCTTAACTATGTCATACAAAAGCAAGAAACGTATAATATGGTTCATTTTATAGTACCTAGAAGACTGTGCTGGGAGTATAGTAAATGTTCAATAAACATTTGTTGGCTAATTGCAACCACTCTTCTCCTCTTTCTCTCTTATTGTTCTAGAATGATAGATGCATAGATTCAGCATCAGTGGGGACTTTAGAGGTTACTAGCCCAACTTTCCATCCAAGGCAGCAATCATCTCTGAGACATTCTGGCCATCTGGTTATACATCTTCTACTTGAACTCTTTTAGTGTCAAGGCACACATTATTTCAAAATGCAGTTCTTTCTGTTTTAATTTTTTTTTGTTAGAAAATTCCTTCCCACTTTGAGTTAAAATGTATTTCCCTATAACTTCCATTCATTGGAATGGAAATATATTTCTTTCTTTATTTGACATTTTTTCCAATACCTAAAGGTAATAATCAAATCCCACCTAAGTCTTTTATTTGCCAAGGTAAATACCACAAATTCCTTTAACCATTCTTCATATGACAGAGTTTCTATACCCTTTATGCTCCAAGTCACTTTCCTCTAAATGAACTCCAGTTTGTCAATGTCCCACAATAAATGTAGTTTCCTCTCTGTGTCCTTCACCTCACTTCCTCTTTCTTGTTCCATAATTGCCTCTTATTCTGAAAGGCTCTTTCATATTACCCAAAAGGTATTATATTGACATGTTAAAATGAAGTTAACTTTCAATTATTGATGTGAAGATTATAAGTGGAAATATTTCGTTCAAGTTTGGCTTCCTTTGGCCTGCTCTTGGGATTCCTGCCCCATTGATTCCCACTCATGATTATTATTGTGCTAATTTTAATATTGGCTTGATTAGGATTGTAAATCTACTAGACAAAATGCCATATTTGAAAGCTACAGGTTAAAAAATAGGAAATGGACATAAGCAAAGACATTAACTCTCACTAAAACTATTTCATAGAGAATTTTAATTTGATCTCTTTGTTAAGTGCTGAGTGATATCTTCCATGTGTAATGCAAGCCTTTCATAAAACATTATGGAAGAGAGACAGGGTTAGAAATGGTATAACCTCTGAAAACAATAAAATCCACTGAGGGAAAAATTAGCTTACAGAAAGCTTAGTGTAAGACCCTTATAAGCTATATCATCCTAAGAGCATATAATAATTTAATTCAGCATTTATTCAGTACTTACAATGTACAAAGTACTAAGAATACAAAAAAGATAGTCCCTATCTTCAAAGATCTTATATTCTACTAGATGTGACTGGAAGGAAAGAAATAACTAGATAAGAAACTAAACCAGTATTCTAAAATTGGAGTCTATGACCTCAGCATCCAATGTACTATATTTAAGGGGAAAAGACCCTATAGAAAATGAAATTGGGAAGAAAGACTAGACCTAGCAGAATCCATACTGGTAGTGACATGATTCTAAAACAAAGCATTCAGGTCTGCCCTTTTAGGATATCTCCGAGGGGAAGATTCCAAAAGTGTGTGTGTGTGTGTGTGAAATCAGACAGTATTTTTATTTTTCAAATGAGGCAATGAGAAGATAGTATAGCAGAAACTATTGGCCCATATGCATTAAAACCACAATATGGGGGCAGCTAGGTGGCCTAGTAGATAGAGCACCAACCCTGGAGTCAGGAGGACCTGAGTTCAAAGCCAGCCTCAGACACTTGACACTTACTAGCTGTGTGACCCTGGGCAAGTAACTTAACCCCAATTGCCTCATCAAGAAGCAAAGCAAAAAAACAAAACAAAACAAAAAAATGCCCCCAAAGACCACAATCTAAGAGTTGTCAGGGACTTCAGAGGCCATGTAGCCTCTAACACTGTACCCAAATCAGATTCCCTTCTCCAACAGTTTCAACAAACAATTATCCAACTATTTGCTTGAAGACCTCCACTGTTCCATCAATGGCAGTCCATTTCACTTTTGTATAGTTCTTATTGTTCAGAAATTCTTCCTAGCATCCAGCCTAAAACTGCCTCTTTGTATGCTCTACCTTTTATATCTAGAGTGCTCTTCAGGCTCGAGTAAAAAGAACAAAGACAATCCTTCCTTCACAAGAGAGCACTTCAAATACTTGAAGACTGCTACCATGTCCCCTTTTCTTCTTTATCTTCTCTCGTCTGAGAGGAATACAACTAGTTTATTCAAGCTATCCTCATGGTCTATTGCTTAGTCCTTGTAACATGCTTACATACTCATCCAAAAAGTCTTTATGGGAATGATTTGTGTATTAATCAAAGTTATCTCTGAGGAAAGCCTGAGAGAGTCAGGGGCTGGATATTATAGATGGCTATCTATAGCAGACTATGGTCTGTTATTACTAATTTTTACAATAGTTAACAATCATATAGTTATAATTTATGTAGCACTTTATAAATATTATCTCAATTTAACTTCAGAACAATCCTGGTAGGTAGGTGCTACTGAGGCAGACAGAGGTTGGCATAACAGCACTACCACCCCAGTCCAAATCCTTGAACTCCCAGATGTAACTGAAAGAGCTGACTTTCTGACTCTCTGTGGCTAAGGTGGGATATGTGGGTAAGGGAATATTTTGGCCAACTGTGTGATGGCAAAAAAGAAAAGAAATGAAAAAACAGGTTCCCCCAAAAACAATTTTTAAATGTGGAGTACATACTAGAATAAAATAGTAGATCCAATTTCACCCTAATGATACTATGACTTCTACCCATAGATAATAGGTGTTATTTCTTCCCCAAAATATTTTATTTCCAAAAATGTATGGACATAATTTAAGTAGGTACACCAAGTGAATTCAACCAAGTAAGTTAACTAAAGGTGAACTATATAAAGGAACCCCCTTTTTACCTACTTAAGAAAGGTTACCTGGTGTATTTTCACTTTGCTTTGGGGCTAGAGGGAATATTTCACACAGTGAAAAAGTAGATTTGTCTCCTGGTCCATTAAATCAACTGGTTTTTGCCATTCACAGAATGAAATGATTGCATACCACAAATTGAACAGGATCTAGCCCTTTTTACATGGACTTTGAATAGTCATCATTTGGTAACTAACACACACATACACACACACACACACACACACACACACACACACACAGAGCAATTAATATGACCCTTTGACCTATAAGGGGAAAGGGTCAATAGACCATTACCAGTTCCCTTGAGAGTGTGATCTATGGTGACTTTCTCCTTCCGACTGCCACCCTAGTACAACTGCATCAAAGCTACTTGGTAAAGAGACAGACTAATCACTTGCACATAGTAAATTCTGCTGCAGGCATTTGTTTGACAAATTATCCAATTTTACTAAGCAAGGTACCTTGGAAGAAGAAAATTCTGTATAACAGGATTTAAAGGAACCATGTGACCATGTATTCATGGTAGTAGCAGGCTAAAATATCTTTATTTCTATGACTGGAGTATTCTATTGACCCCAGTCTTGTTGAGGATTTCTGATAATTTCTTGTCATTATTTATTCAGAGCAGATGCCACAGAAGTGCAGTAATAATAATAACTGAGATTTATATTATGGTGATTCAAGGCTTGCACTCTATTTCAAATATATCATCTCATTTAGTTCTCACAAAAATCCTGTGAGGGAGGTACCATGGTTATTATTATCCCCATTTTACAAATAAGGAAATTGAGGCATAGAGAAGAATAAATGATTTGTTACAGGTCATACACTTGGTAAGTGTCTTTTGTAGGATTTGAATACAAGTCTTCCTGACCTCCAATCTGTCTTGCCATGCTTCCTCCCTTGACTTGAATTTTTGTATTTAATTATTTGTTGCTATTTCGGGGAGGAGAGGGATATATTTCTATAACTGTCATGTGACGAACTCAGAGAAATATTGACCTGGGGCTGGAGTCAATAGCAGTCTGTTATGGTAATTTTCACTTTGCTAGATTCATGAAATACTTCCATTGAGTATGCAACTAACTATGATTTGGGTCCAATTATGGTGCAAGAACCATTTTATCTAGTGAAAATAGAGTGCCCTAGCAATGCTGATTCTTAGGTAGACACTGTTAACTCTCAGGCAAGTTTGGTCTCTTCAAGTAGGCAGACCCAAAGTAGATTCAAACCTGGCTTTTATGCTTTATTTTACTCCGAGTTTACTGCAAATAAATATTTGGGATGCCATTTGCCATTTCTTAGTGTTGTTGGTAGGTTATTCTGAATATAGGAGAGGACAGAGTAGGGGAGAGTTAAGAAAGGGGAGGACAGAGGACTAGAAAAGAGGAAAGAAGTCCTGCCTTGTCTCAGCATGGAAGGGGAGCTCAGCAGATTCAGTAAATATGATAGAAACTTCTCTGATTCCACCTTTTTGGCCCTTACTGTGTTTTATTTATTTATTTAATTTATTTTTTGTGACTGGGCCTCCCTATCTTACGTAGACTGGAAATGCAGTGGCCACTCATGGGCCTGACTCCATTGTGGATTGTATAGAAGCTTTGACCTGCTCCATTTCTTATCTGGGCTGGTTCATCCCTCCATAGGCAGCTTGTTGGCCCTGCACTCCTGGAGGCTCCCTATATTGCTGTCAGACTTAGTACAGACACCTGACTGGTTTTTGCCCTACAGCTGCCTGAATTCCTGAACTCAAGCAATCCACCAGTCCTAGCTTCCCCTAGTAGCAAGGACTATAGATATGCACCATCATGCACAGCGCTTGCTATAATTTGCCAAATTTTCGGTTTTCTTCAGCTTAAAATAGAGGCAGAAGTTGGGAGGTCATGGCCAGGAAGAAGTTAAAGATAAATCATCGTGGCTGATTAATATCTAGAAAATCTAGCATGCTACTACTTCATTCTCCACTCCCCTTTCATCGCTCTCCTCCCACTACATCTGGGGTCATTTTTAGTTGTCTTGCCCTAAGTCTTGCCACTGGACTCCCATGATTGGAGGAGAGAGTGAGGCTGATGGCTTTGCACAGCTCTGCCTCACTTAAATCCAATTCGCTTGCAAGTCAAGACATCATCCTCCTGATGTCATTGGTCCTCTTCAAGGATGAAGGATGAACAACAATTCATTAATCTCTATATTTTAAGATCTTAGTCATGTCCTTTGGACTCTGAGTAAAGACCTTGAGTTCCTTGATTTCTGAATTAGCTGGAGAAACTGCAGAGGGATATAATTCCAAGAAAAGGTCACTGTTACCTTTAAAAGGAGCATTACCACAACTCATTCAAGCAAACTTTCCTTTTCCTGCTAAGGACACGGCAATTTTTCCAGTCCTTCAGGTTCAACAACCTAGAAGTCACCCTTGAATTTCCACTCTCACTCAACCACCATATCTACCCAGTTACCAAGTTTTCTGTCTATCCCACCTTTTTGGACATTTCTCACAACTGTTACACTGTATTCATCCTAGTCCCGGCCCTCATTACTTCTCTTCTGGACCTTTGCAATATACTTCCAATTGTTTTCTCTCTACCCATTCTTCCCCTTTTCCAATCTATCCTACAACTGCCAAAGTGATACTCACAAATACAGGTTTGACTATGTGAGTTCCCTCTTCAAAAGGCTTCAATGACTCCCCATTGTATTTAGGATCAATACAAGTTCCTTTGGCGTTTAAAACTGTTCACAATTGGACTCCAGCGTAATTATTTAGGTTGATTACATATTATATATTTATTATATAATATTGTATTATATTATATATTATATATGTATTATATTATATATTATATATGTATTATATTGTATATTATACACACATATATATCTTATATATTCTAAACTCTAGGCAAATTGACTGTTTACTTTATATGAGATTCCATTTCCTATCTCTGTACCTTTGTACAATCTAGCTTATGTTGGAAATATTCTCAAAACCTTTAGCTCCCTTTAAGGCTCAATTCAAATTTCACTTCTGTCAAGGGGTCTTTCCTGATTCCTGCCCCCAGTTGTGAGCGCCCTCACCCTCCAAAAAAACCCTCAACACTGTATTTATTTTGTGCATATCCTGTATTCCTCTGTGAATATATTGTAGCCATCTAGTAGAATACAAGCTTCTCAAGGGCAAGTAGTCTCTCATTTTTGCCCTTATATCCCCGGCATTTATTATGGTGTTTGGCACAAAATGATACACAATATGTGCTTGTTGACGATTGATCATTGATTTAATGTGAAAAAGATCATCAGATCTGGAGTTGAATGATATATTTAAATGGAGATGAGTGTGGATGATCACCACAAAGAGGAAGCTGAGCAAATTCCCATGAACCCAGGACACTAGGCAGTTTCCAAGGGTCATTGGGGCACGGCATCTCAATCCTTTGTTCCCATGTCCCCAAAAGATAAACAGTCTAAGTTAATCCACAGGCCACCTCAATCACCTTCTAGATAACATCTTGCTTGAGCTTCCTCTATCAGAAATTTGGGGGAGTGATAGATAGATAACATTGCCACTATTCCATTTTCAATTATTTCACTGGGAATTATGAGTGGGAACACAGAAGGAACTATTTTGGGTGTGTGCGTTGAGGGGAGAGAGAGGTGAAAGGGATGTAGATTATTTTAAAAATTTGGAAGAAATAAGGGTAAAATCACCTTCTTCTCTCACACATACACAGTACAATGCATTTGAAACAAGGACTCTTGCTTATCCTATTTGTTTCAGCAGGAGTGCAGCAGATAAAGCTCCAATGTTAAAAGCTAACACAGTTACCTTTATTATTATCCCTGTAAAATAAAGCTTACCAAGTCCAGAAAGGATAGATCGTCAGGGGGTCTCAGACCACAAAGGTTTCCCTTTCTTAGGATCCAGGAGTCCAGGCTCATCCTGAGACAAATCAGATGGCACATGATAAAGCTTCTCTAGACGTTAGAAAAAGACAGTTAAACTCTATATCCCCATAACCCTCCATGGGTAATCAAAAGGAAAGGACATATAATTACAATGACATTTCTATATGAATTATTACCTATTTTCAGGTTGCAAGTCACCTCCAAATCCCACCCACTTCCCTAACATATCTGTTGCACAATACATTTGTGACCAAAGTCCCTAGCTATGAAATGTTTTAACCAGACTGCAGGTAAAGTCCCTAAATTAAATGCTAAAACTCCAATAACATCCAAGTTGGCAAAAGAGAGAAAAATCATGAAGTTGGTTTAGATAATCTTCCTTGTCTGCAGAGAAGAGAAGCCCAACCTTTGAATCCTTATATGTGGGTTATCTGGGAGGGTAGTTTCTAGTAGTCATTCTTTTGAAAATGATAAATTTATCTGATTACAACTGGAAAACAAAAGAAAGGAACCAAAGGCAGCTGCCTGGAAATAATAATAATAGCTAAGCAGTATGTGCTTACTATGTGCCAGGCACTATGCTAATAATTATTATTATATTATATTATATTACGTTACGTTACGTTACGTTACGTTACGTTACGTTACGTTATATTATATTATATTATGTTATATTATATTATATTATATTATATTATATTATATTATATTATATTATATTATATTATATTATATTATATTATATATATTATATTATATTATATTATATTATATTATATTATATTATATTATATTATATTATATCATATTATATCATATTATATTATTATAATTATTATCTCATCTGATTCTCACAACAACCTTGGGAAGTAGGTGCCATTATTATCCCCATTTACAGATAAGGAAACTGAGGCAAACAGGTTAAGTGACATGCCCAGGGTTATATAGGTAGGAAGTGCCTGAGACTATATTTGAACCCAGGTCTTTCCGACTCCAGGACAGTGCTGTATCTACTATGCTACCAGCTGCTAAGTACTCTTCTAAGTAACTGATGATATTAAGACAAAAAGTGAAATAATCCCTGAGCTCACGGCCAGCTTGCATCCATCCCCTTCCATATCCAATTTAGGAACCAATATACTAGAACTGTATATTCCATCAAGTTATATTACCTCAGCACTTTTTTTTAAACTCAACCCATGAGTTCAGTGGTCTATAGGACTCCTGACAGATACACTGGTATTGTAAAAAGAACAGTGGATTTGGAGTCAGGGGACCCAGGTTCAAATTCTACTTAGCTGACTCCTCCTTCTCTTCCTTCAGGCTCCTTCTGTCATTGGTGAATTTCTCCTAGAACCTCCATTTTGGAGAAGGGCTCAGAGCTGCCATGTTGGATTTTACCACCATGTCCCCGAGTCAATACCCTTCCCCCCTCTTCATCTCCTTTTTATATTATTAGATTTCCTAATTAAAATGTATGCTCCTTGAGGGCAGGGACTGTATTTCTTTTTTTGCATGCATTATATCCCTAGCAGTTAACATGGTATCTGGCACATAAGAGATGCTTTTTAAGCATAGTAAGTGCTCATTGTTGACTGACTACCCTCAGCCACTTAGTGCCTATGGTACCTTAGCCAAATAAATCACTTAGCCTTGCTCAGCCTAATTTTCCTCATCTACAAAATAAGGGTATTATACAAGATTGTCTCTAATGTCTATTCCAGCTCTAAATCTAAGATCTTATGGAACCCTCTCTTTCAGTGAAGATCAGCATCTGCTTATAGTCTTAGGTATGGAGGCAGGTGGATGTAACCAAGAGGTTAAATGACTTGTCCAGGGTCACATACTGAGTATAAGTCAGAGATGGGACTTGAGCACAGGTCTTCCTGACTTTCCAGCTGGTTCTCTATTTACTAAGTCAATGCTAAATTTCACTAAATCCAATCTTTTAAAATCCAGAAGTATTTTGCTGCCTCATCATTTTTCACTGTAGCTCAGAGGTGGTATAGAAATGCCTACATTCTTCAATTTGGTACGAGAATCAAAGAAGCTATTTCTAAGGAAGGTACAAAAAAGGAAAACAATAATGAAGAAAGAAGCAGTAAAATGAATCTGACCAGTTCAGTTCTGCTGACAAAACGAGCCTTCTCTTCAGGTCACTGTTCTTACATAGTTGTCCCAGGTTGCTGGATCCCAGTCTCCTGTGAGAAGTGATCTCAAACTTGTACACATCTTTAGGAAATTAATGGTAGTTGAAGTGGGGATGGCAGGTAGTATTGGAAAGACTTCTTTTACTCTTGCACACGAAGGCAGCATTCCAAAGTACTAATCCATATGGGAGAAATCTCTGAGAAGCAGTTCCATGAGGCCTTTTCCATCTGACCAGTCCCATGAAAGCATGACCTAGTTTGAAGAATTTTAGAGCTGGAAGAGATTGTAGAAACCATCTAGTGCTTAGATCCAAAGACTTAAACAAATTACCAGGGCCACGCCAGTGAGTGGCAGAGCTGGTACTGAAATCAGAGCCTCCTCCAAATCCAGTGCCCTTTAGAATACAAAACATAGGTCCACAGAACTCCAGGCTGCATAAAAAAATCAAATATCTTGATTCCTGACTCTTGCCGCAGCTCAAACACTTTTGCGGAAAGGCATCAAAGTATTTTATACCAAAATTAGAATTAGGTCTTTTGGGGATTTACTTGGTAAGAGTAAAACAAGTCAAAATTGCCTCAAGTCTCTGGGAAAAACACAAGAACATAAGTCTAGAAGTAGAAAGGACCTCAAAGGCCATCTGGCTCAACCTCTTCATTTTACAAATGAGGTAACATGAACCAGGGAAATAAAATGACCTGACTAGCCATCACAGGTGGGATTTGACTTAGTTCTTCAGATTCCAGAGCCTATGTATGCTCCACTGTACTTCTTAGACACTTTACAGCAGGATCAGGATCACCCCAACTTGAGGAAAGACTGACTTTTAGGGAGATCAAAAAGTAGCGATGTAAGACTGTCCTTGAAATAACAGCCCAGCTTCAAAATGCAAAGTCCCTAGAAATACACACCTCTTCAGCCAAGCCACCTTGACCACTTTGATTTCTGAGTCTCCAATCTTGAATCCCAAATCCTAACATTTTTCAAGAAGTAACATTGAAGAGGAAGAGTTAGAAAAGAAGAAAGAGTTCTTCCAGAAAGAAAGGAATTGGCTAGGCAAGTTAAATATTAGGGAATAAAGGCATTGGTACCTATTGACCTTGATGTCATCTTGTTCTAATTTCTGCCATGCCACTAGCCCTGTGGGTATCCAGTGATCCCCCAAAAGAAAAAACGAACGCACATTTATTAAAGTCAGCATTCACACCCAGTTCTGTTACCAGAGCTCCTCGTCAATGTTCATTGTTATTATTTCAAGCTGGTCATTTATTTTAATACTAATACTTCCTACTCTCCAAGTGAAAAAGGTCACCTGCCTAACTCTGGTTGCACAGAAAACATAACAAAAGCCTGATGAGCTTTGGTGAATTATCTGTCACACAGAGTCCTGAAGTCCTTGACAGAGCTGGGATTAAGCCCTAGTGTCTCTTTCAAATACAGTATTTATAATTTTTTAAGGATTTTAAAGGCTTTTTTTTTTGCTTCTCTGTACAATGTTCATTAGTTCTAATCATATTATGGTCCCAATGTAGCTATTTTAAAGTGAAATTAAAAGGAAGCCCAGCTATGGAGGGTAAGAATTATTGAAAGAGGTGTCTGGAGAGCTATTTAAAATTTTCAAGCAAAAAAAAAGAGCTGTTCTTTTCCTTTTAAAAATTAAGAAATCAAATACAGGAATGGTCTAATTTACATTAATGACCTCCAATCTATGAAACAATTTTTAACCATTTTAAAGTGAAAGGCTGGTGATTATATCTATGAATAGGTGGTGATAATAATAATAAATCTTTGAGAATCATCAGTGTGCTAGGTAGTAGTATATAAAACACAGAGTTGGCTATTGTCTTCATCTGAGGGTTGTCATAAGGCAATGGGCCCAAGATATCCTTACAGGCCCTTACAACACCCAGTTTGACCTCCTTATTTGCCCTGAAGGAGTCAGTCAGCATTGAGAAGTAGAATCTTCCTCCTTCTACATACAGCCCCTTCAAAGCCATGGCCACTTGATGAGTACTAATACTGCTTAGTTCTCAGTAGGGACTTTGCTCAGGATTTTACAAGTATTCACTGGGATACAGCCATCAGGAATACAGCAGTGGTAAAATTGCTACTTGGCCTCAGCAATCCTGAGTGTTTTTGGAAGGGAGAGAGAAGAATATAATATGTACCTTTGAGGGGAAAATAATTCTTTTTTTTAACTTTCCCAGAAATTGTACTGCAAAACTGATGTTTCCAACTGTTAGATTGCTCTTTTTCTCCATTTCCAAAGATATTTGTAGCATTGGCTTGGCCACTAACTGTGTGAACTAAGACAACTCACATCATATCTCTGGACCTTGATGATCTCATCTATAAAATTCAATCCAATTCAACATTAACTCCCTCCTGTGTACACTGCCTTGTGTTAAATTTTAGGTAAGAGGGTAGGTTTACCTAAGACATAGTAATAATTGATTAATAATGGGATTTAGAATTGAAAAGGACTTTGGAGATACTGAGTCCAACCTCCTTATTTGATACATGAGGAAAAACAAGACCTGTACAAGTTAAGTGATCTACTCAAAGTCCCACAGATATATTGTGTCTGTGTCTGAGCTGGGATTTGAACTCAAGTCTTCCGGCTACAAGTTTAAAGACTTTTTTCCCCACTAGAGAGTCAATATGGTTTAGTAAAATTATGATTTTCTTAACTAGAGGAAGCAGCTCTAACAAATTTTTGGTTGTGTGGCCATGGGCAAGTCATTTCCCTTCTATGAATCTCAGTTTTCCCATCTGTAAAGTGGGGCTAATAAAGATTATCTCACAGAATTGTTTTTCAAAGGCTGCAACTTGTATAGTCTAAAGCAGAGGTGTCAAACACTAGTCTAGCTGCCCAACACTCCTAAGTGCTGCTCCAACCAGATTAAAATGGAATTGGAACAAATTTAAAAAAGAAATTTAAAAATACAGTGGAATATAAGTAATGTTAACATGTGGCTTTTAAATATGCACCCATATAGATCCTTATGTATGGGTTAGTGGCTCCTAATTCTAATTGAGTTTCACACCTCTGCCCTAAGGCATTATACAAATGTCAGTTATTATTTCTACTACATCAAATGACTTCTTATGGCATGTACAGTCTTGGAGAAGGATGGAATGTAGGTTTTGTGAGGTCCCAAATAAATGGGTTCAATTATATCTTCAATTCCCTAAAATTCTGTGGATTTATGATTCTATGAAAGAATTATCTAGGATATTAGGAAGTAAGGAACCACCCACTCTTAGCTTAGGTGAGAAGCCACTTGTCAGCATGCAAGTGTAGAATAAGGCAGATCTAATTCTTCCGGCCCTGGAAATGAAGGAGTCTGGACCTTTATCAGAAATAAAATTGATACCTCCTATGGGAGACCTTCCTTGATTTCCCCTGTTGTTTCCCACTTTCAATAACTTTATATTTATTTTGTATATATTTAACTATCCATAAGTTATTTTGTTCTAGTAGAGAATAAGCCCCTTGAAGACAGCTACTTCATTTTTATCTTTGTATCCTGGCCTAGGCCCTGACACATATAGTCTGAACTTGATTCCCATTTTTAAATCCAATCCAAGTATTATGAAAGGTCACTGTCAGATTGTATTTTAAAAACAATTCATACATACATACATACATACATACCTATATGTACATATATATATATAAACATCAATGGACTGGCCTATGGAATCCTATGGAATTGATTTTATATGCATTCACTGACTTTCAAATAATCAATATAAAATAGAATATTTCCAAGAAAATAGATTCTTGGGTTGTTCTAAACTTATCGTCAGATTTAGAACATTGTCTCGAGAAAGGGTGCCAAGAACACCGATGGAGGGTGTTTCATATGGTGAGCTCTCAGGTTCATTTAAGTGGCATGATAATGAAAAGCTTTGCCCAGCAAGGATGGGGTACACAGTTATATTTCCCAATAATTTGACTCCATTGATGACAATGTTTGAGACTAAGTTTTTGGAATCAGGGAGGCCAGGCTCTGAATCCTGCCTCAAACACTTACTTGCTAACAGAGCAAGCCTAGGTAAGTTACTTTACTTCCTCTTATCCTCAACTTTCTCATCTGTAAAATGGGGGTAAAAAAAGTAGGTTTTTTTTAAACACAGGGTTGTCTTAAGAATCAAATGAAATAATGAATGTACTTTATATACCTTAAAGTAATAATATAAACATCAGAGATTTTTCATGCTGATTGAATATGACATTTTAAGTCTTTAGTTTTCTTTTATGGGGTGAAAGTAGTATTCTAAAAGAGTGAGTTTCAGCCTATTTTCAAAACACACAAAAACATTATTTTTTTAAAATAGCATTTGAATAGAATTTATCCAGTCAACATTGTTAATGCTTTTAAATTCCATCAATATTAGAAAAGGTGGGCATGGAATATATTCATAGAGTTTCTGTGGAAATGAGAATGTTTGAGCCCTGAAAATTCCACTTTGATTTAGCCTGGGCCAAGCTGTTAATAAAAAAACTTCTTTGCACATTGTGTAGACACAGCACAGCCTTGCTGTATCAACTTTATGCTCCAATAAACAAGACAATAATGACAAATTATCAAAGCAGGCCTCAGATGTGACCCTCAATTGGGAGAGCAGCAATTTAATGAAGACAAAAGCTAGGTGAAAGCTGCTAATATCATTTACTGATAAACAGATTTTCTCAAGAGGCTCCTAGCTCAATCCCCCAAGGACCCATAAACCTGCATAATTCCATTTAAAATATTGTGCAATTCACTAAATTAGTCTTTGAACATCCTTACTATCCAATTACAAAGCCCCAGCATGGACAGAATAATGAAATTTTTCAAACTGTGGAATGCATGTGGTCTTAACAAACTTATGACAAACACTGAAATTAGCTTTCAATTTTGAGGCCCCGGCTGCCTTTTCTTCATGCTTCAAGCGAGTGTTGCAACAAAAAGCACTATTGCCAGGGCTAAGCAGAATGTAGGAAAAATAAATCTTGACTTCCTCAGAATTCACAACACAGTCTACCTTCAGGAAAAAAAAAATCATAAGAAGTTGAATGATGCTTTTGCATTTGCAAGCTATTTGGTCCACTTAAAATCTAGTAAAAGCTTTACTGAATAAAGGGCAAAAAATGCCTCCTGGACAGTTCTATCTTCCAGGCAGGCAGAAAAAGGCGAGAGTTTGAGGAAGTGAAATTTATTTCTGTTCAAGCATTGCAAGCTACATTATTAAAGTCATTTGTCATGCTTTGAATATTTCTGCCTGATTCACCATTAAATTGGCCTTCTAATTACCAACTTTGTCATGAAAAGTGGTTGGGACTGCTTCATTCACCAGGAAACTTCAATTCTTTAATCATTACTTGCCCCACATGGGGAAAAAAAGAATACATTTTTATATTTAAACCTTAAAATAAATGATGTGCAGAAAATTATGCTTAAAATATCAAATCACCATAAAATTTTAAAATGTTGATTATTATTTAGAATGTGTCTTTTTGAGTTATGAGCTCATTTGGGTGGAGTGGAGCCTTGGTGACATTAACCTATTGTCTCGTTAGATGACAGTCTTGCTGTCACCTACATAACCCCTTGTGGGAGCTCCAGGGACCAACAGGTACCAACCCTCATATAAATTTTCCAGGAGGCTCCTTTCTCCTCTTCATTTTCACACCCCTCAGTCTCCACACTCATCTCACTCAATCTGCAGAAAATATCCAGAATTCATAGTTTTCCATAGATAGTGCACTGTTTTAAGTGGCTTGGTTAATGTGAGAGGCTTGGAGAAATAGTGAGTGTCTTCTATCTGTCTGTCATATATACTTGACTGTGTCTCTTGTATGTCATGTATATTCAGTACCAGAAACAACAATATCACATTGTGGGAATCACATGAATATTTTCATCAACTGGTTATGATAGTGGTTCTACTTGACGTTTTATTTATCTGTTTTAATGATACTCTTTGGTTTTGTATTACTTTCATTTCCAAATGTAGCCTTCCTCCTCTCAATTCCTAAAGAGTTATCCATTACATCACAGAATAAAAACTAAGAGGGGGAAAAAGTTCAGCAAAACTAATCAATATATCAACCAAGTCTAAGCAATGTTCCACAGCCATAGTCTTCCACCTCTGTAAAGCAGGAAAGAAATTGCCTTTTCCTTTCTCCCTCTGAAAGCCAAGTTTGATTATGATAATTGCAAAGAGTTAAGTTTTTTGGGTTTTGTTCTTTCCATTTACATAGTTGTACTGATATAATATTTTAAACTATGTATTGTAATCTCTCCTAGGGTTTTTTTGGGGAAAGTATATCCTATTAACAGAGTTAGATAGGATACTGACAAAGGAAAAAGACTCATTTTGGGAACAATCAAGGGTGCCCTTTGAAATAAATAAAAAATAAATTTAAAATAAATAAAATAAAATTGATTTTTTTACATAATCTATATTTAGCAACACACCTCTCCTTCTTCCTCTTCCCAGAGAGACATTCCTTATGACAAAAAACAAAAAAAAAAGGAAAAAAAACAGTTTATCAAAACTAATCAGTACATCAAAAATTCTTGACATTATATGCAGTGTTCCACATCTGTCATTACCTAACTCTGCAAAGAAGGATAGGAAGGCCCATTATCAGCTATCTTTTGGGGACCCAGTTTGGTCCTTATAGCTTTGCAGCATTTCATTTCATTTGCTGGTTGTTCTTTCCAATTACATTGTTGTACTCATTGTGTATAGTTTTCTTTGTTCTCCTTACTTTATTTTGCATTGCTTCAGATGTTTCCCCATGCTTCTCTCTATTCGTCATTTCTTACAGTTCAGAAATACTCCATTATATTCAAGTACTACAACTTGTGTAGCCCAACTAGAATCTAAGAAAAAATAAAGGACACTGGGTCCTGTTGTGCCAGAAGTGTGAGTTCCCCTAGTTATATATTTCCTACATACATCCTGTATTGTCAGTGTACTCTAAGTTTGTTCCCACTCTTCTCTGTGAGTTCCCACTTACAGTTACTGTGAATATTTTTCAGAGTTTACTTTAGGTTTATAGGTGGTAGAGAGTGATCTTTTATAGCTGATGTTCTTGCCATCTTACTAAATGCCTTAGCTTTGGTCTAATTGTACCTACTAACTGATTATTAAAGGTAAGCTCACTGATAGGGGCTCAAGAACTATCTATCTTTAGCTATGTATACCTAGATATCAATACATTTATATCTATAGATATATCTAGATATAGATATCTATGCACATTATTATCTATCTATCTATTGCTACATTGAGAGACAGAAAGAGAAAAGAAGAAAAGAGAAGAGAGAATTAGTTGTCATTCCCTCATCGTCTCGAGGACTCAAGCTGCAAATCTGAAAACTCAAGCTGGAGAGGAGGTAGCCCCAGAGGGGTGTTAAACTTCAAATTATCAAAGTAAATCTGAGATATTAAAACACTTCAGGGAAATTCAAGATCCATTTAAAGGTATGGTTATTTTTGCTTAATTTTTTAATTAATTAAGAAAACCTCCCTAGTAGCCTGAAAATTCCTCCTACCTTATTATTATTATTCTCCTCTTGCTTGATGGTCCAGCTAAACTGTCTTTCTTGCTGCTTCTAACACAACATCCAATCTCTTTTCTCTACGCTTTTGCATTGGCTGTCTCCCATGCCTGGAATACTACTCTTCCTCACATCTACATCTTATAATCTCTCATTTCCTTCAGGCTCTGTTTGGGACACTTCCAAGAAGCCTTTCCTGATACTGCAAGGTGCTAGGGCTCATCCCTCCAAAGGGAAAAAAAAAATTACTTAGTATTCTCTCTCTGTCTCTGTCTCTCTCTTCCCCTGTCTCCCTCTTGTATCTTATTTTAGACTATAACTTGTAGGCTTCCTAATGTCAGGGACTGTTTCATTTTTGCCTGTGTCACTAGGACCTACTAAAGTGGCTGGTATATAGCAGGAACTTAATAAATGCTTATTCATGGATCACTTTTGCATTGGTACAAAAAAACCTTGGCTCATCAATCAAACAAACAAAGATATCCCAGTGCTTTAGTTGGAAGCCAAAGGTGCCTTTGCCACTAACTTTTCATGTCCCTGGGATGCTATTTAGAATTCTGGAAAACAAAGCAAACAATCAGACTTCCAAAGTAGTATCATAAGGACCTGAAGAGGAGTGAACTTAGCTTCCTGAATATAACATACTGGGCTGACAGCATTAATTTAGCTGACAAAGCCATCATCTGATTTACAGTCAGTAATTAGATCTAGCTCTGCCTTTGGCAGATACAGGTTCAACCTGACTTAATGGTTTTTCTAGGGAGCCACAGGTCCTATCCCCAACTATTTTTCTTATATGTTTACTTCGGGTAAAGATTTCTTACAGCTTTACTCTGGGATTCTACTCAATGACAGTAAACATACCGTAACAAAAGTCAGGAGCACAAGGCTCCCCTACTGAGAAAATGAACATTTTTGCCTATTGATTTGCCACCCCTCGAATCTGTGTATGATGACCCTGCATCATTGAAATTTGGCTAAGATGCTCCATGTAAGAAGTTGAGTTATCCCTCCTTCTAGATGGATATAAAAGCAAAGTAAAATAGGCAAAAGAGAATCATGGGGTATGGGCTTAGCCTATACTGCACAAAGTGAAAAAGAAACTTGGAAAAGGTATTAATTTTATCAATTAATATAGCCAAAATGGATAACGTAGCCCTAATTATTTTTTAATTAGAGGACCTGAATAGTCTCAATCTGGTCATCTTCAATGATCACATTAAACCAGAAAACTACCAGAACTCCACTTTATGCTTTGTAGACATAGCCTTATGAAAAATGGCAAAATAGTTTCAAAGGATTATAAATCATAGAATCACAAATCTAGAGTTGGAAGACTTCAGAGACTACCTAGTCCAACCCCTTAATTTTACAGGTGAGGAAACTGAGACCTAGAGAGATTAATGTTCAGATTTTTTTAGTTTCATACCCATGATTACCTAATTTTGGTTTTACAAGATGGCAGAGCCTCAAAACTCAAAAATAATAAAAGTAACAACTCACATTTATATGTCACTATAAAGCTTACAAAACCCTCAATTGTGGGTCTGAGGACCACTGAATTTAACTAATGAGATACACAAGGACCACAGGTACCTAGCTTCAGATTCACCATAATCTTTTTTCTTGAACTTATTTGTTATTGTCATTTTTTTTAATTGAAGGCAATCAATTTATTTTAGGATTATTGTCATTTTTGTTTGAAATTACATACCAATAAGTAAAATCAATAACTGAAGGACATTGGTAAAAAAAAAAAGGTAAAAAACAAAGTTTCTTCTCAGATAGAGGATATCCCAGAGAGAGACTAGAGATACGCTGGAGGTGAATTAAAACATTGTTTAAACTAGGTGTTGAGAGAAAAGTGAGGGCGAAAAGGCCTCATTTTCAAAAAAGCTAATATCTGAGAATCATTGACAGGAGTGTTACAATTTTTTTCTTGTCACCAAGAAGGATATACATGAAGAAAGGAATCATCTAAAGGGATTGGTTTATAATTTAAGTCCATAAAGCTCTGGGTTATTTAGTGCCTCAAAGTGTCCTTGTGAGCAAATAGGAAGCTAATTAACATCTGTTAGGTAGGATAGGTGTAATGAGTGACCTATGAAAGGAGAAACTATAAAAATGAGATGATATTCATGTGTGACTTATGGAATCTCATTACTTTATAGTCACATCTCAACCATGTCAAATACTCTGAGAGCCACTCTATCAGTAAATTCTTCCTGACTTCTTTAAAGAGAACACTATTATAAGTTTGAAAAGTAAACCAACCTGAATGGGACCAAGGCATAGAATCCTAGAGAGTTGGGAGGAGTAGAAGAAATGTTGATCACTGGTAAAGGTAATTTGACCCATTTCTTTGCCTTTGCCAGACTGGGAAATTTGATAAGCCAAAGAACTGTAGTGAAAAGGAGCCACAGTGTTTTGCCTCCTGCTAACATAACAGCCTAAAAAGGTTTTTCATACTTTCTCTCTGGCTCTGGAATTTGCAGAGTAGGAACCAGTTTTGCCAAGCTTGAAAAATTCATTTAACTTCTCTAAATCTTGTTTCCTCATCATACCTCCTACAGGCCACATATCATACCTATCCTACCTAAGAGATGTTGATGTGAGGACAATATTAATAACTGATAAATAAATAACTGAATAATTGTCTCATTTGAGTCTCAAAATAACATTTTATGAGTATTTAAGCTGAGGCCCAGAGGTTAACTTGCCCATGTTTACATGACTAGCTCCTTTTGCTCACAGGAACACTTTGGAGATACTGAAGTACTCAGAACCTAGGGGACTTAATTTGTAAATGTTTCCTCTATAAACGTTCTTCCACAATTTTTAGGTTTTCAGGCTCAAGTCTGACAGAAACAATTTTATTTAAATTATCATTATTATATATCTAAGTCATTTCTAGCTTGGACAGAACCCAAATTGGTATAGCCATGAGTCTACTCCAATACTGTATCATTTGAAGTATTAAAGGAACATTGAATAAAGAAAGGATATGTTAAATGCAGTATAGGTTAAAATTCAAGAATAGTAGGCTAACAAAGTCACCTGGACCACTCCACTTATTTCTGGAGCAAACAAAAGGACATCCTGTCTTCCATCTATATTTTAATCATTTCTCAATGGAAAAGGATGGAGTCAGCCCAATCATTGCACCTTGGTGGGAAAGCAGTGAACCAGACAAATAATTGCTCTGTCTCAAGAGATTGGGTGCCACCCTTAATCTATTTCCTCAAGAAAGGTTCATTTCTCCTTGATCTATTATTTAAGGATTTTGGAAAGAACTTTTTAAAGTAAAGTTATTTCTTCATGATTCTGGAGGGAAAAAAAAGTTTTTTTTTTTAAAGTATCATTCCACAATATATATCCTTCTTGGTGATGAAAAAACTTGATACCCTTCTCAGTGACTCCAAGACAATAAAATGTGAACCAAGTCTCTCTTGTTTTAATTTTTGTTTGTTATTCAGTCGTGTCCCACTCTTTGAGACCCCCATTTGAGGTTTTCTTGGCAAGCATACTGAAGTGGTTTGCCATTTCCTTCTCTAGCTTATTTTACAGGTAAGGAAACTGAGGCCAACAGGGTTAGATGACTTGCCCGGGGTTACACAGCTAGTAAGTGTCTGAAGCCAGATTTGAATTTAGAAAGATGAGTCTTCCTGACTTCAGGACTATTAATCTATCCACTAACCACCTGGCAGTCCCCTTCTTTTAAAACCTTGATTGAAAGATGGTTTTATTCACTTAAAGACCTAATTCTTTTGGTTACTTACAGGTTTATTTTTACCAGGGCAGACATTATCTCTCCCCCTTCCTCCTTCCTTCCTTCCTTCCTTCCTTCCTTCCTTCCTTCCTTCCTTCCTTCCTTCCTTCCTTCCTTCCCTCCCTCCTTCCCTCCTTCCTCCTTCCTTCCCTTCCCTCCTTCCTTCCCTCCCTCCTTCCTTCCCTCCCTCCTTCCTTCCTTCCCTCCTTCCTTCCTTCCCTCCTTCCTTCCCTCCATCCTTCCTTCTTTCCTTCCTCCTTCCTTCCTTCCTTCCTTCCTTCCTTCCTTCCTTCCTTCCTTCCTTCCTTTCTTCCTTCCTTCCTTTCTTCCTTCCTTCTTTCTTCTTTTCCTTTCTTTTATTCTTTCCCTTTCATTCCTTTTTAGTCATCAGTTTTACTTAAAAATTTATTATTGCACCATAACCTGAACATAAAATGCCTTGAAGACCCATCCCTACAGATTAAACTATGACCTTCCAATTAAATGGCAAATTAGGTTCAAGGACAATTGACACATCAGTGGCAAGCTCTTGGTGTATCTGATATTAGTAGATATCATTCCTATGATATTCTGATCCTAATAGTAATCACATTGTTGCCTGGTGACAAGGCAAAGGACAGGCAAGCAGAAAGCCTGGGAGGGATCTGAAGCCAGCCAAAAGCCTTTGATTCCAGGAAGTATGACCAAAGCGTTGAGGCCGGCAGCCTTTGGCAGAGAGGGACAGTGGGCAGTGACCTTAAATGAGGCAGCAAAAGGGAAAAGAAAGAGGTTCAATCTGGAGTGAACAAGCACTTTAGGGCAAATAAAACCTACACCTGCCAAGTTAGCAGTTGAAGATTTTAAAAAAATAAATGATGATCTGGCTTTTTTTTAATATCAATGCTCTGAATCTTTTTATCATACCTAAAGAACTGTTAATTCATCTTTCATTAATACATTAGAGCAGGAGGGTTTTCCCATAGGCAAAAGCATTATACTTATTTGCAAATGTCTTACATAATGATGTGGATGCTATGCACAGAGATATGTTGTGGTGAAAGGTTAGCAACAATGCCAAGAGCTTTTCATTCTCTCCTTAAATACTCAACTGTAAAAAAGAAAGAAAGAAAGAAAGAAAGAAAGAAAGAAAGAAAGAAAGAAAGAAAGAAAGAAAAGAAAGAAAGAAAGAAAGAAAGAAAGAAAGAAATCAGATTTTTTTTGCCAGTTATTTTTCAATTGTTGGGAAAGGTTGATATATGTCTTTACAATTCAATAGACTGGTTGGTTAGACTGATTGTTGGCTGATGGACAGGTAGCATTTGTTACTTACCTAAATGTAACCTGCTTCATCTTTTAATTGTAACTTCCAATAACTTTATTTTAAAAATCCGTTTATTCAGGAAACAATGCCAGATTTTTATTGACTCTTCAAAAGTGTTATTAATATACCATAGAGTGAAAATGAAACTGGAAATCACAGCTGCAGACCCAGAATTTATTGTCATCGTTTTATTTTGCTTGTTATGGCCTACACTACTCTAGTCTAAGGGTGCTCCTGTAGCAGCAGATGCTGAATTCATGAAGAGTTACATAAGGACCTTGTTGTCAGACATAAAAACAACCCATTTAGTGCCTGCTTTGCATCTACATAGGAATTTCCCTTTCATTATCCACCCACCCCGAGAAGCTTATTATAACCATTGTTTAATTTGTGCTTGGGTTTTACAAATGACACTTGTACAAGTCTCATGGGGCTCCTGAGAGAAGCAGGGCTCCTCTCCTTCCTCCCCTTGTGTCATTTCTTTTGTGAACCTTTATAATTAGCCACTTAACAAATGGAGGAAAACGAACCTTTGGCTGCAAAGTGTACCTCAAGTTTAGTCAACCACATGGCCAAACCATATCGATGGGGAAAAATGTCCTTAAATCAAGGTTCTTATGAATGAAGGGTTAAAAAAAAAAAAGAATCCTTAGGGACTAATGGTCCAAAACAAGGACAATGCAAGTGATCCTTGGGATGGCAAACTATCCAAACAGATATTAGCATAATCAGTGTAGAGATGTTAGAAAATGCGCATACATTGCCAACAGTACTAATGACTATTTCTTCTTCATTCTTCTCCTTTGCAGGGGGGAAAATGCAGGAAATTCAGAAATTGGCTATTTTGTTAGGAAAACAACAGCATTCAAACTTATAAGTTACCTGTATAGAAAACGTACTCAAATATTAGCTGGTAAGTATTCAGTATGGAAAATGACACTATTTTAAGCCCTTAATGAAGGCAAGCACATTTGTAGTGGTAATTTGTGGAAGGGAATTTAAAAGTAAGGTATTATCTATAATGATAATTATTTTTGGATGACTAATTAGGTTTCTAAATGTGTACCTCAAAGAACATGTAATTCCAAAGTCCAATATGCATAAAAGAACCCTTCAAATCGACATTCCTACAAAATTTCATCTTCATATACACTGATTTACTCTTTTGTAGCATATTAACATAGTGTTTTATATTTAATTTTCTAAATTATTAAATAAAGGGAAGAAAAAAATCTCTAACCCCATTTCTTCTATTAAGGACTTACTTCAGCAGAATGTTGGATATTTAGTGCCTTATTCAATAGATGAAATTCAAGTAACACTAATTTCCTTAATGTTAGCTCACTATTCTTCATCTACCTTTTCTCATTGTTATTTTTTTATAAATGCTTTTAAAAGCTTTTCTTAGTTATTATCCCCTTAATTTGAAAGATGAAGCTACCCTGATTTAATGCCATATCTAAGTAAAAATGCATAAGAAGATTTTTATATCCAAATGGGGAGAGGGAAAGAATTTCTGCTTAATAAAAAAAAGTTCTGGAAATTGGAGTTCTAGAAGATGAAATTTTTCAAAATGATGTACCACTTTCTTCTTTATGAAGAAATCAGAATCTTCTGCAACTAGAGGACAATAAAATAGAGGACAAAATGCCCTTGGTTAGGAGGGTCAGTGAAACAAGATATGATATGAGAAAAAAAAAATCTATTGATTGACATAAGTTCAAACAAATCTCATTTGCATTTAAAAACAAGCATTATTAGTTAGAGAAACTTATTATTATTATTTGCCACACTTCTGAAGAAGTACAAATGTTTTCTTTGTATTCAAAAAGGAAAGAAAACTGAGTCTATAAACTTTAGGCCAGTGAGCATGTCTTGGACTGATACAAATTTGATAATTTTTTTATTGAAGGGATGGTAGATGAAGAGCTATAAAATGAAGTGGCAATCACAGAAGCCAACACAGCTCTACAGATTTATTAGCCCTCTAAGCCAAAGAGAAAGAGACACACAGAGAGAGGGGAAGACAGACAGAGACAGAGAGACCAAACACAGAAAGAGAAGAGAGACACAGAAGACACAGAGAGAGACAGAGAAAACTGAGAGGAGAGAGACAGAAGAAAAGAAAGGGAAAAGAAAAAGAAGACAGTGACAGAAAGAGAAGAGAGAGAGGAGTAAAGAACATTTATTAAGAGCTTCATATATGTCAGACTTTGTGCTAAATACTGAGGATACATATACTATAAAAGCCAACAAGATAGTCTTTGCGCTCAAGGAGCTTATATGGGATATGGAAAACCATAAAGAAGTGTTAGAAATGGAGCTGTAGGGGAGGTAGGAGAGATTCTAGGAAGTATGCCAGCTAGATAAGATAAAAAAGATAATCAATTAGAGCTTGGAGTAGAGTCCTATTCCTGGTGGGACAAAATGGTCATAGAGTAAAGTTGTCATGGTAGGGAGACCATAGAGAGTGCTATAGATAGAACTTACCTAGATTTCACCAAAACCTTTGAAAATAATAATAACTAACAGCTTTATAATGTGTTAAGATTTACAAAACAGTTTACATGCTATCGCATTTGATCCTCATGACAATCTTGTGAGGCAGGTGCTAGTACCATCCTTATTTTATAAATGAGAAAACTGAGGCTTGAGAAAAATAAAATGACTTGTATAGTATCACTCAACTAGGAAAGGTCTGAGGCAGGATTTGAACTCAGATCTTCCTGGCTTTAAGGCCAGCTCTTTATCCTTTATGACAAACTGTTTATCATGTTATTATTATTACGGATAAAAGATGTATTTTAGACAGTGGTAGTTACTTGGATTCAGAATTGGTTGAATGGCTAGTTTCAAAGAGTAGTTATTAATGGTCAAGTGAGGACAGCTAGGTGTATAGTAGAAAGAGTGCCAGGTGTGGGGTCAGGAAGGCTCATTTTCATGAGTTCGAATCTGGCCTCAGACACTTACTAGCTGTGTCAGCTTAGGCAAGCCACTTAATCTCTGTTTGCTTCAGTTTCCTCATCTGTAAAATGAGCTGCGGAAGGAAATAGCAAATGACTCCAGTAACTTTGTCAAGAAAGCCCCATGAGGGATCACAAAGAACTGGGCGTGGCTAAACAACAATAGTAGTCTACTTGAAAGGAAATCTCCAGTGGAGTCCTTCAGGGATTTGGACTTGGTTAACATTTTTATATATGAGTTGGACAATGGCCTAGGTACATTCTTACAAAATTTGCAGATGACACAAAGATGGAAGGGAGGAATAGCTAATGCCTAGGATGACATAGCAAGGGTCCACTCTTAGGGTAAAAAAATCATTGAAAGCTCCCTTTTCTCCCCCATCGACATCTCAAAACCTCTTATCAGCATGCCCCCTTTTCTCCTTCGCTCTGCTTTCTGGGAAAGAGATGGCTTTTCTTCTCAACAACCCCAATCCCAGTACTTGTATCCTTAATGTCATTCCATCCTGTCTACTTCAGTAAATTATCCCACATTCATCCCCCTTTTCTTCTCTTCAGTCTCTCCCAATCTATTGGCTACTTACAAAGCAAATGTGATAATTTTTGTCAAATGTGGTTAGCACAGTGCCCAATACACAGTATGTACTTTATAAATGCTTATCCCCTTCTCTTCTACCTATAAATATATCTAAATCTTGCCTGTCTTTAAGAAACTATTCCTCTTCCCTTTTATCCCTTCAGGTTGTAAGCCTCTGTCTCACCCCCTGCGTATAATAGCCAAACTTCAAAAAAAAATCAGTCTACACTAATTTCCTCTATATTCACTTACCTCTCAGCCCTTTGCAATCTTGCTGCTGACTTCATCACAATTGCAGTTGCTCATTGCAAAGTTACCAAAGATCTCTTAATGACCAAATCCATTGGTTTGTTCTCAGTCTGTATTCTTGACTGTTCTTTCTGTGCTATTTGGCATTGCTGACCACCCTCTGTTCCTGGATACTCTCTCCTATGTAGGTTTTCAAGACTGTTTTCTTTTGGTTCTTTTTATCTCTGTCTAATCATTGCAATTTTATTTTCCTTTGCTGAATAGTCAAACACAGCTCTGAACGAAGGAGTGAAATGGTATGTCTGTCCTATTCCCTTTCCCATCTTCTGTCCATCTCCCCATCTACAGTTTCTCTCTTAGGAATCTCAGTTCCTAAAAGTACAATTGTGATCTCTTTGCCTGTTGAATATTTCCAAATAGATTTTCTATGGGTATCTTAAATTCATCATGTCATTATCTTTCTCCTAGAAACAATCTCTTTAACTGCCCCATTACAAACTTTGAATCATTCTTAACCCTTCTGTCTCCTTAACCCCTCATATCCAGCAGTTGCCAAATTGTGTTAATCCAACTTCTCTATTATCTGGTTCCTTCTCTTTACTCATATGGCCATTAGTTCAGACCCTCATCACTTCTCACCATCACTATTGCAATAGCCACCTAATTAGGCTCATTGCCTCAAGTCTCTGCCTTCTCCCATCTATCCTCCACTCACCTGCCAAAGTGATATATTTTTTTTTTGGCCAGGCAATGGGGGTAAGTGACTTGTCCAGAGTCATACAGATAGTATTGTGTATCTGAGTCACAGTTGAACTCAGGTCCTCCTGACTCCAGGGTTGGAGCTCTACCCACTGTGCCAAATAGCTAACCCCAAAGGGATATTCCTTGTTTGGGGGGGAGGGTTAGGTAATTGGGTTAAGTGACTTGCCCAGGGTCACCCAGCTAGTAAGTGTCAAGTCTGAGGCCGGATTTGAACTCAGGTCTCCACCTAGCTTCCCCAAAGGGATATTCTTATAGCATGTTTCTGACCATATCACTGTCTTCCTCAAGAAGCTCTAAGCAGGGGATTCCTAAACTGGAGTGAGAACTTTTCCAAACATATATTTTGATAACTATTTCAATAGAATTGATTTTCTTTATAATCTGATATATTCTATTTTATGCAATTAAACACATTATTCTGAGAAGGGGTACATAGGCTTCACCAGATGCCAAAGGGTCCATGAAATACACATAAAAATATTTTAAGAACCTCTATTTCAATGATGGGGCAGCTAGGTGATGCAATGCATTGAGCACTGGGTTCAGAATCAGGAAGCCTCATCTTTCTAAGTTCAAATCCAACCTGCGACCCTGGGCAAGTCACTTAACTCTGTTTAGCTGGGTTGGGAGTTAAGGGGGAGTGGAGAATATGGGGGTAATGTGTGCTGGATAGAGCCTGTTCCAATTTTCACTGTGAGCATTTATACCTCAGAAATCATCAAATGCTACAAATCAAGGCTTGATTTATTGTTTTATTGATTTTCTAGATTTAATTAAGAAAATGATAGAGAAAATGGTAATAATGCAGATTAAACTTAAAAGCGTAACATGAAAAAAAGTGCCATGGGCACATCACCCCCCCCCCGAAAGCCCACTGTTACATATTTACCAACATACCCCTAAGTTTTACTTTCCCCATCTAGAAAATAGATATAATTACACCTGTATTATTGACCTCACAAGATTGTTGTGAGAATAAAAACAGACAAGTATATGCAGTACTTTGCAAATCATAAAGAACTATCTAGAGGTCAGTTATTTTTATAATCTCAATGTATTCAGCTCTCATCACACCACATATGCAGAAGTACTATATTTCATTTTAGGAAAGGAGAAGGGAAAGGGATTTTCCCAGAATCACATTGCCAATACAAGTCTGAAGGTAGATTTGAATTCAGATCTTCCCAATTTGAGGTCCACTGCTCTACCTACTTAACCACCTACATTAATATATTGGAGACCTTCTGAAGAAAAGAAATCAGAATTTCCACAAAATTATTAGATATCGGTTATAAAGATAGTAAGTAAGTAAGAAGGGAGATTTGAACTCAATTCCCTGACTCCAGATGCAGTGTTCTTTCTAATACACCACACTGCCTCTCTAGCTAACTGCCATCACAGGGTAGAGGATTTAGTCACATATCCTTTTGTCCCTACTCATTATCACCCCTTTTGTTATCACCTTATACAGCTGCCTCATTAGCTTCAATGTCATCAAATTCATTAGGTTGCACAAAAACATAACCTGAGCTATCATTAGTAGGCCCTTCAAACAGGACATCACTTGTATTTCCCTAATAGTTTGGTCTCTGAGACTCAGGGATCAAATTAAAATTTAAAGCTATAGCACTAGACCCTAAAATATATCTTTTGGGACCTGGATGACATATTCTACTTCCTTCATATTTTGGGCCAGTTAATAGCACACTAAAATTATTACCATGATTTCAGGGGATGATTTCTATGCTTTTTTATCATAAGGACATAGGCTTCCCCAAACCTTCATGTTTGAAGGCTCATGTCATATAAATAATAAAGCTAGAAACCAACTCTAGGTAAGCAATATCTTGCACATAGTAGGCACTTAATAACTGCCCACTAAATTGAGTTAAGGAGAATTGCTTACAAAATATAGCTCTTCCTTTTAGGACCACACCCCAAAATGGCACTCATACTCATAGGTTGGGAAGCTGGTTAATACATAGTCCTCTCAGCATCCTAGAGGTAACTTTAAGGGGTTTTGACTTCTAACTTGTAGCTCCAGAACTCTGTTGTCCTCACCATTGAACCTCATTAACTCTTAGAAGAAGGATTTCCTGAGAAGGCAAGAATGGAAGTTACATAAACATTTCCTCCATCCTGGGGACTTACTTCTTCTCTTGAATATCCCCAAGGAGAGTGGGCTTGGATTCAAAGAACAAAAAGAGTAAGGCACACATTCAAAAACATGTATGCCCAAGGGATAAATCCAGACTCCTGGATCTAGAAATTGTTTGCTTCCTTCAAGGAGCCCTCATAAAAATCTTCTTAGGCGTAGATCTCTTCTGGGCTCTGCGGGTCAGTATTTTATGTAGTTCATTTCTGGCACCTTTCCCTGTTATAAGGGTCATTGATGCCATCCTCAGATGATTGTCTTTATTTTTAATTACATTTAATTTTTAAATTAACAAGCATTTATTTTCTTTCCTTCTCAGCCTTCCATGGGAAAAAAGAGAAAAACAAGACCCTTGTACCAAATATGTGTAGTCAAGCAAAAAAAAAAAATTCCTACATTAGCTATGTCCAAAATGCATGTCTCATTCTGCATTTTGAGTGTATGATCTTTTTAGGAGGTAGGTGACATTCCCTATCATTGGTATTCTGGCATCATAGTTGGTCAGTGCTCTGATCAGAGTTAAGTGTTTCAAATTTGTTCATTTTTACAATGCTGTTGTTATTATATAAGTTCACTTCAATCTGCATTAGTTCATACAACTCTTTCTATGTTTCTCTGAAGCTATCCCTTTCATCATTTCTTATAGCACAAAAGTATTACTTTACAATCATGTACCATAATTTGTTCAGCCATTCACATGTGGATGGGCAATCCCTTATAACTATTTTCATACAAATGGATCCTTTTCATCTTTCTGTGATTTCTTTGAGTTATATATCTCACAGTGCTACTTCTGGGTAAAAAGGTATGAATAGTTTGGTAACTTTTTAGGGTATAGTTCCAAATTATTTTCCAGAATTATGTACCAATTCATGTCTCTACCAACAGTTCACTAGTGTTGGGGTGGGTGCAAGTACTGTCTATGATCTTCGAAAACTTTCCCTTTGGGGAAAGTGATTTGGAGCATTTTTTCACAAAGTTATTTATAGCTGGGAGTTTTTCCCTTAAGAACTGCCTGTTTATATCCTTTGACCATTTATCAGTTGGAGAATGGCTTGGATGATTGTCTTTTCACATGTCAGCAATTGCTTTCTTTTTATTAGCCACCACTACTGCTATTGGGTTCTGTATACATTGTTAACTGCTCTGGTTTCCAGTGGATTCTCTAATGGCTCTGTTGGATGTCCTGAATTTACTTATTCACTTGGGCCCTCACATCTCAGACTATTCACTCAACTAAGCAGGAAAGAACAAATTCAGCAGAAACAGTATTAATGGACACAGAATAGACAGGTAGGATGTAGTATATCCACTCTTTACCTAACCTTTCACTTTACAGTATATCATACACTTTCTGACCTTTGACTCCTTTCTCATTTATTTTCCCAGTGTGGAATGCTAAAGTTCTTGGGCCAAGCCCAAAGTGCCACATTCATGAGGCCTTCCTTACCATTCCAACCCTTATTCCTCTCTTCTTCTTTGAATCCTATAGCAATCTCAACAGTAAAAAGACTATAACAATCTGTGTCACTCTCATTTGGTACTTACATGCAACTTTATAACCCCTTATGTATTTCTGTTCTATCTTACCACCTATAAAAAATCCTCAAGGAAGAGAATCTATTTTATACCTATTTGTACATCCAGAACCTTTTACCATGTTTACCACATAATATCTAGGAGTCAGTAAAACTGGGTTCAAATTCCATCTCTGACACATATTAGCTACGTGGTCCTTGGAAAGACAGTTTAACCTTACAGGGCTTTAGACAATTCTCTAAGACCATAAATTGCAGATAAGGTGCTGATTTGCATTGATAGAGGGAGTTTTCTCACATAGAGTGCCCTATATCAATGAAATTACAAGTCCCTATCCCTACTGCATGTAATATTCCTAGGCCACAGTAGACCTATGAGAGATTTAAGGAAAGGCTTATCTCATTACATTGAAATGGGGCATCTGCTAATAAATTTCCTAACTTCTGACTCTGGAATTAACCTGCCAAGGTGGCCATTCTATCTGGAGGAACTTGAGAAAACCTAATTAGCTTAATGGAGTGAAGAGGAGGCTGTCAGCAGCCACTTTGGAACTTAACTGAGTCACTGACAACTGTCTAGGAATCCTGTCTTGCTTTGCAGGTATAGAACAAAAGTCAGGACTGACTTTAAGGCTCAAGTAAGGCAGGATAATAAATGTTGCGTTTAGCAATAGGATGGAAATACATGTGCATTCTGCCTTACATTTATAGGCACTTCACTAAATAGCACACCTGCCCACGAAACAAAATGTGGCCCATAGTACAGAAAGTTCAAGTACATGAGGAGTATGTCTATTTATAAAGAAAAACATACTGTAATATTTGAGAACAATACACTTCCTTTCACCTGGTTTTCTTTCAGGGATTTAATGCTTCCCTAAGGAACTTACAAATCCCTAAGATCCAGATTTTATGACATAGGAATGATAGATTTACTATTGGAGCAGGGCACTAAATGCAAGAGTTAACAGACCTCCGTTACCTTAGGACGACAGTGGTGGTTGGGGCACAGGAGAAGTGACAGTGGAAACTGTCACCTTACTGTTTTTTCTCAGGACGTTCCTGTTAAGTCTAAAGAAAATGATAGAGCAATCAAGAAATCTGAGCAATTATAGCTAATGCTGCTCTATATTTATGCATTGTTCTAGAGCAGGGGTTCTGAATCTGAGTCCATAGAGATTTCAGTTGGCACCTGAACTTGGGTGGGAAAAAAATTACATATTTATTTTCATTACCATCTAACTAAAATTTAGAATTTTCTTAAATTATGAATTTTTAAAAGAAATATTGTGAGAAGAGGTTCCTAAGCTTTATCTGACTACCGAAGAATCCACAACATAAAAAAGTTAAGAACCCCTCATCTAGAGTTTTCGTATAGACTACTTCATTTGATCTTTGAGACATTACTGTGACACATATAGGGCAGGTAATTATTCTGTCCAGTTCACAGATGAGGAAACTGAAGCCCAGAAAAGTTAAGTAACTTCCCTAATAGCACTTGCCTATTAAGTGATCAAACTAAGACTAGAATTGAGGCCTTTTGATTCCTAATCGGTGTTCTCTCTTTGTTCTGTGTTATGATGCGTGTTCTATGATGTACAGGAAAGTAACACAGGCAGGTGTCTTGATGCCCATTGCATGTTTTGTTCATTAGAGTGTGTGGCTTTGAGATATTCCATTATTTTCAAAAGGTTTGAAAGTTCATAGAACCCAGGTTAGGACTGGTTTAAATGGATTAAGGCAACTGTATGACCTTGGTTAGCACTGTATAGTAAAAAGAGCACTGGATTTGTAGATGAGAGTTAGGGTTCAAATCCTGTCTCTGATGCTTCATAGCTGTTGGATTATAGGTAAATGACTTCAGCTCTTGAGCCTCAATTTCCCCATTTTACAAATGGGGATAATACCACTACCTAACTTACAGGGTTGCTATGAGAAAAGTACTCTGTCAGTTGTAAAGGTCTATAAAAATGCAAGCTATCATTACTATTAGTTTGGGGATGGCCCACCAGTCTTTCCCTCCATATTACCTATTCTGAAACTGTCATTGGTTAGCAATTACCACTTCCATCATGGGGCAGTTTGGAGATCATATGCCTTGCATTGTTAGTTCTACTTCAGTTGTCTCAAACACTATGCCCTCAATGCCTTGCATGCAATTGGTATGCAATAAATGTTTAATCATGATGAATTATGATCTAAAATAAGAAATTTAATAGCCATTAGTGATAATTTAGCAATTGCCTTCTTTTTCCTCTCCTGGAAGTGGAAGCATGTTTCCTTATGCCAGAAGAAAATTTGAGGCCCTTGTCACAGCAGGACTAAGGGTTCAAAACAGATAAATACTGAACTTTTATTTCCAGAGATGTCAAATGAATTATATCCACAAGGTATTAGGTGTGTGTAAAAAATAAAAAGACAGGGTGCAGAAATGTGTTTCATTTTTCCAAAATGCTATACACATTTGGTAATTTTATAAATTCTTCTGTCAATTTTGCATATCATTCATTCCTAGTGGCAAGTTGAAATTTTAAGAATATGGGTCTTAACTACATAAACATGATGAATAGAAACAAATTAGATGTATTACTCTATCTAGCAGGTGGTATTGACCTATTCTAAAATGCATTATTGGACTGATTTTAAAACGAAAGAATCAAAGTAATTGATTAGTGGCTGTGGGAATGTTGCCCTCATCAATAGCTGAGTGTATTTCGAACTCTTTTCAGTATGAAATGTAGAGAACTGAACTGCAATCAAATAGACATCATTTTTAAGCAATAAAAAGGAATATATATATATATATATAATATATATATATATATATATATATATATAATTCTAAAGAGAACAATTTAAGCTCTGACATTTTAAAATTTAGAGTACCTGCATTTTGTTAAGTAAAAGTTTTAACTACATTAATTTCTTACCAATAAAATGTGTTACCTGGACATCTCGGTATCAGCTTAGCTGAGTGAGGAGAGGTTAGGCACCAGACTGGCCACAATATGAACAATTTTTCAGCCACAGCCCCTCTCAAAGTCTAATTCAAAGAGAGTATTGCTATCTCTACTGGTGAAGAGAGTATCTTGATGGCCAAAATTACAAATCCCTGAAGAATCCTAGCCAATTAGCAGTAAAGTCTTTTTCAGCTTGCAAAAACTTTTTCCCCTCAGGGTTTTTTTTCAAGACATGAATTTCAAAATGTTTTAGGGTGAGAAAAATAGTAAATAAAATCAATTACAGAAAAAAATCCCCCTGCCCCCCAGGTGTCAAGAATATAAATGTTTTGAATGGAAATACTGGTGCTACACTTAAAAGAAGTGGGTGCTGTTGTGATTTGGGCCTTCCCATAGAATATACTTTAAAAAGCATCTTTCTTTTTTAACAATCCTGACACTGACACTTAGCAATGTTACTCTATGCATTCCTTCTGCGTCTTAAATCGAATGGTTTTTTTTTTTCTGAGAGAACTGGCTAGATCACCAAATTCTCAAGTAAACAATTCACCCTTTTCCTGTTGAAAAAAAACTGATAGAACTATTTAGTCTGACTCAAATTATCTAATTGCATCAGTACAGAGCCATTTATGGAGAAGAAAAGGTCACATGATAGCTTGAGAAATGAAATCAAAGTTAACACAGGCTACATGTATCACTCAGGAAAATCTCCCTTTGGTTTAAAAAAAAATGTTACCATCTTTGACACTTTTTTATCTCACCCGCCTCCTATCTGATTTTTTTGTGAGTTAGAGATATTCCTTCTTCTTAACTGGTCTAGGGGCCCACTGAGCACAAAGCAGCACATTTGATATCAGTCTATTAGCCACCCCCCTCCTTCAGCTCAATGCATATTAATGGAAGTCATCCAAACTCTTCTTCTCCTCTCCTCACTTAACAAGCATAATAATAAATGAATATTTAAACTAGCTGCAGATATATTAAATGGAAACAAATAGGTTTCATTTGTAACAAGTGCACACAGGTTAATTAACAAGAAGGAGCTTTTGTGTTGAAACAAGACTCCCTGATGCTGTACGTGCAGGTGCCGTTAAGGGCCAATTGAGCTCCATAGGATAATTACGAAGTACCATTGTGCTCTTCCGTTTGTTAACAAAGTGCTGCCTGCAATTTGCCTAAACCTATAAACCATCATCTGTGATCCTCAGCAGCAATTAAGTGACAAATATCTTCTCATCGGAGACTTGGGAAAACAAAAGAGACATGATAGCATTTAAGGAGCAGATGGATATTTTAGAATGTCATCTTTGAAGGACTCTCTTTCAATAACAGTATAAAACTGAAACATATTTGGTAGAGTAAAAGGGTGGGGAGGGGAGTTATGCTAAAAAAAAAAAACAACTACCCAAAACAAATAAGATGGGTGTTCTGAATAATTGAAGGAGTGCATGTTGGAACAGCTTTTGATTCTAAACTCTTGGAGTATTTAACAAGTCTAATAGAGCTATATAAAAATTCAGCTCTTCTCATTACAGGACTATTGAGTCCATTTGTTTCTCAGGTCCTGACTACACCCACAAATTGTGAGCTATGTAAAGGAAAGAAGAACATCTTTGAGTTTAGTAGGGAGAAAAGGGCTGAACAAACAGCAGCGTTTTCTCTAGGGTATAAGTTACTAATTAGATTCCCAGAAATAGCTTATTCCTGAAAATGAGAGATCAGCAAATGCATACCCCACCCCACCCCCTCTCTGTCACACACACACACACACACACACACTCACACACACAACACACACACACACACACACACACACAGAGAATAATTTTCAACCAAGCAGTCTCCTTCTCCAGTAAACTAATTGGTCTTGAAGTTTTGAGGATGTAACATTTAAAATGCTCCTGTAAGCATGACAATAATTCCAGGAGCTATAAACTTTACAAAGGCACTGTTGAATTAGTTCAATTAATTGTCTGGTTGGGAGAATCTCCAAAAACTTGCGGAAGCCCTTGTTTTTATAGTTAAGGATCTTCAGGGCATTTAGTTGCCTACATTAAACGATGCTGTCTAACTGGTCTCTGTAATTGGTAGAACTAAAAGGCTATTCAGTAACATTAAAAAAAAAATTATAAATGTATGAGTTTCACTATCAAGTCAGTAGGTGGTTAGTTTTAGTTGCTTTTTTAAAAAACTTCATTGCCAATGTAATGGCATTTACAAATGTTTTCAGGAATCATGGAGAAACTACTGCTCAGTGTGTTTTAATATAGTATTAGGTCAACAGCTCTCTTGAAAGAACAAAATCAACCCAGGGACAAACAGTCAGACAGACCTAATTAAATACTCTAGGAGTAAGGAAAGCAGTTGGATAACTAGAACAGGCTTGACCCTTTTCTTTGTACTTTGCTGGGTTTCTCACTACGTTTGCTACTTTCCTTTGGATTTTTTTTTAATGAATTATTTAAAAACAGCCATTTCAGATCTACAATTAATTTTCAAAGAATTGGCAACAGTTGGAAATACTCACAACTTAAACAGCTTGAAAGTGGTTCCTATCTTGTCAGGGAAACAGAATCTGTCCTCTGGTGACAGTTTCACTAATCCCCTCTTGGCATCTGCCCTTCTGCATCTTCTTTAAAATATCAGTGGCGAACTCCTATTTCCAACAGGGACAAAATGCAAATATCAGAAGGCAGCTTTCTCTGTTTACCTAGATATTTTTCCTTTTTATGAAGGATGGGAACTAATGGGCTTCATTTCAGCAGGTTAAAAAATAGTTGATAGAGTGTTGGAACTTTTTTGTTATCATTAAAGAGCATAGTCCTGTGCAAAACTGAAATATTAGCCCCATACAGCATCTTGCAAAAAAAAAATGCTTAATAAACATTTTTTTTCTTGTTATTACGTATAGTAACCTTGTGGAGTGGTTAGAACTCTACCCTCAGGAACAGGATCTTGAAATTATGTTATTTGAATGCTCTGATCCTTTCACAGCAATTAGAGGGTTGGAAGTGATATAAAAAGGTCTTCAAGTCCATAGCTCTGCCCTACAGTCAACTATCTCCAATAGATAAGAAATCTATTATTGTTCTCAGAACCTCTGGAGAAAACTTTCTTCTGTAGCCAATTGCAACATTCATCAATCTTCACAGCTAGGAAAAGTAACAGGGTAATAAATTAGCAGATGGGAAAACCAAGCAGGTATGGGACTTGTCCAAAGTCACACAGTCAGTAACAGAGTTGGGGTAGGATCTAAACCTGGTGCCTCTGAATTCCAAATCCAGGACCATTTCTGTCACACCATTCTCTTGTGCCTTGTCTCCTTTGAAGGACTATAGAATGAGGTGGAAAGGAGCTTCCACAGTCTTATATGATAGTCTTAATTGCCTATTCAAGATACTACCTCTTCATTGTTGTCTCTGATTTCATTATGGAATACTTGCACGGGCAAGACCCTTTGAGATCCTCTAGAGATACAGAAAGAGGTGGATTAAGTAAAATATAAGACCCTAAAAGACTGTTTTTTTGTTTTGCTATTGTATCCAAAGGATCATGCACAGTATCTTCAGCGCAGTTGGGACTTAATAAATGTTAAGGTTGAATGAGACTTCCTTGCCCAAAGTCATACCAGCTCATAGGCGCAGAACTGTAATTTGGACACAAGTATCTTTAATCAAAGTCTAGTACTCAGCCTCCACTTGCCTCTGCAGGACTTGAATTGCTATTTAACTACACATACAATATCCAAATAGCCATTGTTGTACCATGGATATAATTGCATATTAACTATGCAATAATAATAATAGCTGACAATAACATAGTGCTTTAATGTTTCCAAAACACTTCATAAATATTATCTTATTTGATCCTTACAATAGCCATAGGAGTTACATATTATTAGCTCCATTTTACAGATGAGGAAACTGAAGTTGAGGGAGGTTAAGTGATTTGCCCAGGGTCCTACAGCAAATAAATATGGATTTGAACTCAGGTCTTCTTGACTCCAAGTCCAGTGTTCTATCCATTGTGCCACCCAGCTAGCAACACTGCCTTTCTTCTACAATTATAAATGTTCCATTAATATATAATACACTGGTGCATGTGGGGCTATCATATATAGGAGACCACTCTATGTAATAATGTTCTTTTGGTATTGTAGCTTCTTATATGGAATCCAAGATAGACCTAAACTTTGCTGAATTCCACTTTGTGGACTGTCCTTTGGTATTAGAGCAGAGATCTTGAGACCTGCTCAATATTTAATAGCTATTCAACAGGGAACACAATCCACAATTTTTTTTCTTTTCCAATTGGCTGCTCAGACTATTAAACCTAATGACCTCCTTATATACTTGCCAACTTATTTTATTCTTCTTTCAATTTTCAGGGCATTTCATTTCAACCTAGGAGCACCTTGATCATCTATTGACAGTAGGTTGGTTTGTTCTGTGACTCCTACTCTGGAAGGGCACCCAGGGGGTTATTCTTTCCCCAAAACCTCAACTGGGACAGAGTAACTCCCTGTATCCCCTCCCCAGAGTAGGAGTAGCAAATACATGCATACATATGTACATCCATTCATCTATCCATCCATATATGTGTATGAAGGTAAAACCTCTCTATGTGTATATATGCATATGCAAAATTCTTTATATGTGTAATTCTTCATATGTATATGCATATACATATGAATAATTATTAAGTCTTTGGGGGAGGGACTATATTAATAGCATGCTTCCCATACTTCAGGTTGTATGTGGAATAAGTCATTGGGTTAATTACTACTGGTTTTTTTTAATCCTTCTTTCCTTTTTTCACTAAAATTTGTGTGTGTGTGTGTGTGTGTGTGTGTATGTATGTGTTTTGTTAATGCTGCTGAAAATAAAAAAAATTTAAGAATTTTTCACTGTCAGGATTTTTAAAAAGATTGATAGGGTCAATGACAACTATTCTTTGATCTATTTTACAAAGAAATCATAATATCTTATACTCTTGGTCAAATCCTGTTATTGTAAACACAATGGGAACAACTATATTACTTTGCAACTCTGAAATTTTGTCATATTTCTTGAAATTAGTGCATTAGCTGGGCTTAGTTTTATAGTCTTCATAAGAAGATAGAAGAGTAGTTACATAATAGCTTTTCTGTACATAGATCTCAAATTGGCACAAATTTACAATCATCAAAATAAAATTAATCAAAGGCAAGTTACTTAGACAGATGACTAGAATACTAATTCATACATCATATCAACAAAATATGGAAGTTAGTGTATTCTGAATCAGACTTTGAAATATTTCTCTCTCGCTTATGGACCAGAAGCAATAAGTGATTAGTAATTCTGACTTAGTACCATGGAGGAGGGAGTAGAATGCAGCAGGAGTAATAGCCTTAAACCTGCCCCCCACCCCAAACTGTATTCACTGCTGCTATCAACAACATATCTGTAAAGCTGAACGTAGCCTAAGATATAGCCTTTATTTGCTTGTCATACTCTTGACTCCTTTTAAGGTTGAGCTTCAGTTCAATACAATCCAAGTGTAAAATAAATGCTTACTAGGTACAAAGCTCTATGCTAGAAACTGGGGGTAACATGACAAAAATGCAATAGTCACAGCCCTCAAGGTGCTTACATTCTCTGGGGCATATAAGTAAATCAGATGATATACAAAGCAAATATGAAATCATTTCAGCAAGGAGTGAAGGACAAACAACTGGAAGAATCAGGATAGGTTTCATGTAGAAGGTAATAAATAAGTGGTGATAAGTCCTTGAAAGGTGCTAATCATTTGAAAAGGCAGAAGTGAGGAGGCCCACAGCCCAAGCAAGGGGACAAACCTTTGCAAAGGTACAGAGATAGGAGTTTGAATGCAAAATTCAGGGGAAAGACCAGTTTGACTGGAATGGGGAAGGGAAAAATAATATCAAAGAAGTCAAGAAGGTAAGTTGGAGCCAGACTGTGAAGAGCTTTAAATACCAGACTGAATTTTGTATTTTATTCTAGATGCAATAGGGACCATTTAAAGATTTTTGGGTAAATGAGATCTGACATGGTCAAATATGTGTCCTTGGAATATTAATTTGGTGGCTGTGTGGACTCTGAATTGGAAAAGGGACATACTGGAAGTGGGGAGATAATTTAGGAAGCAATATAAATAGTTAATGAGTAGTGACCGTAAGTAGAAATAAAGGAACAGGTGCAAGAAGAATTTTAGAGGTAGAATAAATACTTGGCGACTGACTAGAGTGACAGACTAATACCTTGAGGTTGTAATGTATTTAGCCAATAGGGAGTGATTTTATAATAATTTAAGGCCAGAATGAATCATCTCTTCTAGAAATAAGATAATCATAATACAGCTTAAATATATCTAATACTTTCTACTTTTTCTAAGTACAGCTATTATGTTTTGTAAGTTCATGTCCACTAAAATTGCCAGATAATTTTTTAAAGGAACTGTTATCTTGTATCTTTCCATCCCGAATTTGTGTCTGGTGCCCTTCAGGTTTTTTTTTTCTTAACATAAGTGTAGGACTTTACATTTATCTCTACTAAGTTTTACACATGAGTAAACTAAGGTTCAGGCAGTGAGGTACCACTACTGTAAGCATCAGAGGTAGGACTGGAACCTAGGTCCTTTGACACCAACTTCAGCACACCTTCCACTGTATCATGCTGCCCTCTCTTAAGTTTTTTTTTTAAACTAAAATGGAATTTTCTACATGCATTTTTTTTCTGGTTTGGCGCAGGTGAAACATCTGTAGTCTTAGAAATTAACTCTTGAGATTTTTTTTTGAATTTTGAAAACAAAGTGTTCTCAATCATCAAAGGAAGTTTAATTTGGTAACTCTAGAATAGCTTACAGTCTATTTTCCAAATTTATTACATTTCTCAATTTCATTTAGAAAATGGATAGTCAGATGGCCATACACTTCAATAGCAAGCTACCTGTTTCTGGTCAGTATGGGAGTATCTTGAAGAAGGCTGAGTCATGGCTCTTTAGACTACAAATAACAAGTCCTGGGGCAGCTAGGTGGTGCAGTGGATAGAGCACCAGCCTTGGAGTCAGGAGGACCTGAGTTCAAATCCGGCCTGAGGCACGTAACACTTACTAGCTGTGTGACCTTGGGCAAGTCACTTAGCCCCAATGCCTAGCCAAAAAAACAATCAATCAACAAATAACAAGTCCTATCATCAACTTCACATATTCATCATTAGGCCCTGATCACTAGGTGATTTTATAGCAAAAGTTCTTGTAATGCACTTAACTATGTCATTAATTTTCTGTTACAGAAATTAGGTAATAATGATGAAACAACAGTGCTTTTGCTTTTTCTAGTACTTTTCACATTTTGTAATCAATCAATCAACAGGCATCTATTAAGTGCCTACCATATGCCAGTCACTTTCTCACCAAAGTGTGATAGTCCTTTACCCTCAAGAAAATTACATTCTACTGGGGAGATATAGCATGCTCATAGATAAATATATGCAGATGCGAAATATGGCCAAGGATTCGCCCAAGGAGAAGTAATTATACCTGTCTTGCAGGCATTATACTCCTCATGGTACAGATGAGGGTCAGCAGATGTCCAAGATCACACTCACTGAGTTAGAGACTAATCTAGAACTAGAATCACTGGATTCAACAGCCAGTGATTTTTCTACTAATACATTCTGCTTCTTTTTAAAATCATCTATTAGCTAGCAGAGATGATTCAAAGTTAATTGTAATCTTTGTAAATAGTTAATGGTTATTATGCCGACCTAACCTGGGTTCTCAACAACTACTTCAGGCTCTCAGAAATGGGGTTTTTTTTTTGTGAACTCAAGGGAAAATCCCACCTGTCTCCCCTAACCCACAGCAATATGTTAGCAATTTTGTTTCACATATCATACACAGTGACAACTGCTTAGAAGAGATTGCAAGCACTGAATCTTACAAAAAGTCCCTCAAATATGTTACAAGTTTTCTGAAAAAATATTACTATTTTTAGCTTTCTTAAAAATTAAAAGTACCCCCTTGTCCCCCAAATTTCATCATAAAGCTCTTTGTTGACTTCACAACACCCATTCCCCTTTGTACACTCCCTCCCCCTAGTATCTCCCAAAGTAATGATAGACCTGGATATGAAGTAAAATTGGTAGCATGACTCCTAGAAGTTCAGAGCTAGGAAGGAATATAGAGGTTAGATAATCCAATAGCTTCATTTTATTGATGAGTAAGAGGAGACCCAGAGAGCTGAAGAGACTTTCCCAAGGTTATACAGGTAGTGCATGGTAGACCTTGAACTCTGGTTGCCTACTCCCAATCTAGTGTACTTTCTCTAATACCATAATGTCTTAATAAAGTTGGCGTGGTTCTGAGCATTGGAACCCAGGGATGGAGAATGAATGGAAAAAGCCACCTGAGGTCCACTGAACTGCTCAGCTACTGGGGGCAACAGTTCTTATTCCCCCAGTGTTGGTGTAGTGTAACAAAGACTAGACATAGGTGTCCGAAGATTAACACCTAGAGGGGTGGATGAGTGTTTAGATATCTCCAGAACTACAACTAGGGCAGAGCCACAAGCACTTTGTCTCAGGGCAGGCACTTTGGAGGGTATTTACAGAACGATCTTGAGGATTGTGTTTTCACCTGCCTGACCTCTGATACTGATAGTCTATTCAAGGGGGAGCACTTTCTCCCTCCTAGAGCAGCTCAGGAAGCTGGTTGTGTCCTGGGACTCTCTTAATTCCCACCACTCAATTTGCTGTTATTTTCCTTGGTTGCAAAAATATGCTAGTTACAACTCAGCACGACACCTTCATTTCTCCAGCTATGTTGCAAGTGACATTCAGGCAGATATTTCTGTCCTTTCTTCCGATTGGCTGATTTCTTCTCAGAGTACTTAGATTAGTGAGTGCTTTGTACCCTATGGCCACTCAATAACTGTGTCTGATTGACTTACATATTAAATTCTTTGAGAAAAATGGCACTATTCTTAATAATTTTCCTTTAGCTTACTACTGTAGTGGAACAAGTACTTAAAATGATAATACATGAATTTATACAGCAAACATTACATTCTCTAGAAGATAGCTTTCAAACACCATGAGATAAAATAGTACAGTCCTTACAACTAGAAGCTATTAACCTAATTAGTGTACTAAGCATAAAATATAAATGATAGTACTATGTTGTGAAAAATAATTGAAAATAATGGCTAACTAAATTTCAGAATTATACAAATGATACAATTATTTTACCTTATAAATGTTAAGGTGGCAAGAAGATTGTTAAGTAAATGGATTAAAAAGATATGTTTTAGGGCATCCTGTAATCTCAGAATTACCCAATAGAATTGAACATAAAGCTTTGAGTTCAGTTTAGATCTGCATCTTTAAGGTTGGCTGGGGAGGAAAAGTTTGCTGTGTATTGTACTGTAGTTCATTTGAAGGATGTTTGCCTTCTGCTAGCTTAATAAGGATATTAGGCTAAGGCTTTCTAGGGGAAGATTAGGAAAAGGTTGGTAAGCAATGAATGTCAAAAATAGTACAACTCATGAAGGGGCACCTTAAGAAGTTTTCTACAACATCAGCAAACATTTACTAAGCACCTACCAGGCACCAGACACTATAGCTAGGCATTTGAAATTAAAGATAAAAATGAAAACGGTCCCTCCCTCAACGAGCTTGCATTTTCCTGGGAGGTAATGTACACAGATACCATCATTTTATTTTTATCACTTCTTCTCCCTATCCTTATGCTCTTCTGTTCCCTTTCTTCTTTCCTCATCCCTCTGTCTCCATCTCTCTACCTTACAGCCTTTTCTTCTCCATCTCTCTACCTTCCATCAGTATGTTACTATCCCTCTGTCCTCAATGCCTTTTGCCACATCCCTTTGTCCCTCATTATCCAAAATGAAATGCCAGGAAGAAAGGAAGGAGGAAAATGGTACTTAAACAGGAAATACAGAAGCAACAGAATACATGACAGACAGAAAATAACACCTGCAAGTTGGCCTATGGCAGAGCTTGGATGGGAGGAGATCAGAGAGAAAAAAGCATGGAGCTTAGAAAAAAAAGGAAGTCAATGGTTACTTGATGAATTAAGGAAATCTTACAAAGAGATTAAATTCATTAATTGCCCCATGTGTGAAAATGGCTGACCTCTAGGATCTCATCCCACTCTAATACTATGGTCCTATGCTCCTTTATCCTCAACATATCAATTAAAAACTTTGGTCCAACTTAGATCTAATCAGAGACTGTCAATATGACAGAAGAATTCATGGGCCTAGAGAAAAAAATAGTCAAACCAGTCAGAAACAGAATTAGTATTAGACTCGAAAGGCAGCTACCTAAGGCATAATATTAAGTGGACAAAGGGCAGGTGCAGGGGCAAGTACACAACGAGGACAGTTTTAATATCCATTTTTATAAATGCACACATTTTAATGTCAAAAATACTGCTTGCTCTCCATAGCATTTAGTTATTTTTTTAATAAGATAAATGGCATGTATTATATACCAAAGGCTCAAAGCCTTCAATGGACAATAACCCCTAGGGGACACAATCTCCAAAGCTTATTCAGAGCACAAGATTGCCTTGTTCCAGTCCTAGAATCAGTTACTTGGCATCATTTGATGCCTAACTCAGGTACCGTCTCCTCTTGGAAGCCTTTCCTGATCACCTAAAAGGGATCTCTGACTACTAAAATCTCTCATGACACTATTTGGAATTCTCAATGTATTTGTTATATGCAAACTTCTGTTATGATCTTGTCCCATCTTGTCCTCTCTACAAGAATGTTAAACCCTTGAGGACCGAAATTATACCTAATTTTATCTTTATATTCCCAAAACCTGGCATAGAAATTCATAAATAGTAGGTGCTAAATATATGCTTGTTGAATTGAGTCATATGAATCCTCCCAGAAGATAGGATACTGATTTCCCTCCCTGCCCCCATTCCTACACTGTTTCTGTTGATATCATATAAACACTGTCTTAAATTCTTAACTTGAATTTCAGATTTTAATCTAAAAGTCCACAAAAGTGTCATGACACAAAGTATCCTAGGTTACCCTGCCCTCCTGGACACTCTCCTTCTGAAATAGAAACCAGAAGGGAGCTCAGATGTGCTGTACTGGACAGAATATGATCTTACAGTATTTCATCACAGCTCAAGCCCCTACCCTGCTATAGTATCTTACTGTCAGGTCATTCCTGCAGTTCTTATGCCAGGATCCAAATTCACTGCTGAGTCTCCAAAGGCTCATATATACTCAATATCACATAAAACTCACTCCCAGAATACCCTACTATCATTCATATGAACACCTAGCAAGCACTCTCAATAACAGTTATTGACTCCTTCTGTACTCATAGATTCTAGCTCCTTTAAGAAAGCTAGGTGGTACAGTGGATGAAGCATTGGGCCTGAAATCAAGAAGACCTGAGTTCAAAACTAGCTTGTAGCATTTATTAGCTATGTGATCCTGGAGAAGTAATTTTACCTCTGCCTCATTTCCTGAACTATAAAATAGGGATAATATTATTATCTACCTCCCAAGGTTATTCTGAAGATCAAATGAGATAATATTTGTAACGTGCCTGGCACACAGTAGGTACTTAATAAATGCTCCCCCCCTTTACCTTCTAAACTATCAATCAATATATATAATCTCTGAGGCTGCTTTCTAACATTACTAAATTCCCTTACTGCCAGAACATAAATGCCTTATTTGCTTCTCCTAGTAAGTCACTTCTTCTACCCCATGAAAGAAAATGAGGAAATTTTCCAGAAGAGACACACAAGTCTTTCCCTCATAGCATACAAGTTGTAGAAACACTGATTTTTAATTAATTATAAAGGCTTTGCACAAATAGCAATGGTGAAGTCAAAAGAGTTCTGGATCAAGAAATCTGGGTTCAAATGTCACCTTAGACCCTTTTCATTTGTGTTACCCTGGTCAACCCATTTTAGATCTCAGGGCCTCAGTTTCCCACTTTGTAAAATGGAGCTAATACATGACATTACTTAATTCACAGGGTTTTTGTGAAGAAACTTTATAAACTTTATAAACTATAAAGCATCATATAAATGAGTCCAAACAGCACTGCTAACTCTTGAGTGATGCAATTATATAACTTTCCAAAAACAAGGAAGTCTAAACATAAAAATTTGAGTTAGGATATTCTTCAGTCAATTTATAAATACCAGATTTTCTCTCTTTCTCACTCTCTCTCACTTTCTCTTTCTCTCTCTCTCTCTACACACACACACACACACACACACACACACACACACATTTGTATTTATTGTATATATCTAGAGAGTTCATTCTATATTATCATAGAAATTAAAGAAATAGAGCCGCTATCATTATTGACTGTTAAGGTACAGATAGCTGCTAAATCTAAATGTGTTTCTTGCTTTTCTCAGAAAATCTGTGTTTCCCTTTCCTGTTTACTTCTTTCTTTGGGAATTGTACTTCTAGATTCAGAATTGCTTCAGTCTGCAAACAATTTGAGTGGCTGTCACCACAGGCAAAGTGTGGTGGAAAGTTGAGGCAATTATCTGGATAATTCAGGCAAAACCCCACTCCTCCCCTGGGGTAAAATGGGTTGTTTTGGGGAGAGGGATTGACTGAGCCAAATTGACTGTCTATATTGATAAAATTCAGGGGATAATCACCCAACTCTCTATTTTGCCTGTATAGATCCTGATTTATAGTTAATATCAGATTTTTAAAATCCCTAGAGTTAATGTTCATCCCAACAAAGCAGTGAGTGGTACACATGGTGTGGAAGAGGGCAAACAAGCATAACCTGTTATATCTGAAATTAGATGTAAGTAGGATTCCACTTTCACATAAAACCTTTCAAATACTAATGCTTTATTTTCAAATTGTGGCAGATATCCTATAATGATTTGTACCCATGTACCCCAGAGAGGCCTCCATCATAGTCTGGAACCTCAGACTTGCAATGACAAAAGTCTATTTTTTAAGGCAAAAAGCCAATTGGACCAGTATGTCAAAATCAAAGTTGATATGGTGGCTCCAACAGGAACCAGGAGGTGGGGTTTGGGGGCACTTGGGGCAGAACATGATTCCCTTACTCATCATTTGTCTGGAATTCCGTAGCTAACATTCATCCAGAAGCAAGGCTATGTGTTATTGGCTGTTGTCAGAGTTCTGAGGAGCAATGGTGTATAGTCCCGTCTGCTTCCGCTAACTGGCAGAAGCTTTGTTACATTTCTTGGGCTCCATTTTTCTGACTGTAAGAAGTGCCGAAAGTGGTAGCCTGGGAAAAGAGAGGTAAAGCAAAATCTTTCCTCGCCTCACTATTGCCGCTTCCGTACACTCAAGGGTCTGGTCTATCACATGCCATTACAGTTGATCGGGCTTAAAAGACAAACTCAGATTTTCAAGCAGAGCATTCACTAGAGGACACTTATAGATCGTGTTCTCATCCCAATATGGTTCCCTGGGGAGGAGAGTGCACAGTACAAGGAGCATATCTGTGTTTCCCATCAATCTAAGTTTTGCATAAAAACAGAAATGCGCCAGGCTGTAAACAATGAGTGACTGTCATCTGCATAGCAACCAGAAGGTGGCATGATCTTAACAGTGATTGAAACCTGTCAGGTCTGGAGCTGAACATAAGCAGATTTATTTGGGAAGAACCTGTTTCAAAAGTGCATTTTATCCTGTGATCATCCATTCATTTAGATTAACATATCACTTCTTCCTCTCCCGCACCACCCTTCCCCATCCCGCCCGAACAGGTTGTAAAATTGCTTTGTTCCTTTCTCCTTCACTTTATACTATTAGCACCAGCTGGCTTACATTGTTTGGGGCGTCGATCTTGCTGTACATTTATTTTCTAATTGAAAATAATTGATTCATGAAATCTAAATAGAATATCTTGAAAACGCAACATGTAGAAAATGCTTTGATACCTGCTTACTTACTTGCAGCTAATTCCCCCGTCAGCAGCTGTAAACTTAAATTTCGTACTCATTCATTAAAAATAGTTTTATTCATTCAAAGAAAAATTAATTTCTTAATTAGTCAAAAATAGTGAAAATAAATACCTTCGGGGAATGTGCATCTTCCAAGTAGCTAGCTGTATTTTTAAAAATAACAGTACATCTATTTCAGAGAGCACCCTAAATCATGTTACATGATGAACTATTGTACTTAGGTCTCTCATCCATTATAAAGGAAGCAAATGATCCCCAGGATATTGCTCTTATCAGTGTGAAAGGAAAATGCTTACTTGTACTTTATTGGTTCAGATAACATAACACTGGTGATTCTACCATAAATATCTGAACAATGTTCTAACAAGTCAGGACAATCTTCCAAAAGCAACAGGTCTGTGAACTAAGGTGAAAAGGTACCATATGGGTACTTAAAAGGAAGCTTCTTCCCCATGCTTTCTTCGTGGCTGATTAAAGAGACAAGCAAATCTTGCTGCAACAAGCCTTCTGTTATTTGTTTTTCTCTCATTTATACAGAAAGAACAAACTTAAAAACTGTGTTTTCCCCAGTCTTCCATTATGGTTTTTTTTTTATCCTCTTAGCCTTTTGTTTATCTGCTCTCTCACCTTCCCCCTAGTTGAGCATCTCCGTAAGCCCTTCCTTTAGCTCTGCCTAGAAGGCATTCTCTCCTTCTGCCCCCTCCATCTGGCCATCACTCCCTGGTCAGCCATGCTTTCTTCCTTCCTGATCCACCAATATGCCCATCTGGACTGTAATGGGAAGATATTATTACGTCTGGGTAGAAAAGTCACTTGTACTCTAAACAACAGCCAATATTTAAATGTAATTGTGCTGAATGCTCACCCCATCTATTTGACCTCAAAATAACAAATGGGTAGAAATCTGTAAATGTGACTTTGGTGATAGCTTAAATCCTAAAGCATAAGTTATCTATAGGGCAGCACAAGAACACAAACAACAACAAAAGCCCACAAACAACTGAGGTTCTCCTCTAATAGGAATAACGATTTCCTTAAATAGACAAAAGAGCTAAAATCTAAAAACTTAGTACTTTCCATCATTGGAAATTTTATTTTCCACTCATTCTTTTAATTTTGAACAGACTGTTTCCTTGGCATCCCCATGATTTTAACCACAGACACACACACACACACACACACACACACACACACACTTCCTGAAATTGCCTGTTGTTAAATCTGTAAAGTCAACAAAAACTGATGTAGTCTTTCCTAGTTTCTTTCTCTTTCTTTTTTCTAATGCTTTCCCCTTCTATCCATGGACAGAACAAGAAAAATAAAAGTCTAACCTTAAATTGGCACTATAATATTATGACATCCCTGTGGGAATATTCCAACATATACTCATTCTGGCAAAGAGCCAAGAGCCGCCTGTAAGCAAGGGTCTGAGCTTCACATTTAAGGATGCGAGACCTTCAGATAAGCCAGCAAAGCATAGGTTTGGCCTCAAATTATTAAGGACCCTTTAGGATGAAATTTCTTCCACCTTATGGAGGAGTTAAAGGAACTTGTTTTATTCTATCAGTGCTTAAAAAGTAGAAGGTAGCCCAAAGAAAGGCAGAGCAATAAAACACGGGCTGCTTGCTTCTACAGGGAAATTATGCTAGGGAGTCCCCATTCCAGTCTTGCATCTATAGGGGGCCTTCTAGGTTTATTCATTTGGATGATGAAAACTCAAGGGCCCAATGTGGCTCACAGGTAAAAAAACAACATTAAAGTTTCTTATCACTTAACCTTATGCTGTTGGGAGCTGGCTAGTGACTCTTTTATGAAGTCTTTCTCATATACCGAGATTCACCTACAGAGGGAAAGTAGAGATCCTCTTTTGGATTGTAAGTAGCGTCTTTGACTCATACAAAAAAATTAATTGAAGATTATACCCAGAGAGCAGCTGCATTTCTTTTTTCTTCTTCTCAGAAAAATATAAAGCATTCAACTTATCTGATGTTTTAAATTAAGAAAAAAGGGATCAGACACATAACACTAGCTGTGTGACCCTGGACAAGTCACTTAACCCCATTGCCTAGCCAAAAACAAACAAACAAAAAAAGAGAAAAGAAAGAAAAAGGGAACACAAAATTTGAATTAGTAAGTAGAAGAGGCAGCACTGGATTGGTAGTCAAGAAGATCTGGGTTCAAATTCTATCTCAGACACTTACTAGCTGTGTGACTCTGGGCAAGCCATTTAACTTCTTTCATTCCTACTTTCCTCAGCCATAAATATAAAGGATTGAACTCAGTGGCTTCTAAGGTTCCTTCTGACTTTCAATCTGTAATCCTATAATATTTACTCAGCACTATACTTTAGAGGGCAGCACGGTGGATGGAATGTTGAGCCCAGAGTCAGAAAGACTCATCTTCTGAAGTTCAAATCTGGCCTCAGACACTTACTAGATGTGTGACTCTGAGCAAGTCACTTAACCCTGTTTGCCTCAGTTTCCTCATCTGTATAATGAGCTGGAGAAGGAAATGGCAAACCACTAGTGTCTTTGCCAAGAAAACTCCAAATGGGGTCATGAAGAGTTAGACATGATTAAAATGAATAAACAATAACAACAACATGCTTCAGCATCCCAATATGGTTGTAAAGCTCATTATTAGAAATATTAAGGGTCAGAGATAATTATTAGAGAAATTAGAGATAAAAGAGAGATAGTAGTAAAGAATAATGGAATCGGCTAGCAAGAAAAGAGATGAAAGCAGAGAATCGAGTGAGAATTAGGAAGAGTGATTTCCACATAATAGGAAAATATGTATAAACCAAAATTTCAAACCTTTTTTTTAAAATAGAAGTTAACTTTTATATTGTACCTACTATGTGCTAGGAACCAGATTAAGTACTTTATAAATACTCATAGCAACCCTTGGAGGTTTTTTGTTCAATCATTTCAGTCGTACCAGACTCTTCATGATCGCATTTGGGGTTTTTCTTTCTTTTCTTTTTTTTTAAACATTTTTATTTAAAGTTTTGCATTCCAAATTCTATCCCTCCCTCTCTCCCTCCTCTCCCCCTTTCCTGAGACAGTGAGCAATCAGATATAGATTATAAATGTGCAGTTACATAAAACATTTCTATATTAGTCATTTTCAAACCTTTTTTTTAAAGGACCCACTTTTATAACTATAATTTATTTTGCTTCAAGAAATATAACAGGTAGAGGAGAGTCAAAAAGATTACTAAGGTTTTGAAAATTAAAATGATGAGGAAGAGTATATCATGAAGACTGCCTACCAAGGCACAGAGGAAAATTTTTTGAGAAAATGTTAAAAGAGCTAAGATTATTTACTAGAAGGGGGAATACACATAGAGGGAGATAGCGAGAGAAATAAAGAAATTGATAAAGTATTGAGGTAGGAATTAATGGGAAACCACATCCTACAATTGACTGGGACTGTGAGCTTTAGAGAATTATTAACTGTTATTTGCTGGCCTTTAGAATGGGCATTAACTGATTTGCCACTGGTCTCAGCTCTTAGACAGCTGTAATCCTCAGGCCTTTAGAGGCTCCATTTTGAATTGGACAACTCCAGGTCTTTAACCGGAAGGAAATTTTTCCCTGATACCCCACTGCCTAAAATCATGATTGGAGTTGTATCATTGGGACGGTCAGATAGAATTGATCTAATATCTGGCCTTGAACTTCAAATTCCTCATACTGAGTTTATATAACCTTCCTGGCCCCGGCTTCACACTGAGGAATTTATCTAGTCATGAATTAGGTGATCCAAAACTTGATCATTTGTGTTTGGCTACCTGGCCCATCTTTGTTCATATATACAGCCCAAAAAGGGAATTAGGCATGAGATTCCAGGAATGGAGCTGGCAGCCAGTTTGGTGCTGTTTGAATTGGAACTGAATCTTTATTCTCTGGGAGAAGCATTTCTTGGTAAACTTATGTCAAGTTAGAGGCTTGACATAATTCTTTCCTTAGATGTGAGGTAACTGGTTCTTTTAATTAGCACAGATAGTTTCCTTATGCCTTCTTCCTCAGACTAAATCATTTTTAGTTCTTTTTCACATTTCCTCATTGTTCCTACCTTCTAACACCTTAATAATCTTTCTAGTCCTCTCTACCCAAAATTAGGGTTAGTGTTAAGTATTGGCAGCATTAAAAGAAACATTAAAGTATAGATTTTTCCCCCTTTCTTGCTGCATCCGGTGTTTACAATTCATAATTTTATTAGAGCTCCAATTCATATACCAGAAGGTGAAGTACATTCTTCATGTTTGCAAGAGTCAGTGTTGTACAGTAGAAAAAGGACTGAGTTTAGTGTCAGATCAGGGTTTGAATCAATATATGTATCAGAAAAAATGCTACACTCCAAACATTTCCCATAATCTCCAAGGCATAACCTCACTCTCAGGAGGAAGTTTGTTTTCTCCCTCTTCAGTTTTCCAGTATTCAGGAGTGCTAACCTGGAAATTCATTATCCTGAAACTCCCACATCCCAATAAATTAGGAGTGAGAATGAATGAATAAAGCCTTAGCACAGTGGCACAGTGGATAGTGTGCTGGGCCAGGAATCAGGAAGACTCATCTTTCTGAGTTCAAATCTGGCCTCAGACACTTACTAGCTCTGTGATCTGGGCAAGTCACTTAGGCCTGTTTGCCTCAGTTTCCTCATCTGTAAAATAAGCTGGAGAAGGAAATGGAAAACCAAGTAAACCCCCCAGAAAGGGGTCACAAAGAGTTGGATGTGACAGAACAACAATGACTGCATGCATTTAAGTGCTAACTAAGTGTCAGGCACTAAGATAAGTGGTGGAAATATAGTTGTTTGTCCTTTGTTCTTGAAGAGGACCAATGACATCAGGAGGTTGCATTGACTTGCAAGTGAATTGGATTTATTTATTTATTTATTTTTGGTTGGGCAATGGGGTTAAGTGACTTGCCCAGGGTCACACAGCTAGTAAGTGTTATGTGTCTGAGGTCACATTTGAACTCAGGTCCTCCTGAATCCAGGGCTGGTGCTCTATCCACTGTGCCACCTAGCTGCCCCAGTGAATTGGTTTTAAGTGAGGCAGGGCTATGCAAAGTCATCAGCCTCACTCTTTCCTCCAGGGTCATCTGAGTTCAGTGGCAACACATAGGTCGGGACAACCAAAGATGACTTCCCCCCCCCCCGAAAATACATATAAAAGAAGTATGGAGACACCCTTGGCACTGGCCTTCTCCTTCAGTTGGAGGTTCTGGGAGGAAGCAGCCAATCAGAATGTGAGTCATCAGGGCCATTTACTATGTGCAAAGTATTGTGGATACAAATAGAAAAAATTAGGCAAAAATAAAAAATATATATAAAAATTTGCCCACATTCTAGAACCATGACTGCTGTCCAAGTTTGTCAATACAATTCAAGTCTATTCTGAGGAAGCATGTTTCCTAGATCGTACTGACTGTGCCTTTTAGATGTGTCCAACACAAAAATGCCAATCCCAGACCCTAAAGAGTTCAGCCACATCTTTACAGTGGCTGATTGCTCACTTCTAAAGGACCTAATATAATATGGTCATTATAAAGGTCTCTGACCTGGTGGTTAGGTAGATAATGGCATAATTAAGTAGATAATAACATTTTAGGAACTGGCAGTAAGAAATAAGACTAAATTTAATGCACTTGTGAGAAGAAAGATGCTTATCTCTGTAAAGTTTGCATTATCTTGATCTAATGAGATACTGAAAAATCTACTGACTGTTAGAAACACCTACAGTTTCAGGTACTGTAAAATGCAGGGTACATATTCAAAGACAGAAAGACTGCTACAATGCTAATTACTTTGAGTGTTTAATGTCTGTCAAGAGGAGTTGCTTTCAACATGCAAAGATGTATTACAAATTCCTGAATGGAAATATTACAATACAAAAGAACTGGATTCAGGTTGCAGATTATAAACCCCTTAGGGTCTGGGACTATGTTATGTTTATCTGTGTAGCTCTCTAAGTGACTAATACAGTGGAGTCAAATTCAAATAGAGACAGATCCCCGTGGGCTGTATATCAAGTTAAAAAAACCACAAATTAACATTATCTATGTTGTATTGTATTTTTATTTTTATTTTTTTTAATGTCTCAATTACATGTTAATCTGGTTCTGTTACCCTTGGGCCATGAGTTTGACACCTCTTGACTAATATGCAACTCTTCTAATAGTAAGTATTTAATAAATACTTGTTTATATTTCTATAGTTGTTTAATAAATATGCTTTGCAGTTGAAAGAAAAACAAAAGCAGGTGAACAAAATCTAGGGGATGGAAAGAATGCACATAGGCCTAGGTTCTAGACATGGTTCATCCATAGTTTGGCTACAGGACTGTGAGTAAGGCACCCAGGCTCTCTGTTTCTCAACTTCTTCACTTGTTAGCTCTCTTTACTTCAGAAAGGTATAATAAGTATGAATGAAATAAGATGATTTATGGGCAAATGTTTTGAAGATCACAAAGCGTTATGCAAGCATAAGGCATTATTATCACATCCAGAAGCGGAGCTGTGGAAAGCAAAGTATGTTTTAAGTGAAAACAAAGGCAGATTAGAAGAAACAGAGAGAGGGTCCAGCATGGCAGATTCAAAGTGCACAGGTTGGCGACAAAGCCCAAGGGTAAAAGTCTATGAATAAAGAGGAGGTTGTGACCCAGCTATGCCGGAAAAGGATTGCTTAGAACATTAAACCCATGGAAAACAAATTGAATAATACGAACTACATATGATAAGGCAACATTCCCCACCATCATTACAAAGGAAAAAGTGCTCTTTTCTTCTCTACTTATATCCCTAAGGCCGTATATTATAATTCTATCCTGACTTCTTTTTCCTTTCAAATCTGACTTTGGTGCTTATTCTAACATGACTTCACTTGTACAGAAATTTGAGGGAGTATGTGGGATACATAGACATATCCATATATATGTATATCTATAACTATCTAGAGAGAGAGAGACAGACACACACACACATACGCAGAGAGAGACAGACGGACAGACAGAGAAAGAGGTCTATATCCCAACCTGTACAATTCTGAAGATGGCCCTGGCCAACGACTTCTTTAAAAAAGCCCAACAGTATCAGAAAGGTTGAAAAAAGGCACCTTCAATGGGAAAAATAGCACCCACGTTTTACATTTGATGAGATGAAACACCAAGCTAAACTGGGTGCCATTCCTATTTCATCATAGAAGAGAGGTAGATTTTGAAGAAGCATAATGTATGGGAAAATGAAAGACACCTTTACACCTCCTCGATTTAGAGCCTAGAGATTTACTAAAGTGCTTGTGCTTTGAACTACTTGAAAATTACTATTAGACAAGGAGAGTGCAAATGGTCTATCTCTGCAATTTAAGAGAGATAAAATCTATAATTTCGCAAAAATTATTAATAAGATCCAGATCATAAGATTCTGTCCCAATTGGCCCAGCCCCCAGCTGAGGAAGGATCCTTAGTGTTCTCGACAAAGATTTACACTTCTGATCTATTTATTCTTGTCTATAGAAAGCTATAGACATTTTCTATTGCACTGTCTCCTGCACACAATTAACAATATGAGTCATCAATTCTAATTTATAGAAGACAACAAAAGTGGCAAAAACAGCATAAAGAAATAGAGAAAAATAATGTAGATAGTACCTGCCAGTGATAAGCATGAGGGAGAGAGTTGAACCTCTACCGTCTTCTCATTAATCTCAAAGAACTACGATCACCAGAAACTAGTCAATTTCAGCCTGGACCACTGTGACTTCTTAGTTCTAGAGAATGAAGGCCCAATCACTGGAGTCCAGCCTGCAATGTTCAGGCTTAAATTTCTCTGACCTCATATTGCAAAACATCTCCAGGTGACTTTCAATCTTTTCAGTGGCCATTGCTTCTGGTCCATTACAAGCCCAAACTCCTTACTCAACTTCATGCAGCTGCAGTCAAAGTTTTAAAAATCCCTACTCAATGCATACTACCATGGCCAGAACCATCACCTTGGCAGATTCTGCTCTAGTGGTTGCCAAAACTCTTGCCTGGCCATTCCAACTAATCCTCCCACTAATCTCCCAATCATAGTTCAATCTTAAAATCACTGTCCCAGTATTTACATTCAAATCCATGGAACTATGACTGCCACCTCGCATTTCTCTATGTCCCTGAGGCATTTGGATTACACTAATCTTCCAAATCATTGCTGCCATTATCTGTCACCAAGAAAGCTTGAAGTTCTATCCTTAACTGTTATTTCTATCTTGTCCCCCCTAATCAAAATCCTTTTATAGATTCCTACTCCTGATATAATGTCTAAGATGTTCTCCTTAGCTTTTGAGGCCTTTTATAATCTTACTACATCCTACCTACTTATCCATATTATGTATTAGTCCCCAAGATTCACTCTCTATTCAAGCTTGTCCATGAAGCATTTAATGAACAGAGAATTCTCATTTCCATCTCAGTGTCTTTGCTCTGATTATTACATTTATCTAAAGTCCTTACCCCTTTCTTCCAATTATCCAAGTCATTATTATTTATTATTATTATTAACAAACAAATATTTCCTTATACAAAGAAGGGGGAAAATAAGGTTGCATCTGAAACCATGAATATCTGTTAAGTACAGCTTATTTTTAAAAATATATATAAAATTTTAATGCGGTAGTATCAACACTATTCTGCTTATCTGTATCCCCTTCCGAATTTCTTTCTACTCACTTCTGTGCTTTTTTTAATGTTGCATTGATACTATATTCTTTCTTTTCTTTTCTTTTTTGACATGGCTATTACTAACTACCCCCACCCCAAAAGCCCTCTCTTGTAACAAATAAGTATGTTTCCTAGACACTCATAAAGGCTGTTCACCCTTCATAAAATCTTTCCTAACGACTCCAGCTCTCATTAATCATCTCTAATTTCATAATGGGTATAATCTGTATCATAATAGTTTCTCACCCAATTACATACTGAATTTCAGCAATTCAATTCAATTAAGGATCTACTTGTACAATGAATTGTACGAGGAATTAGGGATGCCAATATAAAAAACTACACAGTCTCTGTCCTCAAGGAATTTATAGCCTAAAAAGAGGGTTATGACCTGCACTAATAAGTAAAAAGACAGATAGAAAATGATGAGAGATGCAAAGTTCTCTAAGAAAATTTGAGGGGGGAGAAAGTTCACCTAAGGGAAATAGGGTAAGACACTTGGTGAAGGAGCAGCTGATTTGGAAGAGAGAGACTTCAGCTTGAGATGAGAAGGGAATATGTTCAGTCCAAGGAGATGGTTTCTTCAAATGCAGGGAGGCAAGAGAAGAAAGCTTGAGATCAGGGAACAGTTCCTTCTCTTATTTCCTGTGGCTTCTCGAGTGTAGTCTTGCCAGCCCAACACTATCATAAACTCCTTAAGGGCCAAGATGATGATATCATGCTTTCAGTATTCCCCATTGCATCTAACCTAGGACTGTGTATATAGTAAGCTCTTCATAAAATCTTCTTGATTGATAGCTATTTAGGGAGATGGCTACTCACCCGACCATATGCTAAGATGCTGCTCGAATCTAATGACAATGCAATACCCAAGTTTCCACATATGTATACAACATAGACAAACTATGATGGCTTTTCTGAAGCTCACCTATTCTTATGTTAGAAATCCCAGGATAGCCAGATGTAAATTACAAAAGACCTTTAAGATGTAATGTTAAATTTCATTTTCTGAAATAACTTTGGATTATGATGATCTGTTCCTACTCCATATTCCTGAGATGCACTCTCTTCTTATCTTGGCCTCATAGAGTCCTTTTTTGCCTTTAAGACACAACTTAAGCACTATATTCTATACTTTTCCTCACCCTCTCCTCTCTCAATTTCTAAAGTCTTCTTTCCTGAACTAGCTCCAATTGAACAACTTTGTATAGGTTTGCATTTATTCACTTTACATTTGTATATATTTGTATTTATTAATTTTATCTTTAATACATGTATTTTGTATGATCTATGTATATATGACATACACATATATTTCTGGTGTGCATATGTATATATGTATGTGTATGTGTGTATATGTATGTGTGTGTATGTGTGTATACTGTCTTCCCCATTAGAATGTAAACTCCTTTTGAGCAGGGATTGTTTCATCCATTCTATTTGTATCCCCAGTGCCTAGCACATTGCCTGTACATAGCAGGTACTTTCTACAGACTTGCTGATTGATCAGTCAGTGTACTAGCATTTATTAAGTACCTACTACAAGCCAGACACTGTGCTAAGCGCTGGGGATACAAAGAAAGGCAAAAGACAGTTCCTGCTTTCAAAGAGCTTACAGTCCAAATAGTTCTATTACTTAAAACCTATGTGATCTTAGACAGGTCTCTCAGCCTATTCGGTTTCCTCATTTGTAATATGAGAAGGTTGTTCAGTACCACGCCTAAGGTTCCTTCTACCTCTCAGTGAGTGATCCTAAGAATCTTACACTACATCTATTTTCACTTCCTCATTTTACAAGTGAGAAAATGGAAGTCTAGAGAAGGGAACTGATTAGCCCAAGGTAACATAGGGGACAAATAACACAGGTGAGATTGGAACCGAGATCTCTGACTCCAAGTCCACTCAGACGCTTCAGGAGAGAGCAATGAAAATAAACTTCATGAGGACTGGGACTATGTATTACCTAAATTTTATATTTCCTCTAGAACCTAACACATCATTTTACATTATGCCTTATGTATACGCAAATGCATACATAATACATATATGTGTGTGTATATACACACACACACACACACACACACACACACACATATTTGTTATTGTCATAAACCCTGCTTAATAAATTTGTGTCTTCATATACTTGAAGTTGAGCCAAACAATAGGTGATTTTATAAAATCATGAACTTTAGAGTTGTCAGGGGCCAGAGAGGTCACTAGGCATAATCTCCCTTATTCAGAATCTGCCAGATGGTCACTGCTGTCATAGAGCTAACAATCTGCAATTTGATCTTTCCTTTTAATTCGTGATTTTCAATGAATCTTCATTAGCATGTAGTCCATAATAACTGTGACCAGAAAAGAAGAATAGCTAGGGCAGAATTGAACATTTTGGGTCAAATGAGCTGATTGCATCAGGATTGTTGGAGAAGTCAGGTTCTCTGATGACACTCAAGCGGTCAGGTTGAAAACCTTTGCAAAAGCATTCAAGGATGGAATGGATCTCTACTCGGAAATGATTTCTTAGTAGATCAGTGGGGCCAACTTCCAAAATTTTATTCCTTAAACATTTTCTGGGGAAGGAAATGGAAAATTATGGACATAAGACCATATACATCTTAAGGAGAAAAAGAAAACTTTGTAAATGAAAATGCCTTACGAGAGATTTACAATAACTGTAGTTTTGTGTATAAGTACTTATTCCACTATTTTCTATATTGAAATTATGCTATGTATAAATAAAGGGACATGTCAGGGAAGGAGTACTGAATATGATCCTTTATAATTTTTAAAAATGAGAATCTATGTTTAAAATTTTGGGACAATATCAATATTAACATCATCACTTTGGAGTCTTTGCTATACAAAGAAAATATTGTCTTAATTGAAAGATAAATGGTAGTAATATAATAGGGGATAATTAAACATCCTTTTTAGTTTCTTTAGGAGGTGAAAGTCTGGAACAGTTTTTAATCATCTGGTATTAGGGAAAAGGAAAATAACATGACTAAAAATGTGATTAAATTTGCCAAATCCTTTTTGCTCTATGACACATTTACATTTTAAACCCGGCTAACACATCTCCGTATAAAGCATCTTATAGACACAAACCTTGGTAAATATGAGTCTAAATGAACACTTATGATGCTTAGATGACCATCTTCAATTTCTCCATCTGCATAAAAAGAAGATTGGACTAAATGATTCCTTTTGGTTTGACATTCTATGACTCTGTCAATACTTTACTCATGAGACTGTATAGATTGAGCACTACTTTGTAATTCACATCAGTCAGATAATCACAGAATTTGAGAACTGGAAGAAATCTCAGCAGCCAACAGTTCAAGTCATATATAAAGGAATCCTCATTATAAAGACCTGACATAGTTATCCACTTTATGCTTAAAGACACCCAAGGAAGGGGGAGCTGCTACCTCTTGAGGTAGAATTCCACTTTTGGACCTCTCTAATTGTTAGAAAGTTTTTTCTGACATCAAACTTAAAATGGCTTCTTTGCAAAGTCCATCCATCGATCCCAGCTCTGCCCTCAGGGGCCAAAGAGAATGAGTCTTCTGTATAAAAGCTGTTCAGCTATATGAAGACAGCTATCATATTCCCTCTGTCTTCTCTTCTCTTGGCTAACTATCCTCAGTTCTTTCAAGTGCTTTACATATTTCAAGGCTCTTTACCATTGTGGCTGCCTTTATCTGAATACTCTGCAGTGTAATAATGTCTTTATTAAAATGGGGTATCCAGCACTAAACACAAGATTCCAAGGGCAGAATAAATCGAGACTGGGGTCCCCCTATTTTCTCTTAATATATCTCAACATCACAGTAGGGTTTTTTTTTTGACTAATACATCATACTCCTGGCTCATATTGAGCTTACAATCCACTAAAACCCCCAGATCTTTTTTAGATCTACTGTTAATAATGGGTTTTCCATCTTGTAATTGTGAAGTTGATTTTTGAGCCCCAATATGGCATCTCCAACACTTGGAGAAAGCTTCATAAATATTAGCATTTTTTTTAAAGCAGAAGAGAACAGGGCATGGTATAGGATAAAGGAGCGCCCACCATTGTGAGAATGCCATACCCATAGGTAGGTCTCTTCTGTTTCTTCTCATAATTTTTGCCTTAATCCCAAACTCTCTGCAAAAAGCAAAACTGTAACAATCAGTTTTATACAAAGATATATATTAATTCCAGAATAACTCTCTGCCTGCTTCCCTTAAACATACTAATTGAAGCAGCCCTTTGTGGAAACCATATTCTGATTACCTATCTGCCATAAGTGAGGTATAGTGGAATTCTATGGAAGAAGTTCCATTCAGCAAGTTGTCCTACTGATATCTACTTCACATCCTCATTCTTTTGTGTTTTTCAAAATAGGTTTTATTGAATCCTTTTTTTATATTTATAATCAGACCTGAATATATCACACTCTGACTCCCCAACCTAGTAAATCTTCCTTTGTAACAAAGAAAAAAAAGGTTAAGCAAAACTACCATGTTAGACACCTATGAAATTTCCACACTCACTGGCATTTTTAATGTATCTGTCCTACCTTCCAACTACATCTTGAGCTCCTCAAGGCTTATATCTACATCTTTGTATGTCCAGGGCCTTGCATATAGTCAACAAATAATAATCAATAAACATTTATTAAGCACTATCATGAACCAGGTACCGTCCTGAGCACTGGGGATATAGAATGAAACAAAAAATTTAAAAAAATACAAAGTTCCTGCCCTAAAGGAGTTCACAAACTAATGGCACATAAATGGTTTCCCAGGTTCTTTAGGAGGTCCAGTGTTCACACCCACTCCTGTTTACTCAAGGTAGTGCTTATTTGTATTCTTAGACTCCTATAAGAGCATAGGATAGATTTAGAGTTAGAAGGCACCTTAAACCTTATCTAGTCCATCCTCTTCATTTTCCCATTAGGGAAAACAAGGCCCAGGGAAGGAGAACTTACTTGCTTAAGGTCATACAGATAATGAGGAGCTGAGGTGGGATTCTAATCCAGGTTTTTTGACTCCAAAGACAAAGCATTGTTTCCTTTCAAGGTGCTCAAAAAAAGTTCATGGATTAACTATAATAAATAAGTCCATCCAAAAATTTTGGACTTAGGAACACAGAAGAGATTTACTCTCAAAACTGGAATACTCCAGTAGGCAATCTGTCCTACCTTGGGGGTTAAATTGAACTTTTTGTGCACTTCTACAACACGGCAGAAATGTCTGACTAATAGCCTGATATGGAAGAAAATTGCCTTGCTTGCCTATAAAGGTAGATTATCTCTGGCTGAAGGTAGAATGAATGTACAGGGCATACATCAACCCTGGGCCTATTCCTCTTTGTCTGAGTTCAGCCTCGCTCCTCCACACTGCTTCATGGCTCAGCAATAGCCCCTGGCTTTTGTGCCAGGGCATGTTAGGCACAAAATGACTTGACACATTTGCCTACAATTACAACATACACACAATGGTGTCTCAAGCTGGAAAATAGGAGGGGTCATCGGAAGTTAGTTTATGAACAACTCTTTTAGAAAGAGTGACTACACATTCTCACATAATTTCAGGGAATATACTAATTGAAGGGGACTTAACTTTTGATTCCTTAACTTAGTGTAGGATTTATTCTCTGCCAGAGGTTTAACAGTTCATAGAGGTTTAAAGGTTATATCTCATTTCATCCCATATGATTTATTTTTGTAATCCTTAGGCACAGCGTGCAAATGTGTAGGTTTTTAAAACTCCGAAAGTCAATTCTGGAGCATCCATTAGCATATAAATAAATAAGATCAGAATTCAAGAATTCAAGATAGAAGTCTGGGCTGGCTGTCTACACCTCATAAAAGATGCCCTGTACCATTTATACTCTGCAAGCTAGGTAAGAATTTGTTTTGAGCCTAAAAAATGGGAAGAGGGTTCTTTCTGAGACTTTTAGATTTCAGCTCTGGTGCCATCTCTATCGTGAAATCTCCCTTTCCCGTGAGCCCTTATCCCCAGCTAGGCTGCATGATGTGATAGGTAGTGTGCTAGACTGGCAAGTAAGAAGACTCATGAGTTGGGATCCTACTTCAGGGCTTTTCTAACTGTGCAACCTTCTCAGTAAATATCTTTTGGTAAAACATAATTGATGTTAATTGGTTGTTATTCAGTTGTAGTTGTGTTTCACTCTTTATGACCCCATTCATGGTTTTCTTGGCAAATATACTGGAGCGCTTTGTCATTTCCTTCTCCAGCTCATTTTACAGATGAGGAAACTGAGGCAAACAGAGTTAAGTAAGTTGCCCAAGGACATAGAGCTAGTAAAGGTCTTAGGCCAGATTTGGACTCATGAAGATTAGTCTTCCTGACTCTAGGCCCAGCACTCTGTCTACTTTGCCATCTAGCTTCCCTAGCACAACAAATGATAACTAGATTGCTAATCACTGCATCAATCAATAACATAATGGAAACATTAACTGTAATTATTGATTGATACTGGAAAGAATATACTGGAATGGGAGCTTGAGTTGAGAGCATTAGAGAAGAATCACTCTGACCCTTCAAGATTACCCCTAGAATCCTGAGGGGCAAATGTAGCCTTTCTCTGGAGGACCTAACTCATAGGTACTCAGGGTGTATGCTGCAAAAAATGAAACCTTAGGCACTAATCTGGACAATCCAGATAAATATCGCTGCTAACTCTGAAGGTGGTTTTTGCCTTCCTTAGCTGGGGAATTTAGACCCTAATGAGCAATTACCCAAGTAATGGAAAATATACTGTGGATGCTCTTAAAAATACTGAATCTTAGATTAAAGTCAGCCTCATTTGGAGACTGAAGACAGAGGAAGCAAGTATATATAACTTTCAGTTGGGCTGGGAACCCTCAGAGCTTATAAAGGTTACATGGGAATTACAGTAATATCCTTTTCCTACCCACCTCCTCCTAATTAGACCTGGAGAGACCTAGCACCTTGCTTTAACTAGAGGCTACTATTGGGGAATACCCCAATGGTAGTAGCTACTCCCATTGAAAAGTAAAAAGGGAAGTTAATTTCATTATTCTAAAGTCTGAAAAGACAAGTTCAACTAATTTCCTCTCCAAGGTATGCTAGTCCATTGAAAATTAGCAAAAGCAAATTAAAACCAATATATACATGGTGCTGATTTTTAATGTATTTATTTAATGCAAAAATTCATTAACAAGATAGGATTGGGCAACTGTAACCTTCCTTCAACATGCTGGCTGGTTGCCTAAAGAGAAGCTGATGTATCAAGATATTGTTTTAGTTCAAGTGGTTTGGAGCCAGGAGGAGGGTCATAGTTAAGATCCTGTTGGAGCAGAATCAGTACAGGGGGTCCAATTACTGCCCGAATCCCCCTGTGCGGAATGTGACACAGATGAGCGAGCCTGCACCTGCTGGAGCCCTACCTATGCCAAGGACCCACAGCACCAGCAATGCTCTGGTTTGTTTCTGTGCTTGTAGCTGAATGCTTTGTGGCTAGCCAGGGAATAGGTAACGGCTTTCCCTGCGGTAGCTGAAAGACTGGAAAGAGGATGTAAGTGTGATTCCTACTGACAGCTAATGGAGAACCTCCTTTAGAGCAAGTAGTAGAGATGCTGCTTTTGGATCCCGGGCACTTTGGTTCTGAGCCCAGAAAATTGCTTGTGGGGAATTGATCAGTTTCCCAAAATTTTCAATCGTCTAGGTTGTGTCTAACCCTTTTATTTGGAGAGTTTATGCCTTATACAATAAAGGTATATTACAGTTTAAAGGAAAAAATATTTGCTAGGCATATGTATGGATGAAGTAAATGAACTTCCAATAAGCCTTTGTCTTCTTTTCCTTCTATAACAGCACTGTGGTTGCATGGGGTATGGAGGTATGGGGTGGGGATGGGAGGAATAGAGCAGAAGCAAAATAAAGTGAAAATGGTTTTACACATTTCCCCCCTGATTTTTGATTTCAATAGTATGGGGAGGTCCCTGGTATGGAAATGTCCTCCACTAATGCAGATCGACAGCTTTTCTGTAACTTAGAGGCTTAGAGAATTACCAGGTAAACACTGAGAGGTTGTTACCCCTCATAGGATAATAACTCACAGAAATCTATTCCTTTTTTCTCCCTGAACCCTGTGCCTCCCCCAGATACCTGTTGGTTTTCATATTTAATATTATATTTCTTTCTTTTGCTTTAATTTAGATTGGAAAGAACCTTAGAAATCATCTTATCTAATCATCTCATTTTATAAATGGGGAAACTGAGGCCCAGAAAGAGTTGCTTATAGTCACAGAACTAGTATGTTTCAGAGATACAAGTTGAAGCCATGCCTTCCTGACTCCAAGGCTGGCCACTATATCATACTACCTCTCATGTGCAAATCATCATATAATAATAATACACATGCATAGCATTTATGTTTGGAATATGTTATATACATATATAATCTCATTTTATATTTTCATATATATATATATATATATGAAATCTGCATTTGATTAGGGATTCTTTTAAAAAATTACTTCTGAAAATTAGATGGTTTAACCTCAAAATAATAATCTATAGAACATTAAAAAATAATTCAGTCCTTGAATTTACAGTGTAGGTTTCTAGGTACTTTGTCCTTTATTTAGAAATACAAAGATGGGTAAATGGAGACATCTGTTTGAGCTCTCTCATTAGCAACACAGGCTCAAAAACAATGTAATCTTATGACTGGGTATATGTTGTAAAAAATGAAACCTTAGGCACTAATCTGGACAATCCAGATAAATATCACTGTTAACTCTGAAGGTGGTTTTTGCCTTCCTTAGCTGGGGAATTTAGACCCCAATCAGCAATTACCCAAGTAATGGAAAATATACTGTGGATGCTCTTAAAAATACTGAATCTTAGATTAAAGTCAGCCTCATTTGGAGACTGAAGACAGAGGAAGCAAGTATATATAACTTTCAGGAACTTATGATATCAACTGAGATTCAACAGTATGAAAATTTGTGATTTATGCTTACACTAAATTGGGGAAAATGTGATTTGCTTTATTCTCTGTGCAAAACCTGTGATTTTTTTTTCACTTTTAGTTTCATGAACTAATATTTATAGTTAGAATTGTGAATACAAAGGCACGAGACTCATTTTGTGTATTACATTTGTTCTTATTACTTTAGAGTTGTAACATATATATGTACATACATATATGACAAATAATCACCCACATTATCGAACCATCACCATATTAGCTTCCTTGACATCAACTCAGTCGTTTTTGGGTTTTTTTTTCCTTAGTTTTAATTTCTGGACACTTTCTGAGGAGCCACCTAGAACTGACTCAGCGCTCCTGGACCTTCACTTGGGGCCCAAGACTCTGCAGCTGCTGTAGCTCTACATTTGCCTAAAGCAATGTGCCAGCTGTCTCTGCCCGTATTACCCTACAGTAATGTGAACAACTGGAAGCAATAATGTGTCTGCCCATTTGCCTAACAATACCAACATGAACAATAATTCAGAAGACTGAAGATTTGTGCTGTAATTTAATAAACCCCATGCCCATTTCTACAATTGAGTATCACATCTGTGTAATGGATCCTCGAAGTATAATATTCTTTTATAAGGGACCATTAACCAATCTTAAGTTTATAGGTTTCCTTAAATCTTTTTCATCAGCTGTTAAACTACAGTAAAGAGAAAATTGCCTCTTATGAGACAAGGGATAGTAAAATACAAAGACTGTGATTAAATGTCAATCAATTAAGGATTATAATATAATAAAAATGCTGACTGATGATTAAAATGAGTACTTTCTGGGAGAATTTTATAAGCAATATTAAGAATTGTTTTAAAAAGTTAGTAGAATAAACTTCAATTACATCATATTATATATGAGAGCCATCTACTAAATTACTTTCTTAAAGGAAAAGAGAGAAGAATTATGATTCAGGTGCAAAGATCCCCAAATCAGCACTGTGTCTCTTTACTCAAAAGGATGTCTTTGCTCTATCTCTTATTTTACTACAGTCTAGCTTCTGGGATTTTAAATCCATTTCTGAATGGAATAAATAACGGAATTTTTGTTTCAGCTGGTGTTCAGCAATCTTGTACAGCTGGGCAACAGTTTATGAAAATGGATCATGTAGTAAAACAAGAGAACAAACAAATACCATCTCAATTTAGGTAACAAAACACTGACTAGAACTTAGGGCTCAAGAAGGGAGCCCTGGGGCCTTTTGTAAATCTCTCTCTGCAAGCCTTCCTTGAATGGTACCACCATATCTGGCATCACTCTAGTGGAAAGTAATTTGGATTTGGATTTAAAGGACCTAGGTTCAAATTCTCATTTACTATATGTGCCACCTTTCTGGACGTCATTTTCCTCATTTGCAAAATGAAGATGACTCCCTTAAAGAATCAAATGCATTCACTGGCCTAGACGGAATCACTATACTCAAAACAAATGATCCAATTTATTCATTTCTTGTTGCCTGCTGGTCAAAGGTTTTGAATCACCAGGCTTCTTGCATTTAGCTGCAAAAGTGATGAAGCATATAAAATGGTTACTTGCTATCTGACAATCTGTGTAATTCAAGTGAGACTAAATAATATGTCTTTCCTTTCTTCCCCATTCCATTCTATTGCTCAAAGTGAATCATTGGCAAGGGGCCATCTTGCCTGTGTGGATGGGCTTTTTCCTTATAATTCCCAACCACATTCCAGGCCACTCTGCCTCCTACCTTACTTCTTCATTCCCCCAGCTTTCCAATACCATTCACACTCCTCGCTCCTCCCTCACCTCCCTCCCCGACAGCTTTCTTGATGAGCTGCATTAACCAGGTCCCTTCCAGGCTCAAAAAAGGATTTAGGAATGTTCTTTGCCAGCTTTGGTGGCATCTCCGAGCCTACACTATAGCAGCTGGCTTATATGAGCCTTGAAGGAGTAGCACACATGGTACCACATTGGAAACATGGGAGCAGCTGGCAGTAAGAACAGAGCCCCAAAGATGGCAGTAACTCATGGCCTTGCTAGAAACCGTACTGGTGATGTCTTATGCAGCAAAGACAGCAGCAGGACCATTCAAAATAAATAACAAGGAGAGGGGAGAGTGACAAAACAAGCGAAAACCAGATGGGGGGGGTACAAAGACAGTTTTTCTTCTTTCTCTAAGCATTAATGAATTCCTAACAAGCAAGCCAGCTAGAAATGTACTATCTTCAAAAATTAGGGGGGAAAAAATCCCATCACTGCATGTGTTGAAAATGAACGTAAGTGAACAAAATAACAACTTCTAGGTTATCCTCTTATCATCTTACATTATTGCTCTTCAGGGCTTCCCTTGGATTTCCTAAGGAATGTCAAAACACAGGTCCCAATTAAAGGCACGGTAAAAGCTCAAGCCAGCAAGTGTTTATTAAATGCAGGACAGGTGACAAGTCCTGTGGGAGACACAGGAGAAATAGAAGATGGGATTTTTACCTTTGAGGGACTTACAATCAAGCTGGGTAAGTAAAGTATGTAGAAAGGTTTCCTGTCTCTTTAAAACAGAATATTCTTCTATGTGGGACTACTAACCAATATAAGTTTGCTTAAGGAAAAAGAAACTTTATAATCAAGGACTAGGTTTTGTGGCTACACACTTAAAAAGGTATAGGCCTTTCTCTTTGTGACTGACTGGTTCCTCTCAGAACCTCTGTTTTTAGGAGGAAGCGCAAGCCAACTAATCCTCCCCAGACTACTCCTGACTTAACCTCCACAGGACTTTCTCTACCACTCCCAGAAAGATGCTTTCATTCCCCTCCCTCCTTACTTTACCTCTCAACTCCCTTTTATAGGTTTGTCTTTCCCTATTAGAATATAAGCTCCTTAAGGACAGGGAATGTCTTTCTACTTTTATTTGCATTAGCAAGGGGCTGGGCACACAATAGCACTTAATAAATGTTTATTGACTGAGAAGAGAGAATTGGACATGAAAAAGATTGCAAAAGAATAATACCAACTGGAAATTATATAGTTCTTCAAGGTTCACAGATTTTGAGCTAGAAGGGACCTTAAAGTTCATTAAATCTAACACATGCATTTTATTCATGAGGAAACTGAGGCAAACAGAGGTTAAGTGACTTGCCCAGGGTCACACTGCTAGTAAATGTATGAGATTACATTCAAAGCCAGGTCCTCTTGATTCCAGGTCCAACACTATAGTACTTATATACATTAAAGAAGGATGGGAAAGTCTCAGTGACTGAGGTAACTGATTGAATAATACAAAGGAAGACTCATAGGAGAACACAGGATTTCAGTCCAGGGCCTGGGCACCAGGCTGTTTGCAAACCTGGTAGCAACCTGGTAGTTTACTCTAAAGGTCAATGCAGTAACTTCTTATATCAGGGACTTAGCTTGTATGTCCTTCAGACTAGCATGGACTTGCTGGCATGTGGTTCTGCAGGAAGGAAAGCAGCGTGGTATATTAGAAAGAATATTCACTTAGATTGACCTTGGTTCTTAGCATGGCTATAACATGAACTGTGTAATGGTGGACAAACTAATTTCCCTCTCTGAGTTGTCCATATTCGAGGGTCATTCAAGGGAAGAGAGGAGTCTTATCAACTTGAAGAAGTTCAAGAAATGTAGCCATTAAATAGGACTTTGCTTGCATTTCCTTTTGGAAGGTCTATATCTATATATCTATAACCATATTATTATTTATATTTCTATATCATCTATGTCTATACACACACACACACACACACACACACACACATATATATATATATATATATAAATTACATGCACATGAATATCACCTTATTGAGAATATTAAGGACATCTTCTGGGACTGGCTACTTGTTGATCCATTAATCCATTCATACATCTTTGAGGATGAGAAATTAAGTCTCACCCTGGGGACTGGGGGAGATGATGTATTTGGCTTGGGTTATTTTGAGTCAGAGCCATCATTTTGTGCTGGATCTATAAAGAAAATGAAAAAAAAAACTGAATTGAGAGGAGGGGAAATTGTACAAAGCCTCTCATCTAACCTTCTTACCACCACTCCCCAAACCCATACTTTGGGATTTGCTAATTGCATCCTTGGAGAGGTGGGGTAGAATCAAATTTCAGTTGCATGTGTTCTCATTCAGCCAAATGCATACGCTTTCCATCCACTCAACCTAAGAGGTGGCAATGGTGGAATCTTTCAACTATGTGTCCCCAGGAGAGGATGAAACCACACGACCCAGCCTCGAGGATAGAAGAGAGTGAATTTCCTGGACAATGCTGAGTTCCTGAGGAGTTCTTGGACTTTAGGGAGAGGAAGGTGAGTTCCCAAATGGTAACAACTTCTTATAAATAAGACCAAACATGTAATCCCCTGAATTAAAGCAGCAACGAGGGACTCAGCCACAATACGTAGGAGCAAAAATATGGATTATGTTCTCACTATGATGTATTCAGACAGTGCAGGGCCAATAAGAATGAAGTTCTTTCTTGTTCAAGTTCCTCTCTTTTATTCAGGGAGTCTAAAGCCTTAGGATATTACTATAGGGTTTATATAAATCTGTGGGATGAAGGTGAGATTCATCAGAATGTTGGAATTTGACTAAGGTTTACATCAAAGACTTAAAGGATACTGTAAGTCATATTTTGTTTTGTATTTTCTATGGGGTGAAATACAGACTATCTTGTAGATGAGATGCATTATTATGTTTTTACACTGGAATTGGAGACCCTGTTACCTACATCTCTAAGGATGTAAACCAGGGCTGCTTAAACTTTTTCCACTCATGACCTCTTCTTAAACTGTGTGTCTCAGCCCCATGTGGACAATGTCTGTAATGTGAATTTCTCAGAGGAAACTCTGGTTAGGGGCAAAATGAGCCAAAGAGTTATGCCTAGGGGGCAGCTTCAAGAATAATCTAGGTCTGTATAAACCCAGAGATTAGTGGACCATGGGTTGCAAGTACTGGGGATAATACCCATATTACCTACATCACAATGCTTTTATGAAAAAAGCAACTAAAAAGCATCTTATAAACTATAAAGTATAATTCAAATGTCAGCTGACATTATCTTAAGGGACGTAGTCCTGATGGGAAGCCCCAGAGGTTGTACTTTGGTTTAAATCAAGCCAAGGGGGATCCTGGTCTTGGAGTGATTACAGAAGTTTTAGTTTACTTCCCAAGCTGCCTGGGTCTCACGGGACACCTCAGAGTTTAGATCAAATCTGAGGTTGTCTCCAGGCATCTAGCCCACCTTGGGACTGGCTCAGAGCTTTTGAGAATATTCTACACTGGGCTGCTTTATTGCCTAACCCCATATTCCTAGGGATGAGGCATCAACTGCATCAAGATGAAATGCTTATGTTTACCCTCTTTTCTAAGGCACCAAGATAAAACTCTCAATACCTTAACTTATTTTAACCATTTCACTTCTTTTACTCTGATTTTCACATTTTGTGTCTATAAAAAAAGGTGTCATAATTCAATTTTAATCAGAAGGTTACTGCTGCTCAGTAAATTGGGTGTTAAGATAAAGGCCTGGTTAGACTTTCTGGCACGAATATCAGTAATGCAAAGATGTTATAGGCCAAGAAAATGTCAGTAGAGATATGGCACAATTTTTCTGGTATTATGTCATTATATGGAGATCCCACCAAAAAAAAAATGCTTGTTTACCAACAGAGTGACTGATAAATTAGAGTAACAATACTTTAATTAATGTTAGTTGAAACTGGATAATTTTTAGTATCCTCTACCCACATTCTGCCTTTTTGCTATGATCATTACAGATGCAAGCAGGGGCCACAAAAGACTGAGAAGTATTCTGCATTTTAAACTATTTCATGATAGGGATGGAGTGAATTGGAGAAAAAAATTTTATGTGAATTGAAGAAGAAAAAAATCATCCTTTATGGCCAACCACAATGAAAATACAAAAAGGAACAAATATGTGTTGCAAATGATTTTCTACAACTGTCCACATCTTTACAATCCTGCAGCCATTTGAGAGCTATAGAAACTTTAGGTTCTCTCTGTGTTTGTTGGTTTTAAGAAAACATTTGAGTTGGCAGAGGATCATTCAGACTTCAAAGTTTTCTTCAAAGTATTTTCACATGTAAATCCAAATTCTGTATGCTTTCACAACAGCTATGACTGAAGGGAAAACTTTGTTGGCAATCTGACATTATGAAAGGTAAACCAGAGTAACATATGTTTTCCGTAGTCATGTATAAAGTTCAAACAAAAGAATTTTACATTTATAGGGACAGTCTCCAGAGCCTTCTGTTCACAGGTTATATTTTGCTACCTTTAGCTCTGGAACACTACAAAGCCTACTCAGGGAAATCTGCAGCATTGTGAAAGATGGTAATCTAAGCATCCACACTGAAAAAACAGAGTGGATGAAAAACTGCAGATTTCTCATATTACATTTAGACAGGCAGCCCACTGAATTTGTATGTATATCATTTTGAGGTGCTGCAAATGGGCACATAACTGTTCACAATGCTTTACTAGTGGATTTAGGGTTAAGTTATTTTTTCAAATGGATCTTGTTATATGGTCCCTGTTGAATGTACATGCTACCTGAAAGGACTAATATATTAGCATGTTTTCTGCATGTTCATCTCACTTCAACTGAGCCTATATGCTGCTGGAGGCCGGTTACTATACCCAATTAACTTGCTTCACCTACCTAGTTCTATGTTAGTGCTATCACATTTGTTGATAATGAATAAGTATATGCTGAAGGCAAGGGAGCTTGATATACAAGTTTTAAGGCTGCCCAGCCTAGTGCAAGTTCTTTTCTCTCACAAACTGAAGAAGGTTAACTCACCAGTATTCCCTATTAGCCTGACCAAACTTTTACTGCCTCCTACACCCTTGGGATATGCTTTTCCTTTGCAGTGAAAGATTGGCAAAGTGTCTGGATTAAAGTGAAACAGAGTTTACAATTGCCCTCATTCACAAAAAGCCCTGGGAAAGCAGATTAAAGGCCAAATCATTCCTTTTCCCCTTGCTCTTGTGGTCATTTTCGCTGATGTAAGCTATGCTCTATCCAGCAATCACAGTCATTTTCCTGCAAAGATTGATGACTGAATGGTCTGACTACCCTGGTGGTTATCCATCACACATGCCTATGGAGAATCAAGTTCTTGTCTTTCATCCAATTTTGGTAGCAATTAAGTTTGGGTTACTTCCAGGACCAGAGTCTTCTTACGCCACCCACAGAGAAGCAGGGCAGCTGAAAGGTTTCCTATTTGTTCTAGAATGTTGTTGTCTGCTCACCCACTGGGGCTCAAAAGTAAAAATGAAAGTGAGATGAAAAAGTTAGAAAAGAAAATTTGAATGATGACTTTAGTATCTAAGGCAGAAGTGTCTTTTAAGTATTTATTTGTAAGCTTTGGGGCAAACAGTTCACTCTGCCTATAAATCAGCAGTAATATAGGTTGTCTCAACATAGCTACTTATTTGCTGCATGATCTTGAATAAGTCTAGGGCTCTTCAGTTTCTCTGTCTGTAAAAATGAGTACAACAATACTTGTACAATCTAACTCATGGTTATTATGAGGAAATAAAGAGAATAAAAATAAATATATAGATATAAAATATAGAGTAAATTATGAAGTACTATATGAACGTGAATTATTGTTGTTGTTGTAATTAACTTAGGGACATTCAATTATAAAACTACCTTTACTACAAAAAGTCTTTCATTCTTTGCCTCAGTAATTCATATCCACTTCTACCTAAGTCCTCCACTACTGCTGCTCTTTCCCTCAGAGCCCTATCTGTATGGGAACCATTGCTGAAAAGCATTTGACACCCGTGCCCCATCCAATTTCCTTTACACCTTCTTTTTGATAGATCCTTTCTCCTATATTGCCATGGGAACCAATCAATCTTCACTTGGGCTTCAGCCCTCCGACCCCACCTTTTTCACGGTATGGGCTCAGAGAAGTTTCATGCTTAAGGAGGATTAGGGCTCATAGATTAGAAGAGTTTAGGTGGATGTTGCTTGCTTCTTAGAGAGAAGTGATAGATTAGAGGTATAGAATAAGTTCATTTTAGAGGTGAGGAAACTGAGACAAACAGGGTTAAGTGACTTGCCCTGTGTCACACAGCTAGTAAGGGTCTGAGACCAGATTTGAACTCAGGAGGATAAGTCTTCCTGATTCCAGCACCAGAATTCCATCCATTGTGCCACTTAGCTGCCCTAAAAAGGAAAACCCACCTCCTAATTGGGTCAACTGAGAGAGTCTCTACACTGACAAAGTCACAGACATTTGAAATATTGATCTGTGAAAGAATAGGTTAAATAGGTTCTCATGGTCTGGCTCTAAAAAACTAATTATTATTTCTAACTTTTTTTTCCTATTGGGAAAATTAACTGGATTCCAAACAAAAGACAACAAAATAAATATTGTGATGCAAACCAACTTACCAAACGATGTTCTATAGTGGGAAAATCAGGAATTGCTGGCCTAAGTTCATAATTTTAAATTAGAAGGGCCTGAGAGGTCATCTAGTCCAATGCCTTCATTTTACAGATAAGGGACAACTAACACATTGGATGTCAGTCAGAATCCAAAGAGACTTTGACAGGCTGAGTATTGGGCCAAACCTGTTAAGATGAAATCCAATTTGTTCAAATGTAAACTATTAAATTAAGATTCAAAAAATGAACTTTACAAGTGTAGGACGTGGGGAGGCAGAGTCAGCAATTTGTCTGAAAAAGATTGGGGGGTTTTACTGGACCGTGAGCTCAATATATGAGTTGGTAGTTTGGCATGGAAACCAAAGAAGCTAGTTTGATCATGATCTATATTGAGAGTTGTAGATTTTAGGAATGAGGAGATAATGTCTCTCTTAAATGGTGGCTCCAAAAACTGACCGCAATAGATAATGAGAAGCTGAAGAGCATTCAGAGGATGGAAACCAGGCTGGTAAAAGATTTTGAGTACACATCATATAAGAAATGGGTGAAGGAATTGGGAATGTTTAATTCAGGGAAGAGAAACCTCCAGGGAGATACAATAGCTGTGTAAGTATTTAAAGGGCTATTGTGGGGAGGTGGGGTTGTATTTGTTTTGCTAGACTCCAGAGAGTAGACCCACAAGTGATGAGTGGAAGTTTCAAAGTGGCAAACTGCTCTTCAGGTAAGAAAAAAAAAACAACATTCTAATGGTTAGTACTATCTGAAAGTGGTATGAGGCTGCTTTGGGGGGTGAATGATTTCTCCTCATCTTGTTGTTGAGCTGTTTTTTTTTTCAGTTGTGTCTGACCCATTTGGGGTTTTCTTGGCAAAGATATTGGAGTGATTTGCCATTTCCTTCTCCAGCTCATTTTATAAATGAGGAAACTGAGGCAAACAGGATTAGATGACTTGCCCAGGGTCACACAGGTAGTAAGTGTCTGAGGCTAGATTTGAACTAAGGAAGATGAGAGGAAGATGAGTTTCTTAACTCCAGTGTTCTATCCACTGTACCACCTAGCTGCCCTTCCCCTCATCAGAGATCTTCAAACAGAAGCTAGATGACAGCTTGTGATGTGTATCATAGTGGGGATTCCATTTTGGCTAGGGGTTGGACCGGGATGTGGCTCAGAGACCTTCTGACTCTCAGTCTGATCCTGATACTGGTTGCGATCACACCACAGCATTGCTTCACGGTTCCGTGGAATGCTGTCATAACTGGAAAGCCACAGGCTGCAGTTAACCTTAGAAAATTGCATTCCAAACTGTGGACAAATCAAATGATGTACTGTTTCTTAGAATTATTGTTCTTTGGAGCCCTATGACCTTTTACTCTTTTCTTCAACTGCTATGGATCGTCTGACAATATTTGCTGAGTTCAGCTCTTTATTCGAACGCGGCAGGATTTAAAGCAGAAGAGCAGATGGTGTTTTCCAGGTTACCAGAATTTGCTTTCTTCTGTGACCCTCTACCTGATGATGACATAAGATTCTGAAAGCTACTACTAAAATATTATTGCACACTAAGCAAAAACGATTTTCTTTCTTTCACCAATCCTGAGAGGGAACCTCTCATAACTAAGAATAACCATGCTTCTCAGGGGACAACTAAAGTTGCCTGCTACTACAAATGTATCTATTATTTGTTCCACAGAGATGTTTTCAACCAGCTGGGAGAGGACTAAGTCCCTTGAGGTCAAAGATTATGTCTATTATTTTTGTATCTCACTAAATGCCATACAGTTCACTACAAATTGTAGGTACTTAATCAGTGTTTGGTGATTGAATGAATGAGTTATGATAACTTCCTTTGAGCTAGCCCAGCCTTCTTAACTTAAAGGTAGATGTGTATTTTAATTTTAGAAAGACATTGTAGAAGGGAATGCTCATTCAGGTATGGGTTGGACTAGTTGCCTTTTTACATCTTTTCTAATACCAAGACTATAATTCTAGGGTACTCTGTCATTCCAAGGTTACCTGCCAGAGGCATAAGCAGGTATATCAAATAAATTTGTAGCATTTTCTTTTTTTATGAGTAGATATTGAGTCCTTTGCTTTTATTTAGCATTTGCTAGAAAAAAAATTTAAAAGTAAGAATATTTTCCAACTATCAAAGTTTTTATTGTGTCGTGATTTCTTTATACTATAGCACTTCTTCCCAAACTCCAGCCACCTGCTTCTGTCATAAATGCAAAATTCATTCATTCAAATATTTTTGAGTACCTACTCTGTGCCCATAACTATACTTACTGCTATGGAGGATTACAAAAGAAGTGTAAGAAATTACCCCTCTGGGATAAGAGAAGTGGGGAGAGATAGAAGGGAGGGCAGATTAGGGAAGGGGTATTCAGAATGCATGCCGTCTTGGGATGGGGGGAGGGATGAAATGGGGAGAAAATTTGGAACTCAAAATCTTGTGGAAGTGAATGTTGAAAACTAAAAATAAATAGATTAATAATAAAAAAGAAATTACCTCCCTCAAACAGTATAAAATCTAGTTGGGTAGGCAAGGTAAGCAAAAATGAAACAATTAGAAAGTGTATAGTGACAATGCTAAATGCAATGAGTGTTCAGTGATTAGAGAGGTCACTGTGAGCTGGAATAGTCAAGGAAGTGTAATTGCTATTAAAGAATAAGAGCATTTATTGGGACACTTGAAGCAGGCATAGCAGCTGGCAAGGTAGAGGAGGAAGGGAAGTTCACACCAGACTGGTGATAGAGCTTAGGAACAAAGGAATGGGAGCATACAGGAACATGGCATATATAGAGAAGCAGTGAAAACAGATTGCACTGGAGAACAGTCAGGGATAAAGTTGAATGTATAGAGAATGGAGCATTTGTGGAGGGCTTCTGAAAGCCATCAGATGACGCTAATTGCAGTAGGGAAATAGGGAGCCACTGTAGTTTCTTGAATCAAGAAGAGACATGACAAAAGCAGTATGTGAGGGCAATTAGCCTGACAGTAGCATGCTGGACTGACTGGAGAGTGGGATGATTGGAGTTCTGGAGATCAGGTAAAAGGACGTTTCAATAATCCAAATATTAAGTAATTAGGGTGTAGAAGTGGTGGAAGTGAAAATGGAGACTGATAGAAGGGTTAGTCTTAGAAATCTGAGAAAGACAAAACAAGAAGATGACAGATAATACAACATACCTCATCTCAAGTTAGGTTTATTTAAAATAATAATAGAAAGCCATGATTTTCCTCCATTGTTGTTGTTTGTCCTTTATTCTCAAAGAGGACCAATGACATCATAGTGGTGATGTCTTGGCTTTTGAGTAAATTGGGTTTAAGTGAGGCAGAGCTGTGCAAGGTTATCAGCCTCCTCAATTAACTCAACAGTGATAAACATGTCCAGATAACCTAAATCCCGCCCTTTCAAAATCCTTCTATTTTTTAAAATCCTTGTACTTTGAATGAACAATGTCAATAAGATTTTGAGCTAAAAGGAACCTTGGAAGTCACCGAATCTAATCCATTCCTTTTGCAGATGAGGATATTGAGGCATAGAGTGGTGATAGAAGTTGCTTATCATCACAAAGATAGTGCAGCCAGGATCTGAGTCTAGGTCTTCAGACTCCCAATCTAGTGCCCATTCCATCGGCATTTGTTAATAATTATCAAAGAATGAATGGACTTCTTAAGGCATTTACATATTCAGGTAATAGCTTGCTCACCCATAGGTCAAACCAATTTAAACTGTTTTAAGGTATCATATTTTAAAAATACAAATATGCCTCAGACATAAATATCTCAGTTATTCTTTAGCTATTAAGCAATCCTCAAACCAAAAAAATAGAATACTTAGTCAAAGTCATTGTTAATCTTTCTAATTATGTTAACATGTGGGTAAACTTTGCAAGCAATCATCAGGTTTCTTTTTTTTTTTTTAAGCCCCATCATATTCTCCCTGTAGAGTACCTGGTTCAATTGGGGAAGTCCCATGAATTCTCATAAGTTCACCAGGAATGTCAAATGTTTTATATTTATTAATGTGTAAATATTTAAGAGCTTTCCTCTCCGGGAACAACCATTTCCTCCCTGACTGCTTCTCCACCCAAGTCCATCCTTTCAAACTGGCAGCAGAGAATTTTTAGATGTATTTCTTATTATAGCATTACCACAAGCCCAAACATCTTCCTCTTTTCCTTCTCCTGCCATACAGACTCATAATGGAGCTCCTTATTAAATATACATGCAATCCCTTGTTGCATATAAATGTGCCTCATCAAAGAATCAGGGAGACCCTACAACTTGCCATCGATTGGTCATAAAGACAGTATGATATCTGAATGGTGTTCTCTCACTTTCTCCTTAAAGGAGACAACAAAGGAAACAGCCATGTAACTTTACTAGCCAGGCTAAATAGTCCTAATATGGTTCCTTTATTATATATTTATTAGGCTGCTTTATTTTATAGCTTGTAAACCACAAAAACAGAAATTGCTGCTTCACACATACTGAAGTGGATTTACAGAGTCATAATTGTGGATCTTAACTTCATGGCATACTATAGGCTTAACTTTCTTCTTTGAACAAAATGCCCATCTGCTCAAGAAGTGTCAATGGCTCCCTACTGCCCCTAGAATAAAACAAAAAACAAAAAAACCCCAAATTCCTCCAGTTGTTATTTAATGCCCTTCGTAATCTGGCTCCAAGCTATGTTTCTAGTTGGATTTTATATTACTCCCCCTCACCCACCCTATATGCCAAACTGACTACCTACTTTCTATTCCCCATACACAAGATTCCATCTCCCACCCACTGCCTTTGCATGGGCTGTCACCACAGTCCTAGAGTGTTCTTTCTCCTCATTTCTTCTTGGAATCTCTGGCTTCCTATAAGGCACCTTTTAGGTGCTACCTCTGACAAGCAGCTTTTCATGAACTCTTCCTGATCCTTGTCCTGTTAGTATTCTCTGCCCCCCAAATTACTTCTTATTTGTTTTGTATATATTTTGTATTCATTTATCAGAGTATATATTATATTCCTCTCTCCAGTAGACCTTAAGTTCTCTGAGGTCAGGAGCAGTTTTGTTTTTGTTTTTTATCTTTAGTGTGTCTTTTAGTACCTTTACTGTGTCTTTTTTATCTTTAGATTTTTGCACACAGCAGGTACTTAACAAAAGGTTGTTGAATTGACTTAAAAATTGGTCACTCTTATTCTCTGAGGTTGAAATCAAACAGTAGTAAAGCTCTCCCTAATAGAGTTCAGTGAATCTCAAAGGAAAAGGAAATGACGCTAATAGTTACTACATCTTTTGGTGAAATAAAATAGAAGAGTTTTTTAAAGAAATCTCATAGCAGATTCTTGATATCTCCCAGTAACTAACTCTCCCTAACACTGGCTACAGAAGACAAGGGTATCGGGTGAAGGATCACTGGTGTTTCATGTGAAAAACAGAAGAAAGCATTTTAAAAATCACAATAATAATGAGTAGTAAAATAAATGTTTAGAAAGGGCAGTATATTGTTTTGTATGTGTGTTCTCTTCCTCAGAAAGTCCCCCACCCCAATCCCCCAACCCCTTTGGGCCGCCAGATTGCATTGTTGTAAAACACACATGGATGGGTGGCTTAAACTATGGTCTGCACACACTAGGTGAAATGTATCTATTGACTTACAAGCTGGATGCATGTGTCAAAATGCAATCCAGTATTTTTGTAATAATAGCTAGCAGTCATCGCTGTAAATTATTTATGGAGACTATTCAGTGCAAACAGGTTAGTGTACACATCCTCTTCAGCCTGACTGCCCTGGTTTTAGATCACTCAGACATTCAACTCCTCAGAGATCTGCTCTTATCACTGCAAACCCTAAAAAGGTACCCAAACTGCAGACATTTCAGCAACTCAAAGCAGCTCCAGCCATTTGCTAAAGTTCCTCCTCAAGGTTCAGTGAGTAAACATCTCCCTTCCACCCACCCTGGCCCTAGCAATGTTAGTTAATATCAGACATGAAGGAAGATCGATCTTTGGAGCAGAGACGTGACAGTCCCCTCCCTGCTTTGTGCAGAAACATGGAAGAAGGACATAGCAAAGGCCACCGGTGATCTTAACACGAACTGACATTTCACTAATGCTATGTTTCTGAAGCTGGGAAAAAGCCAGCTAGCCAATGAAGACTTCTGCTTATTCCTGAATAAGTGTGGTATCCTATTCCAATGCATCCTCTTCCATCTGTGGTCATTACCACTATCTTTTTTAGGAATCAGTTTTAAGCAGGTAAATCTCTCTTCAGTGTCACAGAGATGGCAGGAAAGGTTAGAGCATCTTCTAAATTTTAAAAATTAAATTTATGGGGAAAAGGGAGGGGGAAAAAATCTCTTAATATTTTAGGCAAGCCTATCCAACGAGCATCTAGTGAGATATGGACCTCAGATGTCCAGGGTCACTATCCATTTCACTGTATTTTCATTGTCCTTTAAGATGAAAAGATAGTGGAGGCTTTTTTTTTAACCACTTATTATGGGAGGGCTGTTTTGTTATGACTGATCATGGCTTTTATTTGTAGTGTTAAAAGAGAAGCTGGGTCAAGCTATTTGTTCACCAATTTATAAACAGAATAAAAGAAACGCAGGCATAACTGCTGGTGTAAATCCTGAAAACATGGCGAAAAATGTAGTGAGAGAATATAGAAGGACTTTTGAGTTTCAGTTCAGTTTTCTTAATGTCCAGAAAACCAGTTTCTTCATTTGCGAAATGGGAGATGCCTACCCCAAATCACCTTAACTGTGGTATAGTGAGCCATAGGTAATAAAAATTAAATATACCTCTAACATCAATTCTCAATAATGATAGCTTTATATTTATCTGTCATAAACTCACACAGAATCTCATCTGGTAAGCATATCAGCCCTATGAAATAGCCTAAACTATCATTCACATTTTACAGTTGACGAAATTGATGCTTACAATTTAAGTGACTTGCCCATGGTCATTCCACTAGTAAGTACTAAAGGCAGACAATGAACCAGGTTCTCTGATTCTAGGTCAAAATTCTCCTGTAGGATTACAAATCCAGTGCTAGAATGGACCTCAGAGGCCATCTATTCTAGACCTGTCATTTTTTCTCCCCAAGATTAGGAAAGTAGTATACATCACAGATAGAATTTGAACCCAGGGCATCCAACTTCAGAACCAATATTCTTTCTGCCATGCTGCCTAACTATTCGCACTCTGAATAGGAGCAAAACTGCTGCTGATCACAGGGATTATCTATACTACTGTGGTTTGAAATTGAAACTGTTTTCCCAGATGATAATTGCTCCACAAAGATTTTCTTTATACTCCAAGACAGACACAACCACTCTTCCTTCTTGGCTCTCATTTACCTTTGTACTTTTATTATAGTACTTATCACATTCTACAACATAGCAGTTATTCATGCATAAAGATTCTTTACTAGTTTATAAATTCTGGGGGTGAGGAACCATGTCTTCTGTGTTGAAGAATAAGAGCATAAGATAGATTTAAAGCTGGAAGGAGATTTAGACATTATTTAGTCCAACTATCTCATTTTACAGATTAAGAACCTGAGGTTCACAGAAGTAAAGAGTTCAAGGTCACACAAGTAGTACATACAAAGGCAAGATTTAAATCTAGGTCTCTGACTACAGATCCAGAATTCTTTCCATAGTGCCATCAGTTTTTCTATACTCCATATAACTTAGCATAGTGCTTTACAGATAGTGGTGGTGGTGGTGGTGGTGTTGTTTAGTCATTTTTCAGTCATGTCTGACTCTTTGTGATCCCTTTTAGGATTTTTCTTGGCAAAGATACTGGAATGGTTTAAAATTCTTCAGCTCATTTTATAGATAAGAAAATGAGACAAATAGGGTTAAGTGACTTGCCCAGGGTCACATGGCTAGTAAGTGTCTGAGGCTGGATTTGAATTCAGGGAGATGAGTCTTCTTGATTCCAGGCCTAATGCTTTATCTACTTTACCACTTAGCTGCCACTTTACCATATTTACAGATAGTAGAAACACAGTAAATATTTGTTGAATGATGAAAAGAAAGAACTCAGAGCAGGTTTTTTTTTAAGTTTGTTTCCCTTCTTCCATGAAGCCTTTGCTGAGTGCCTTAGCCCACACTAATCTCTGCCATTTCTAAAGTCCCATAGCACATATAATCAGTACCACACAATGGAGCACTTAAAGATGAGAGCTAATTTTTCCCTAATTGTTCCATGTGGGTTACTCCTCTTTCTCTCCTCTTCGAGGGCAGAGACCAACTGTGACATGTACTTTTCTCTTTCACCTATCTCAATGCCAAGTATGTCATAGCTATTAAAAAAAATCCCCTTAATATTTGAGTAACTGATTATAGAATGTAGAGGGTGTGTGTTTGGGGTACTTAGAAGGGGGTGAGGGCAGAGTCTGTACTCTTATTCTAGATCATTTTGTTTCCTGAAGTAGAAGAAAAACAGTTTTAGGTGACTACCTATTTTAGAATTGAGCTATAACTTTATCAATTGAATAACAAATTGTTAATATTTCATCTAGAGGGGATCTAAAATGTTTTATGATATGTTTGAAGGTTATCTTCTCAAGTGCAAAAGCTACACTTTTCCTACGGTAGGATACAACTAACAAATGGTCATAAAGATTCCCTTTCTAGATAATTTCTAGCAGAAACTGTGAGTTTTTCTTCTGTTCCATGATCAATAGGGTTTTCGGAAAGGTAAAACCTTCAGAATCTTCTGTAATTTTTCATTGCTAAATATACACATCCTTTTGATAGCTTAAAATTTTATAGCTATGGCCCTAGAAAAATCTCAGTAATGCCACACCCCTTTCACCTTCCCGTAAAAAATTATCTTTCTCATTCTTTTAGGAAAAACATTTATTCTAAGGATGGCAGAAAATCAGTCTTTGAAATACAAGCCCCACCCTCCCCCAAATAAAATGTTGTCATCACGCTTAGAGAGGAAGTCCCTTCACAGCATCATAAGACCAAAGAAAACCTATTAAAAAGACCCCAAGTGGATGGAATGGTATAATGTTGGCACAGTTAAGACTATACACCTGGTGACTCAGAAGTTGGTGGCCATAAAAATTAGTTTTTACCTGGATTAGGCTTAGGTTTGTGAAAATGATTTTCATGCCTCAGGAAAGGGAATTTTGGGGGCAATGTGGATCAAACAGAGAGCTGATCAAAGATGAAATGTCCACATGTAGAGACTCTACGTGAGTAAGCTCACAAAGATTCATGAATAGACTAAGCTTTACGGTCACTACCTCAGGCAGCTATGGAAATTAAACCATGTTATTATTTGTGAACACAGAGCCCTACATCTAACCATAATCAAGGCTTAATCTTGAATGAATGAGAAAAATAAAAGCAGGGCAACTTATCTTTCCAGTCTATGAATACTTTATATTAACAAACAATTTGTGCTACATCAAATTATGCAAAGCTCTTCAAAATAATGTTTATTTGGCAGAGGAGCTCGGTAAGTTCCCTGTGTGACTGACCAGTAATTCCATCCTATCAGAAGTCACAGCCCTGTAGTGTCCAGCCAGTTACAATGAAGCCATGTTGTTTTTTTTACACTGTTCTAGGAACTGAGCTTAGAAAAGTTATCTGGGCTGGTAGTTGGAAAATGAGTTGGATACATTGTTGCTATGGTGACTCATCTGGAAATATTCTGACAGCAGTGCACTAATAGAAAGAGTACTGGGCATGGAGTAAGAAGATTTGGGCTCAAATTTCAGTTCTGTCATTACTGTGAGAAACAGGTGAAAATATTGCACACAAAATGCTTGTAATTTAAAAGTGCCATAAACAAGTTTTTTTCACAGAATGAAACATAGGTAAGGTTTGCTTTGGGATACCCACAATCTGAATAAGGATTCAGAATGGTCAAACCACTTCTGGGATACTGCCTTCAGTTCTGAGCAGAACACACTTTAGGAATTATATTGATAAGCTGGAGAATATTCAGAGAAGGGAATCCTGAACAGTGAGGGTTCTAGGTTATTCTCACACTTAAACAAATAAAAAAGCTTCATTTGACATTGTGCCATCAAGTTATCTTTCTATGTCTCTCCTCCCTCTTCTTCTTCTTCTTCTTCTTCTTTTCTCTCTCTCTCTCTCTCTTCTCTCTCTCTCTCTCTCTCTTCTCTCTCTCTCTCTCTCTCTCTCTCTCTCTCCCCCATTCTGCCTCTCTCCCTAACTTTAAATAGCAGAAGCTATTTACACTCATTGCCTGCAGTTATTGTATCAGTCCTTGAATGAAACATCATCATTCAACTGAAACTTCTCTGACCAATGATCTCTTAGTTGCTAATTTCAATGTCTTTTTTCTCAGTCTTCATCTTTCTTGACTTCTTTGCAGCATTGGACACGGGTGGTCATATCTCTTCCTACACACTCTTTCTCCCTGAGTTTTCATGACACTGCTTTCTCTTGTTTCTCTTCCTGCCTATTAAGTCATTCTCTAGTCACCTTTACTGGATCATCATCTATCTCCCACCCCTTAACTGTGGGTGTTTTCCAGCAGCTCTGTCCTGGGCTTTCTTTTTTTCCCCTCTCTCCATATCTTCTCTCTTGATGTCAGCATCAGTTCCTAGACATCTAAATATTATTTCATGTAGATGACTCCCAGATCTCTATACCTAGTGCTGGTCTTTCTTCTGAGAAAAGCCTAGGAGACAAGAAGGTACTTAGGATGCACCCTGATCTTGTAACAGTCCTAGTAGGCCATCTTGGCCAAGTTATCAAATACCTACAAGAGAGAATAAGCACTCCTCCTCTGCATATTTCACAGGGATGTTGTGACTATTGATCCTTCAAAAAAAATCTCTATAAAACATCAAAAAAATCTAGGCTCTTTTAAAAGGCTTTGAAAGTCTTTGAAATGATGTGGTACAACTGGAGTCAGGAAATCTAAATCCAAGTTTGAATATTTTACTAGCTGTGTGACCTTGGGCAAGTAATTTCACTTCCCTTCATCTGTTTTGTCATCTATTAACTCGAGATAATAATATTCATGTTACTATTTTTTCTGGGATATAAGGAGATTGATTTTTAAATCTTAAAATGCTACATAAATGTGAATTCTTGTTATTAGGACAGGGATAGGACCTAGGTCTATTATCTCATTTGTTCAGAGAACAACCAATAAAGGAATTCCCTGTACCAGTATAGATGATCACCTGCTCTCTAACATAAAGTATTAGAGTTACTTGCCCAGGGTCACACAGCCATCGTGTCAGAGATAAAACTTGAATCCTGGCCTTCTGGGGCCAACAGTCTACTGATTGATCTTTGTATTTGATAATATTTGATAATTTGCTCAAGATTACAAAGATTAGTATATCATCCTGCCTTTCAATCATTATTTAGCATTTATTATTGATGATGATTATAAGCTCTACTATTGTGACAAATTCTCAGTCAGGTACTGCACACAAAAATACTGGTAATATATTCTAAGTTCCTAGGTGGGATAAAATTAAAGCACAACTTACTCATTGAAACTTAAAAACAAACAAACAAACAAACCCAAAACGACATGATATCAAAGCCATGCTACTCTATTAGTGTATTTTCAATTAAATATATTTACCCATGATTCTTGAAGAAAGCCTGGATTATAACAAGACCTCAAAAGGGATCAAAGGATTAAGTACTGGTGCCTTTATGTCCTTGGTGAGAAAAAAAGATGGAAAGTATGTTCATTAATTCCTCAGACAGACAGTCTCTGAGATACAGAAGCCAGAGTTTACAGATGTGTCTCAGCAGTATGAGAGAGTTGAAATTTAAATCTCTTTGCTATGCAGCCCAATGATAGTTTTGTTTTATTTTTGTTTCCCTCTTTGGTCTCAACACTTTATCTAAATGTGGATACTCTGTAAAGTACAGTCTTAGAGAGTCATCTCAGTCACTGAGAGGTTAAGTGATTTGTCCATGGACACACAGTTGGCATATGTCTTGGGTAGGGCTACCTGATTCCGAGGCTGCTGCTGCTGCTGCTTCTTCTTCTTCTTCTTCTTCTTCTTCTTCTTCTTCTTCTTCTTCTTCTTCTTCTTCTTCTTCTTCTCTCTCTCTCTCTCTCTCTCTCTTCCATTCTGCCTCTCTCCCTAACTTTATAATTGTATGGAATTTCATGTTTCTTTAATGGAGATAGCACAATGTAGAAAATAGAATTCTAGATAGACCTAGGTTTCAATGCTACCATTGAACACTTAATAGCTGTATGACCTTAAGGCAAATCACTTAACCTCTCAAGCCTCAGTCTTTTCATCTATATAATGGAGATGATACTACCTGTAGTACCAACCTCACTGGGGAGTTGTGAGGATCAAATTTATACATATTAATGTGTAAAGTGTTTTGTAAGCATTAAGAATAGGGATTGGACCTATGATTTTATTAGTATATGGAACTCCCTCTACCAATGTAGGTCACATTTTCTTTATAATTTATAATCTTAAAGAGTTGGCTAGGGGCACTGAAAAGTTCAGATTGCCCAAGATCATACAGCCAATATGTGTCAGAGGCAGAGCTTGAACCCAGGTTTCCCTCCATTGTGCAGCACCTCCTCAGTGAGAACATAGCATATCACATGAAGCTAGGTGATGCAGTAGATAGAACACTTAGCTATTATATATACTTGTATAATATTATAATACTTTTTATAAGCACATAAAATATGCCATATTCTAGATAATCTGAGATCACCACATCACCCCACCTCCACTCCAACAATAGAATGCTTAGGACTAGTAATAATTTTTAAGAGAGACTCAGAAGGTACTTCATTCAATAAACACACACACAAAGTAAAAAGTAAGTGCAAATATCTAAGTCAGTTCCACATAAATGTTTGTACAATGTAAGACCAGCCTATGGTGAAGATTTGTATGAACTGATGCAGAATGAAATAAACAGAACCAGGAGAACAATTTATATAATAACAAAACTGTAAAGACAAATAACTATGAAAAGCTTGAGAATTCTGACCAATGCAATGACCAACCACAATTTGAGAGGACCAATGGTGAGGCCAACTACCTGTCTCCTGACAGAGAGTTGAGGGACTCAAGATGCAGAATGAGTCATATATTTTTGGACATGGACAATGCAGAATGCACTGTGCTCAACTACACATATTTGTTACAAGGGCTTTGTTTTGTTCTATTTTTCCCAATGGAGAGGAAAAAGAGGGAAGGAGAAATTTTTTTTTAAAGAAACAATCTATAGCATAAGTTGGAGACAAAAATCAGTCAATGCTCAGAATCAGAGACCACTAAGACCTCATCCCTGTGGACCAGGTTATCAGGGCTATCAATACTCTCAGTTCATGCAGTTTTACTGATGTAACTCAATATAGCATCTCACTCTTCTAGCAAGCTCATTTCTTTCTTTCTTTCTTTTTTAAATTTCACTGGCAATTAGCAGAAGCTTAAACAACTCAGCTTTTTTTTCCCTCCAAAACCTTGCACCAGGTTCCAAAGAGACTATATAAATATAAAACAACAAACACAAAAGATGAAAAAGGTTAATAACTTAGGCTGATGTTATATTCACACCATCAATAAGAGAGTTGCTCAGTGACCCAATATCACAGTGATCTCACCATAATCAATTAACTTTGTGAAGTAAACAGATCTGTCCCTTTTGGCTGCTGGGGAATCTGATCCTTTTCTCTGTTCTTACTGACAGTGGGAATGGAGAAATCACGGAGACTGACATTATGCCATGTATGACTAAGGTAACAAAGCAATTTCACAGCCATGTCACATTGAAATCAGCCAGTATTCTAATCAATGTTCATATTTTCTAGCAAAAAAAAAAAAGCATGGGGGGGAAACACATACACACAATAAAATAGTCAGGTGCTTTAAAATTTCTAAAATGCAGCTTGTTTTTCTGTGACAATCCTCTTTTAAACATCTGGAAACCATAATAAAATAACTCTAAATTCTAATACTACCCCAGATGAGTAATTGCTATAATGATTACTGTTTATGCTGTCCAGTTTTGACATCTCTCTTATTAGTTTTTACACAATACCACCTCTACCAAGCTAATTTGAACCTAATTATTTCCAAACAGATCAGTGTTCTTGAAGCAGTGGTCTCAGACAGGTCATGAGATGGTGATCTTAGATCAGCTTCATGTAGTTTATATTGCACACACACACACACACACACACACACACACACACATTGTGACACATAGTCACAAAAGGCAGGGGGTGGAGTGAAGGAACTATTCTGTATAATTAGCAGTCTTAATTTAAAAATGGCCTAAGATATCAGCTGTAGCACTGGCTCGACAAACCCCCTAGGGCTACTCATAGATTCTCTTGCCTTCCGATTAGAATTGTATGAATCTGGAAATATCCACCTGCATTAACTCCATCAAGACTCCGTGGTTTGAGAACCTTCCAACTCTGACAAGCAATTCAAAGTCTTTCACTTTAGGAAACCATAGACTGGGAAGCCTGGGAGGTGATTAATATTTCAGGGTGATAGGCTCTCATTTGAAACCACTACTAGACCTCTTAAGGTGATCCCCTGTAATACTTAACACATATGTCAAGTCCCATATTCTCAATGATCATAAAGCACTTTGCAACCTTTATAATCATCACACCAGGAAACAATTTGCTGGACAGAGATTTAGATTTTTTAGATTGGTTTTATACATACATATATAATATGATGATATTCTATATTATGTAACATGGTATATATATGTGGGTGTGTGTATGTAAAATTTGTATATGTTTTGAACATTGCTTCAAGTCACAACTCTCTGAAGTTAGACAAGAAACAGCTTGAATAAGATTTCTTAACTTGGGCCTTATGGATCCCCAAATAGAGTGTAGATAGATTTCAATTTCTATTTTTATTTTCATTAATCTCTTACTGAAATTTAACATTTCCTTTGATCATGAATGTGGGCAGAAAAACCATTATTCTATGGAAGTGATCCATAGACTTCACCATTCTGCCGAAGAGATCCACTACGCTCTAGAAAGGTTAAGAACCCATAAACTAGAATTTGACTAAAAGAAAATCATGGAAAACCTCTTTACTTTGATGAATCCTTTATTTTACCAAAGTAGGCATTCCCTATAATGATGCAAATTGAAATTCCTTTGGGATTTCTCATTCTGGGAGATTCTTATTTTTGTAAGACACCCCATAAATCCTGCTTTTAGAATCTATACAAGGCTCTGAAGCCCTTCATCTTATTATTTTAATATACCAGAAATAAATAACATCATATATGTACATATATAGTGTTTGTAGATGTTTATATATCATATAAATGTTTAAGAATTTGTATAAAATATAAACATCTACAAACCTCTTCCCTACAACTTTAAGATAGTGAAATTTATAGAGGGAAAAGTAATTAGTCCAAGATCATAGAGTTAGTAAATGAGACTTGAACCCAATTCCTCTGACTGGCCTGGACTACCTTTATTTGCCCCTATATATATATATATATATATACATATTCTTTTTTTTCTTCCTTGATCTTGGGTGACTAAAAACCTATCCTTAGTACCTGGCCAGTACTAGAGGCAATCTGGTCTCACATACTAACCACAGGTTCCCTTAAAGCTCCTTCTTGAGCTGTGTTTGTTCTATATACTACAGTTAAGTTCTGATCAGCAAAAATAATAAAGCCCCCTAAAGTGGTTGAATATTTTAGAAATTGCATTATTGAAAATCCTAATTATATAAAATATGATCATTGGTAGTATCCCAATTGAAATAGGCAGTGTATATTCAAATAATGTGACCACATCATGGAATTCATTATTCATGCTAATGTGCAACTTGCTATATCACACTTGATGATCTCATCAGCTCCCATTGATTCAATTACCATTTTTTTTCAGATGATTCTCAGATTGCCATCCCTAACCTTTCTCCTGTGCTCTAATCTTGCATGACCTGCTGACTCTTGGACATCTCAAAATGAATGTTTTGTAGGCATCTCAAATTCAACATGTCCAAAGTAGAACTCATTATTTCCTTCCTCATCACTGCTTCTCTTTCTACCTTCCCTTTTATTATTGAGAGCACTGCCGTAGACTCATAACCTCAGCATCATCCTTTATCTTCTCTCCCACACTCACTCCACACATGTTGCCAAGTTATGTTGTTTCTACCTTCACAACATGTCTCCTAGCCAAACCCTTCTCTCAGCTCATACAGCTACCATCTGAGAGATAAAGGACCTTAGTACCTCATGTCTAGACTATTGCAATAGCTTTCTGGTTGGTCTACGTGACTCAGTTTTTTCCCATATCCATCTTTCCTGTACTTGGTTACCACAAGCATCACCCATTTGTCCACGTTACTACTCCCCAACCCCCACTAATCCAGAGGCTCCCTATTCCCTCCAGAATCAAATAGAAAATGCTCTGTTTGGCATTTGACATCCTGGCCACTTCCTACTTTTTCCATCTTCTTAAACTTATTCCTTTTCTGTGTACTTTATGATCCAGCACCATTTGCCTCCTTTTTCTGTCCTTCTCACATCACACATTGAATCTCCTGACTCATGGCATTTTCAATGGCTGTCTCCATTTCTGAATCCCTTCCCACAGTTTTGGCTATTGCCTTCGAGACTCAGATCAGATACTACTTTTTGCAAAAGGCCTATTCCCCCTCACTGCTAGGTACCTTCTTCTGAGGATTACCTCTAATTTATCCTGTATGAATCTTGTACATACATAGTTGTTTGCATGTTGTCTTTCTCATTAGAATGTTAGCTCCCTGAGGGCAAAGGTGTCTTTTTTTTCCTTTTGTATCCCTAGAACTTAGCTTAGTACCTCATTCTTAGCAAGAACTTAATAAATGTTTATTGACACTCAGTGTGGATGAACATATTTACAACCTAACAATTTGTTGTTCATTTGTTTCAGACATGTCCAACTCTCATGACTTTATTTTGGGATTTTCTTGGGAAATACACTGGAGTGGTTTGCCATTTCCTTCTCCAGCTCATTTTTACAGATGAGATACTGAGGCAAACAGGGTCAAGTGACTTGCCCAGGGTCACACAGCTAGTGTTTAAGGCTAATAGATTTGAACTCATGAAGTTGGGTCTTCCTGATTCCAAGCCCAGTGTTCTATCCACTGTACCATCTAGCTGTCCCAACCTAACAATAATCTTTTTTTTAAATATAAAACTCATATTAGCCTGACTGATTTTTTTTAAAAAGCCCTTCTTAATTAGCCCTCATTCAAGATGTTGTGTTCTTTAAATCCTTCAACACATATGTAAGCAAACTAAACTATCTACACCATTACTGACTTGTTTATTTGCTGCCTTGCTGTCATTTTCAGTTAGCTGCCTACATTTATCCATTCCACATAGCGACTTTCCCCATTGCAGTTTCAATATGTCACAGGTTGGCATAAGAAATTAAATGGGAATTTCGGGGGAGTTTTGTGGAAGCCACAGTTAACACATACTATATAACCAAATACTTAACCCAAATTTTATAATACAGTACTGTAAACACCCCATTAAAGAAAAAGAAAAAATTCAGACTTCTTCTCTGGTATGAAGGGAGGGATCAAAAATTTTATCTGGATTTTCCAGATCATGGGTGGGGGTTGGGGGGGGGGGTTAGGCACAACACCCCTAACCCTGAAGATGTGGAAAGGATAACTATTTATCATGTGTAACTCACTATCTCTCTGTATCTCTCATCTATCTCTCTATCATCTCTCAATCTCTTCCCTCCTTAACTAGGTTGTAAGATCGTTCTAAGCAGGAGCTGTGTCCTCTATTTCACCAATCCGGTAAAGATTTATTAAATGCCTACTCTGTAGAAGGTGGCACAACAAAGAAACTCTGGAGCAGGGGGCTGGGAATCAGCAAGAACTGGGTTCAAATATTACTTCTAATATTGACTATGTGACCTTGGGAAAGCTACTTAACTTCTCAGTTCCTCCAAGTAACTTTCTAAGATTACAAATGGAAGAATAGTACTTGATCTGTATCAGTAGAGGAAATTTCCATGATGGAAGTTCTCTTCACCAACAGAATCACAGAGCCAGACTAAAATATGTGCAAAGCAATGTATGACCATAGATTTAGAGCTGGAAGGAACCCCGAGATCATATACTCCATCCCCTTCATTTTATAGATAAGGAAACAACCCTAGAGACATAAAATTATTTGCCTAAGGTCTCATCAGTAGCACAGGGCAGATGAAGATTTGAAGTCAGGTCCTCTGACTCAATTTGAACAAAAATTTGATATATGAATGTTGAATTAATGAAAATATTAAAATTCATTCCATCTTGACCAGCCTAAATGTTTGCTTAGTCTGTTTAGTTATCTAGATAGTAGGAGCATCTAAATAAGAAACAGATAAAAACCTATTAGTTGATTGTTTTGATGTTATTGTCTGGGACACTTGTGGGTTTTTTGGTTTTTTTGTTTTGTTTTGTTTTTTCTCAAGGCTACCTTAAAGATTTAGCAAGTCATTTTGGCTCCCACTGAAAGTGATTACAGGAGAAGTGTGCAGGAAATGATTGGCCAAAAAAAATGCAGGAAAAGTGGAAATCACCAAGAAAAAAACTATTAAGGGGAAATCAATAGAAGGTGAAAGGTCAACAAGCCTCCTGCTGTTAGACTGTCAAAATGTATTTAATGGGTTCATTGGATATTTTTTTTCCACATTTAAGAAATTGACATAAGAGGAGGACTAGTCAGCAATATTACTTTTTATCTTAAAGCCTCTAAAATGCTTTAAAAAAAAGATTTTTTTGAGAACTTTATTCTGATCTAAGTATTACATTCATGCCCAGGGGGCTGATATCCCCTGAGGTTTCTGTGGAAAGACAGGCTTTCAATACTGATTCCTAAGTTATTTTCTAGGGAGTTAATTCAGTTCTTCTCACTACATTACTATATCAAATTTTAATTACAGCTTAAATGATGTGAATATAAATGAAGGATGGCAGTCATATGGAACCTGCCATATTCTGAGACCTCTTCTGGGTCAGACCTATAATATTAGCTGAGCAGATGCCTTCCTAATTCTGCTGTAGACCAAACATGCAGATTTACCTTTCTGCTAAAGCAGGGAAATACCTAAGAGCAATCTTGGCTGACGATTATAGAGTGACATTCTTTCTGGGCAACAGGTGAAGTATGCAGAAATGAAAACAGAAAGTCTCATTGTTTCAATATTACCTATAGTAATGCTTCTGGAAAGACCTTTTAATTTTATTGGGGATCATTTTAACACTCAATGCTTTATTTAAAAAATACAAGAGAAAACTTTGGCGGATCTTCTAGATAATTATTATTGCTAATACATACATAGTGCTTTAAGGTTTGCAAAATATTGTCTCATTTTACCTACACAATCCTGGGAGGTAGATGCTATTATTATTCCCATTTTACAGATGAAGAAACAGAGGCAGGCAGAGATTAATTGACTTTGCCCAAGGTCACACAGCTAGTATGCATTTGAGGATGAACTGAATTAGGTGTTGCTGACTCCAGGTTGAGTGTTCTACCCACTGTGTCACCTAGCTGCCACCTAAATCATTGGTTCCTGGAAATTCTGGTAGCACATAACTCCCGTCTTAGACCACAGTCACTGTCCTGGTCTTTGATAGAGGCTATGGGGTGATTGTTGGCCCCTTATTAGGATGACACAGACATTGCTGTCACATAATTTGTCGTAATTGACTGAACTGTTTTTCAAATGGGATGTCAGCTTCCCAATGTGAACTCGATTGAATGTTAACAGATTGGAGAATACCAATAGGCCTAAAACTGACAAGATTCTTTCAAAGAAAACTTTTCTTTAAAAAATTGCACTTTTATATGTCATTAAACTGGTGAGAAGAAATCAAGCTTAAAAATGAAAGGTCTATGAGATGGGATTATTTTCCTTCCCTTCAGCATAAAGGGTTAGTTTCAGGAAAGAATAGACTGTGAAATTTTAAGTTTCTCCCTGGTTCCAGTTCTGTTATAATTAACTGTATAATGCTGGGAAGGTCACTTAACTCTAAGAATCTGTTTCCTTACCTGTAAAATGTGGATGATAATAACACTTGTGCTACCTACCTCAAGGCATTTTTGGGAGGAAAGTATTTTTGTATAACCAAAGTACTACATAAATGTGAGTTATCATTACTCAATTATTCAAATGGATCTCAGATATCATCGATGTAAATATACCCTCCAAAGATGCAAATTGCAACTTATTTGTGGTTGCCCTTTTTCATGTCCTTCTGTAATCTGACCAGAGTACTTTGCAACCACACTGGGGCCCTTTTTCTTTACATCATGAAGATATCAAAGGAGCATAGGGGCTGTCCCTCAATTATCTCTTGCATTTACTACTTGACTAGCCCATAATTATTTACTATGAATGTCATTGATGACGCTCTTTGTTCTCCCTCCATCAAAATTCTTTGTTTGTAATGTGTTTCAGCCTCCTCATACCCACCATGAGCTTCTCCATTGCCCTCAGGGTGATTGAGAATGAGCTATTGTTATTATCATTAATATTCTAACCTCCTCTCTGATCAAGGCTACTGGGTGATTACTGGTGTCTTATTATTAGGGTGATGCAAACACAGTATTTATGTAGAAAAAATATGGAGCGAAATGAGGATCCCCCATTGATTTTTGCTTTTTGTAAAATAATCATATAATTGTTTGTCTAGATAACCAGCCAGCAGACCAGTGGAAGGAGTACTGAACTTGGAGAACTGGACTTATAGTCCCATGACCTACCTGCAAACCACTCAACCATTTTGAGCCTCAGTTTTCTCATCTGTTAAAATGAGGGAATTGGAATGAAAGATTACACAGAAGATATACTATTAGTTTGGAAGTCAGTGTGCAATAGTGGAAGACCAGATTTGAAGTCAGAAGACAAAGGTTTCAATTCTAGCCCTGCTACTTAACCACATAGATGAGCTCAATCAAGCTGCTCATAACCTTCTCAGCCTGAGTTTTGAAATGAAGAGGTTGGTTCATGATCTGTAATGAATGTCACTCAACACTAGAGGGTGCTACAGAGACCCATCAACCTGCCTCTTTCCTACATTCAGAACCTCAGAGCAGCTGATAGCTAGCTAATCATGCCCTTCTACTGTGCTCTGGTGTGGTTTAGTGTGTCCAGCAATAAAATCACCCAACTCATTTGCACCCACCTAATGTCTATGCCTGTTTTGTCTGTCTGAGCTTTACGTCACTAAATCAGCTCTTCTACCATCATGATTTTATATATGCACTAATAATAATTACTAGTATTTATGTAGTCCCTTAAGATTTGCAAAGCCACTTACAAATGTTATTTCATCCTATCTTCACAATGACCCTGGGAGGTAGGTGCTATTATTTCTCCATTTTACATATGAAGAAATTGAGGCCAACAGAGGTTAAACAACTTGCCCAGGGAAGTATGAGGCCAGAACTGAAATAATAATAATAATAATAATAATAATTATTATATTATTATTATTATTATTATTATTATTATTATTATTATTATTATAAAAGCTAACATTTACATAGAACTTACTATGGTCTAGGCACTGTGCTAAGCATTTTGCAATTATTCATTCAGTTCTCACAATTACTCACAATTCTTCATAATTACTCATTCAATTCTCACAACAAACCCAGGAAGGTAGGCCTTATTATTATAACCATTTTACAAATGAGGGAACTGAGGCAGATAGAGATTAAATGACTTGCCCAGAGTCACATAGGTGGTAACTTTCTGAGGCAGAATTTGAACTTAGGTCTTCCTGACTCCAAGCCCAGCACTCTATCCACTGTGACACATAGCTGTCTCAATGTTAATATTTAATATCAATGTAATATTTAATCAAGTGGTACCAAACATAAGCATATTTATATCCTATTTCAATCCATTGTACTCATCTGAAACTATGACCCTACCTCACCTCCCAACACATAAATTCAGTCCTGCTTCAGACCACCCTAACCCCCACCCCATTAGACAGGCAAAACTTCAGAAATTCAGATCCCCCTTGAAAGTTGAGCAAAAGAGTTTTCAGGTGCAAACTAGAAGATTTAAGGGTCCAAGCAGATGAATGAATAGCTGTTGAATGCAGGACCCATAGGACTGTTATTCTCCCTTACAATGGCTACATGCACAGATGTAGAGGAAGACAGCCAGAGTTGATTTTTTCCCTGGTACTGCCAGAGCTTTCACCTTGCCCCCAGCTCCTCATATTTAGTATCAGGTATGTTGGGCATAAACTCATACCTTTATGCCTTTAGCACTGGAACAAAGCCTGTTGGGCTTTTCTATAGGAAGGTTATGTTGCTTGGCTATCAGCATCTCTACAGTACAGGCATATATCATGAGGCGTGTGAGCCAGATGGCTCATACTCAATCACTATTACCATTCTCCAAATCTCCTTGAGAAGCTTATGTACTAGAGCCATGGCCCTTTATATCCTATATCCCTATAATTGGGTTTCCTTCAGGGAGTGTAGCTACATCCTCTGCTGGAGAGGCTTTTTCAATCTCTAAATCCTACGAAAACTTTGAAACTTTCAGGCCAGATACATCAGCTATTAATTCCTAGCCAAAGAAAGATGTCTTAATGTCTTCATTTATTAGGGATAGGCTATTTGTTTTTGTATCCCCAAAGCCTAGCACAGTGCTTGGTAAACAGTAGGTACTTAATAAATACTTACATATTGATTGATTGTGGGTAGAACTTGAAGCCTCATGAGGTCAAGGTTAGAAGTTCAGTCCCTGGAAGTGGCATAGCTCCAGTCTGCACCCTTGACCACAGACTGTTGTCTTCAGAAGGAGCAGTGGCTTGGTCAAAGTGAGGTGTGTGTGGGGGGACTAAATGCGACTGAGGATAGCTCTCCCCATCACCCAAAAACCAGACTCACTGCCACAGACCCTACTGACAGTCATCTTTGTATACAGAGGATAGCCGCACATTCATTCATGTCTTGATTAATTCACTTATCAGTACAGAGTTGAAAAGCAAAATCCCAGAGTGAGCAAAGGGAGAGGGGATTCAAAGGAGAAAGAAAACAAAGAGGAAGACACTGATAATTTAGCAGTCAATAGGTTGAACATATAGATAGCAAAGTGAGAACCGCTCTAAAGTAACAATTAGATGTTCCCCTTGGGGGCTGACCAATAGAAATCAGCAACCAGGGATTGCTCCAAAATCAAATATGTATTTGGGTATAGTTCTGGGCAAGGTCTTAGCTTTTTTGATTCAGTACTCTTCTTTTGTGTTGGAAGGAAATACTGAAAATTTGAAAATGGGAAAGCTGCTCAAAAATTAGAAAGAAAAAGTTTTAGAACTTGACAAAAGAGAATGAAAGAATAGTTATCCAGCATCCTGTGGGAGCTCCTGTATATGTCTTAGAGTTGTGAATGACGGTTTGCTAACATTGCACATGTTTCTGGAAATATGACTTTCCACCAATATTTCAATAGCTTAAGGGGAAAAAAAATTCAGATTCTCCATTATGACAGTTGAGGATGCATTTTCTGGTATCCTTCCTACTAAACACAATATATTCCCCTGGACTTGACTAACTGAAGTGTAGGATAAAGGCAGCATGGTGTAGTGAGCAGAGAGCAGGGTGGTGTCCCAATTAGAAAGCTGGCTTAGGAAGTGAGAAGACCTGAGATCAAATCCTGATTCTGACACATAATGACTGCATTTGTCTGGGCCAGCCATGTAAACTTTTGGCATCACTGGGCAATTCTTTAAGACTATAGGTTGATAAATGGTTGTTATAAACATTTTAGAATGTTTGTCCCTAATCATCTTTGGAAATAGACCTAGTAGTGGTAATTTATTAACTCCTTGGGCATAATTCCACAATCTTTCTTTGGGGTGGCAAAGTACTAGAAATTGCAGGGATGCCCATCAGTTGGGGAATGGATGAACAAATTGTGGTATATGATTGTGATAGAATACTACTGTGCTATAAGAAATGGTGAGCTCAATGATCTTAGAAAAACATGGAAAGATTTGCACAAAATAATGAGGAGCAAAATGATCAGAATCAAGAGAACACTGTATACAGTAACAGCAATATTATTTTAAGAATGACTCTGAGTGAATAAGTTATTTTGACTACTATAAGTCCCCAAATTAACTATAAAATACATATAATGAAAGATACTATCTGCATCCAATAAATAAATAAATGATAAATAAAAGTATGTATAGAATAATTTTACACATATGTATACATACATACATACACATATACATATATGTATTTATGTCTAAGGTGGTCATCTCTAGGGTGGGGAGTAGGGAAGAAAAAAAGAAAAAAGAAATTTACATGATAATTTTGTTGTATATTTGAAAGGAATTGTAAATCGCACATAGTAGATTTACAGTTTCACATACAATCATCTTTTTATTGTACTATGCTATGGAAATGCTTGTTTTATTCCATAAATTAAAATAAAATAAAATTTCAAAAAACAAAAATGATTGATGTTCCACATTTGGTGGAGGGAGTTAACTATACCAATGAAATTATAGGTCTAAAATAATAAAACATAAGGGAGAGCAGAATTCATAGAAAGGAATGGGACAGGGATATAAAAGTCAACTCTCTTTCTTTGGACTCATGTTAAAAAAAGAGATAGGATTGGGAGAATTTTCCTTTAAAACTCTAAAATCTTCCAATCCTATGTTTGTCCAACTAGACTTCTGACTAAACTTAGGAAATATATTCCTCTTTATGGTGCAGAAACCTGTTACTCAAGGATTTCTGTGCAAGCAGATATAAACTATCATTCATCATAGAATCAAAGGGATGAGAGGAACCTTGGAGACAAGCTGGCCCAACAAAAATGCTCCAGTTTGTCAAGATGGCACCCTGAGCCATACTCCATGTCACCTAACCAGGACAATCAACTCTTGGAAAGCCTTGGAAAAGCCTTACTTCTTACCTTTGTTACATTCAGGTTCCTATTGGATCCAGAAGGACTCTGCATCTCTTGCAACAAACCTCTGGTGGCTGTCACAGAGAGATGCCTGAAACCAAGACAGACAGCAAACAACCCTGGCCCTAGGCTGAAAGGTCATAACTCTATTCACTAGTGCCAATAATGGTCACAGGCTTGCTCCTGTAGCCTTCATTACTTGCCAGGCCATTTACCTCTACTTGCCCCTTTGATCTGAGGTACTTATTACTCTCCCCTTCCTTCAAAAGTTATTTCTGACCTTGGAATTAAATTGACAAACTTGTCTGCTTCTTTTCTATGCTCTCATGGCCCTCCCAGACTCTACTTTCCACCTTCGTTCTGAAGTTTTATTTATCCTTCCTTTTATTAACAAACTCAGAATGTGAGCTAATCTAGCTATCTTTACACACACACTTACATACACTTCAGGTTCTATGTGATCCTTTTGTAACATGGATCTTTTTGAAGTTTGGAAGTACTCTCTAAAAGGAAAAGAGGAAGACATCAGAAAGGATTCCACATGACTATCCCACTGCAGTGTTGAGCACAGTGTCAGACAAGATACTTGAATTGCCAGCTTTCTGTAGTAGCATTTGACATAAATTTTAAAAACTCTGCTATTCCAAACAGTAGATCAATGTGAGAGTAAAAGTCTCTTCCCCCACCCCCAACATACCCTCATTTCTTCCACCACATGGATGAGACTAGGTAATCAATATACATCTATCTCAAGTGAAAAAAAAATAAGATGCACAAAAGAAAACAAGGCTTAGTCTCTTTCTCTCAGGTTATTTACAGAAATAAGGAAGAATTTTTTTTCTTGATGACTGAAATTTGTAGAGGAGGGCATCTTGGAAATGAAATTTATGTCAAGGAATAATGAAGTCAACAACCTCAAAGGAAAAATTCCCTTTGATAAGGTCAAAACAATAATAATAGTTAACATTTATCTTTCCCTTTAAGGTTTGCAAAGAGATTTACATACAGAATATCCCCAAAACTCTTAGTGCTGTTTTAAGTTTAATAGCTTAAAATAATGAAGTTTTATAATAATAAATACATTAAAATTTAATATGCTTTAATACCTTAAAATGGCACTAAATTTTTTGGGACATCTTATATGTTATCTCATTTAATTCTTACAACAACTCTGTGAGGCAGCTGCTATTATCACTCCCCTGGTTTCTACCCCCCAACCCCGCATTTCAGATAAGGAAACTGAAGAGCAGGAAAGTGAAGTGATAATTAGTGTGACTGAGGCAGGATATGAACTCAGGTCTTCTAGTCTAGTGCCCTAACAATGGGTTGGGCCCAAGCCAAGATCTTAGCCCCTTGCACCAAAGGGAATCTGACTCCCATTTGTCTACATGCCCAAGCCCCTTATCTCCCTTTGAAAGCCCTAGCCCTACTTTTTGATCTTAAGCCTTTCAAACTTCTTCCTTCTAGTTCCTCTCATTATCTATTCGCATTTGTCTATAGGTCCTGGAAAACCCTTAAACTTTTAGGTTTCTTGTCAACTCCCCTTGTCTCCCTTTGAAAGCCTTAGCCCCACCTTTTGATCTTATGCAGATGCCTTTCAAACTTCTACCTTCCAGTTCCCTTCATTATCTATTCCCATTGTCTATTCAATCTCTCAGACCTTCCAATTGGAATTCTTACCTAGACCCTTTTCCCAGCCCCCTCCTCTGGCCACCCAAAGTTACTTTAGTGTATTTAAGATCCACCCTGGCCCCCATTTGTATGCTGAGAATCTCTCATGCCCCAAAGGCTAAGCTTTTCTCAGGCCAGCTCTTCCTTACTAATGTCACCTGGCCTATATGTTTTTATCTCTAATAAACCTTTTCTGTGGCTGGAAGATTTGAGTTGAATTCATTCAGGCAGGGCCCGGCCTCTCAATCTCAGGGGTTCCCAGCAGTACCCCAAACCCCTATACCTCTTCACTACCACCATAGACATCTAGCTGCATAGAAGAAGGGTACTCTGGTGGGGAGGGGGTAGAACAGTATGAGCAAGGACTTTGAGTTGAAACTGAGTATAGAATGTTTGAGGGACAATAAGGAAACAAATAGGACTGGAGCTAAAGTTAGGGAGTAATGAGATATAAATTTAGATTTGTTGTTCGGTCATGTCTGAATCTTTGTGACCCCATTTTGGGATTTTCTTTGTAGGGATACTGGGATGGTTTGTCATTTCCTCCTCCAACTCATTTTACAGGTAAGAAAACTGAGTCAAGCAGGGTTAAGTGACTTTCCCAAGGTCACATAGCTAGTTCATGTCTGAAGCTAGATTTGAACTCAGGAAGATGAAGTCAGGTGAGACTTCAGGCCCAGCACTCTATCTTTTTCACCACCTAACTGCCCATAAATTTAGATAGGTATATTGATAGAAGATTATAGTATTCTTCGATGGCAGAAAAAAAAGACTGTTAAACTTATCCTATAGGCAACAGGGAACCTCTGGATGTTTTTGAGCTAGGACTTGACATATTGAAACAAGTGTTTAGGAAGATTAATCTATGGCTGATATGTAGGAAGTGGGGGTTTGGGATAGAGGGGCTTGAAGGAGTTAGAAGAAACTCTTTGAATAGTCAAGGTGTGAAATGAGGTGGGCCTCTGGGTAAGATTATGCTAGTGGGAATAGAAAAGAATAGGTTTAAGAGACATTTCAAAGAAAGAATCCACAGGACATAGTGAGTGATTGGATATAGGGGATGAAAAAGAAGGATGAGTTAAAGATGCCTCCAAGGTCTGGAATCTGGGGAATTAGAAGAATAGTGGGGCCATTGCTGAAACAAGGAAGTTGGGGAAAACTGGAAAAATCTTAGTTGCCTTGTTTTTTCCTTCTACTTAAGTCACTGTAGACATTGCTAATAGGTAAATCTAATTAAATAAGTTAGATGAAAGGATTGAAATGTTTTCTCAGCCTTCACAATGCTCCATTGAAAAGAAGATAATGATTTTCCAAGGGAACTCTGAGAGGCAAAGGATACTATTTCTTGGCCTAATTCATTGCCTTGTATAATTCTGTGTTAAATAAATGCCACATAGTATCATCAAGAACAGATGAGAAATGAAACAATTAAAAAATACACTGAAAAACAGACAGGAATTAAGAAAGGGACAGAGACAAGCAAGACAGTTTTGTTAACACATGTTAAATTTACTTATACTTAAAAAAACCCTACATAAAAGAAGTTTACTGTTTCATAGACAATCCTATTTTGGGGGTGTTTTTATATTGATATATTGATTATATATATATGCATATTTATTGATATATAATAATATATATTATATATGTATAATTATATATTGATATATACTTATATTATTGTTTGCTTATGCTAATCAAGTTCATAAAAAAGAAATTCCACCTCTCCCCAGAAACTTTATAGTGTAATAATAATAATAATACTCATTATTGTAAGCCCTATCATTTTGCAGCCTCATTGATAAAAAATCTCATTGGATCTTCACAACAGTCATAATAGGCAGGTAGTGTATTATGGTTTTTTTTTACAAATTGTTGTTGTTCTTCGTTCTTGAAGAGGACCAATGACATCAGGAGGGTGATATCTTGACTTGCAAGTGAGACAAGGCTGTGCAGTCACCAACCTCACTCTCTCCTCCAGAGCCATCTGGGTCTAGTGCAAGATACAGATCAGACTGACTAGAGATGGCCCTGGATACAGTGGCAGACCTTGGCCTTTTTAAGCTAAGTTCTTTCCCAGGTCTTAGTTTGTCTGAGGCAATGCCCATTCAGACATTAAAGACCATGTAAGAATTGAGGCAAAAGATAACCTAGTTTGCTTTCATAAAAGAATCAGTCTGGGAGGGGAAGACCCTCAGGGTTTCTAATGAAGGGCCTCATGCTCAATTAAGTGATTTGCTCAAAGTCATATGGTGACAGAGCTAGGAATCAGCACCAAATCTTCTGACTCCAAGACCATATATATATAATGTAATCTATTTCCCTTCCTAGTGGCTAAGTCACTTAATAGTCCTTAGTAGGAACAGGAAACAGCATAGTAATACTTGTAGGTCACTCAGATCCTGAAGCAGTAGGGTGGCTGTGAAATTCTCATAGTCTGAATGAATTAAAGCTTCTCTCCCAGGGCTTCTGACCAGTGACTCAACACCTGGAAATAATTAGTATAACCCTTTGAATGAAGAATTTGATTCATTTTCAAAGCTTTGTATCATGTGACATCTTCCTGTAGTTCTGAGATTCAGAATAGTACAAATTAAAGCTTGCTTTCCACCTGTTTGAGTTATTCTAAATATATCAGTGTGGCATAATGAAGAGAGCACGGCTTTAAACCATGGTATTGGCTATTTATATGACCTTGGGCAAACCACTTCTCCTCTATGTGTGACTGTTTCTTCATTTGTGAAATGAAGGTATTGGGCTAGGTGACTTCTAGATTATTATTTATGATCTCTAGTGCTGTTCCCACATTTCATCCACCCAGAAGAAACAGGAGACAGAATGATACAATAGAAAGGCATTTGGAGTTGGAGGACCTGGTTTTGAATTCTGACTGCTAGTTACTATTTTTGTGATCTTGAGCAAATCACTTAACTTCTCTTTGCCTCAGTTTCTTCATTTGTAAAATGAGGCAATTGAACCAGACCTCTAAGTTTCCTTTCAGCTCAAAATCCATGATCTTATGATGTCCTGGAGTAGCTTTTGTTTTTAAAAGTGTTCCCATTTAGAAAATGTCTTATTAACAATAATAGATTTCCATCAGAAAGGAAGGGCTTCATAAGACTACTTTAATTAGGTTACCTTCATATCATTGTTAACTTCAAATTTGCCATTTATTTTTCAATGGACATTTTGCATATTTGTTTGTTCTAGATAACTGGTCTATTTCTCTTTTTCTTTTCTTCTTCTTCCTCTTTCTTTTTCTTTTCTGCTATAAGTACAAGTGTTTTTTTTTAAAGGAAAGAAGAGAAAGTCAATGCTATATTCTGAGACCTGACAGCTCCCCAGCATCTGCATCCCAAAACATATTGGCATTGCTTTCAGTTTCATTGCATGGCAAACATATCTACTTTTCAGACTTCCATCACATTTACTTCTCTTTAAGTGCTTCCTTCCCAGATGTGCCACATAATTAATGGAATGGAGTTAAATATAGGGGTTTTTAAAATTAATTTTCTTCAAATATATTATACTTTGCCCACTTTCAAAATCATTTTACTTCATTGTACTGTTGATCTATGTCGATCTTTCTGCATTATTTCCTTATCTTCTTGGATACTCTTAGTTCTTCTCCATTTAGTATCTTCTTATAATTTAATTAATATTCTGTTAATCACCTTCCAAGACTTCAAATGAAGATATTAAGATGTGACGTGACAATGAGCTCTCTGTATGCCTCTTTACAACTCCTTTTCAATGGAAAGTTATGGTTTATCATCATGGTTTTTTCCATTTTCTCGTTTTAACTTTTCTTTCTTTTTTTTAAGCACTGTTCCAATTACCTATCAAACTAAATGTCACAATCACCTCCAAGATAATCTAAATTAATTTTCCAGTCAGCATGCTAAATTAAGTTATTTATTGTAATCAAATGACCTACCTTTCCAATCTTCTTACATCTTACTCCCCAATATGTACTGTTCAATCCAGTGACACCAGTTGCCTGGCTGTTCCACAAATAAGACACTCCATTTCTTGGCTTTAGGCATTCTCTCTGGCTGTCCCCTATGTCTAAATGTTTTCCCAGCTCCCTTCCAACTACTGACTTACCTGGCTTCCTTTAAATCCCAACTAAAATCCCACTTTCTACAAGAAGCCTTCCTCATTCCTCTTAATTCCAGTGTCTTTTCTCTGCTAATTATTTCCTATTCTGTATATAACTTCCTTTGTATACACACATATACTATAGATATAAATTTTTTGAGGCAACTGGGGTTAAGTGACTTGCCCAAGGTCACACAATTAGTAAATATCTGAGGCTAGATTTGAACTCAGGTCCTCTTGACTCCAGGGCCAGTACACTATCTACTATGCCACCTAGCTGCCTATATATACATAGCATTTTTTTTCGCATGTTGTTGCTCCTCTTAGCTTGTAAGTCCCTTGAAGGCAGGGACTGTCTTTTGCCACTTTCTGTATCCTTTGTGCTTAGCACAGTGCCTAGCTCATAGTAGGTGCCTAATAAATGTTTGCTCATTGATCGATATTACAGGAGTCATTGCTGACCTTAAAGAACCCAGATATGTTTCTGTAAGCGCAGAATAGGTGGTGGCTTAGAAAGTGAGACTTGGTGGTGCTGAGGGGGTAACTATGAACTATAGAAAGCAGAGAACTGGTTTCAGGGACAAGGAAACCTGGGTTCAAGTCCTTCCTCTAACACATACTGACTGTGTGATCCTGGGCAAGTCACTTAAGTTCTCTGCGCCTCAGGTAACTCTTAGACTTTAAGTTCAGTGTGGGGGTGCTGACCTGCAACAGTGAGGAGATTTCTCTATATCAATGAAATCACAGGTCAAGTCCCCATCCTCTTTATCTGTCCACTTTAACTTGATAGCAGTTTCATAATAACAACTGAAATAAAAAAAGAGGGAAATAACTTTTAGGTTTCTTTCTTTCCTCTGCATATCACAATTCCCTGGCTTCTCATCATCAAAAAAACTTGTATTCCGTGTCAGTTTGCTCATGTCCTTTGCCAAGTGTCCCATCTTGGAAACTGGCATCAGTTTGATAGGGGTCAATGCCCAAACCTCTCATAACTACTCCCTACCCATGTCAACAATCTATTGGATGGGGGGAGAAAGGAAGAGAAGTATTGAAAGCCAAGAGGAAGGAACGAAGGAAAAAATAAGCATTACTACGGCAGTACTATAATCAGGTACTGTGTTAAGCACATTTTACAAATATTATCTCATTTGATCCTCACATCACTATTATAATCCACATTTCACAATCAAGGAAACTGAGGCAAACAGGTTTAATGATTGCCCAGGGTCTCATAACTGGTAAATTTCTGGGGCTGGATTTGAATTCAGGTCTTCTTGATACCACACCTGGCATTCTATCCACCATGCTGCTTTTATGGAGATAGAAAGTAGTAATCAACATACAAGATAACAAATTTGAAGAGATGATTGATAGGAATTGCTAGAGAGTATGCTATAGTGGAAAGAGCATTGTTTTCAAATTCTGGTTCTGCATGTGTGACATTGTGAAAGTCACTCCACATCTCTGGACCCACCTTCTTATTTTATCAATGAGTTCCATAATTTATATGATAAGAGGGAGGCTTATATTATTTTATAAATGAATTTCCTTATTTGTAATTATATTATTTTATATTTATGTTATTTAAAAGTAATACAAATATTTTTAATAAAATAAAATGTTTTATATTTATATTTATATTATTTATTAAATAAGGAGGTCCCTTATTTTCCCCTTATTTTATAAATAAATTTTGTTATTTATAAAATAAGGGGATATTCTTATATAGTAAGGGAGCGCACTAAATGGTCGCTAAGTTTGCCACCAGCTGCAAATTCTGTGACCGTATAGCTGCATGCCAGCTCTAGTTCATGGTAATCGCTCATAAGGAGCAGAAGCTGGGATGAAGGAATTTGAAAACATTGAAGGTAAGAAATGAAGGCAATACAGAGGGATAAGGGAAATCAAAACAGGTTGAGAGAACTGTTTCTAACTGAAGGTTCTACTCCAGACACTGACTTACATATGCCGTCCATGCTCTCTTCACCTTAAATAGATGAAGTTGAGTGGCAGGACCTGAACATTAGGCATTGTATGGTTTTGGGGGGGGGCAGGACTGTATATCTCTATCTATAACAGCTCTGGCTCTTTTAAAAATAAGCTCTTGGGGGGAAAAAAGTTCTCAGCTGTCCTTTCTTCTTCAATAATCCTTCTTCTCCTCTTACCTTTGCCTCTTCTGTGCCTTTCACCTGATAATCCTAATTGTTTCCCACCACCCTCCTCCCTTTCCAAAATACATGTATAATCAAAAACAGTGAGTTGGGAAATGGCACAGAGACAGAGGGGGACTGATGCTTGAGGATGAAATTGACATCCACAATACACTTGGATCGTTTGTCTTTTTGGTTAGTAGAATGTAAACTCCCTGAGAGCAAGAACTATATTTTCTGAAGGTCATTTGCCATGTCCAACAAATGGAGAGGGCTTAATAAAAGTTTAATATTAACAATATTTCCATCAAAAAGTGATCAAGGGACTGTGATTCTTTACTGTTCATTGTTTATATCAGTTTGGGGCTTTTAAGTGAGAAGAAATATGAAGACAACTTGGAGGGAGTTCAGAATTAAGTCATAAAAATGAGTGAAGGGTTGGAGGGAATAGCTTAAGAGGAAAGAGGGAATCAGTTATATGCTGGCTAAACAAGGACGAAAGAAGGAATTACCTGTGTATGACAAATGAAAGGTGCACAAACTAGATAATAAATTGCTTGGTTGTTGCTATGACACTGAATAGGGAAAATGTCTCCAAGTCACTGCATTTGAAAATCTGGCTGCCTTAACCAGAATCCTGTCGTCGACTTTACATGCACAGAGTTAGAGAAACAAGTCACTGACAAAGCTCTGTAGTCAGTCACCCAGATAATGACCCCTCCCCTTACCTACAGAGATTTAATCTTATTTCCTTACAAGGAGGGAATGGTGCTATCTTCCCATCATTCTTTGTCTCTCTTATTCTCATTCTCTCCTTATTTACTGACTTCTTGCCTGTTGTCTATAAACTTGCTCAGGTCTCCTTCATCTTAAAAAAAAAAAACGAAAACAAAATTACTTGCCATTCCCTAAAGCTCTTGACCTCTTGGCTCTGGGTGTTTTCTCTGGCTGTCCCCCATGCCTGGAACACTACCCCTCCTTCCTTCAACCTACATGATCATGGCTTTCTTTAATTTCCAACTAAAATCCCTTGTTTTACTGGAAGCTCTCCTTCCCTTCTCTTGCTTTCTGTTTATCCTGTATATAATTTGCTTTGTATATATTTGCTTGCATGTTGTCTTCCTCATTGCTCCTTAAAGGCAGGAACTATTTTCTGCCTCTTTTTGTATCCCAGTGCTTAGCACACTGCCTGGCACATAGTAAGCACTTAATGAATGTTTATTAATTGAATTTCTCTGATTACCCAGGGTCACCACTTTTGGATTGTTCCTGAGACTGGCACCAGGGTTTCACTCTATGGACATCTTACCCAAGGCTTCAAAAGCTGCTCTAAAGACTAAAATTGCCTACAGTAGATTCCGTAGAAAAATGAACTTTTGAGAATAATGCTTCTTATAATGGCCTATGTTCTTTTTTTCTTTTTAATCCTTAAACCATTATCAAATAGTCTGGTTTGACCTGTTACCTCATCTAGGCATGGTGAGTTTATGGTTTTTTTTTTCAGTCACCCTGATTTATAGGATATACAAACCAAAATGGAACAGAAAAAAAAAGAAAGAAACAGACTATAATAACATGTTTTGGGCACACTGCCTTATTCTCATTAGACTCCCTTCACTTATTTTAGATCTTGAGTATAAGGACCAGCACTCATTTCCAGGGTGATGCTATATTAGATAATATCTAAAAACAAAACAAAACCATCCCTTTTCCTGAGCTCTTTATTAAAATGCACTGTGACTGACAGTGATTAGCAATCAACCTTTTCACATTTAAGAAATACGTTGATACCATATTCCTTCTCCTGAGAAACAATTATGAATTCATAAATATTAAAGCCATCTAGTTTTTTCCAACATGTACTACACCTCACTCAGGAGCACTGATCAAATGCAGAATATGCATTCTGATGTCAGTCATGTGAAAAAGCCACAGTCTCAGAAATACTAAAAGAACTTTGCATAACTCAAAATGTATATCATGATCAAATTATTTAAAATATGTCCAGTTGCAAAACATTCATCATCCTTGATCTGTCGTTTGGTTCGTGTTAATACAGTTTCAGTCAAAATCTACATGTCTGCCAAATTGCCCCCAAATACAGACACCTTTCCATAAGGTCTTACACAGATGTGGTACCTTCTGTGAACTGCATGGAAGAAAATAGTGCATGAGGATGAATTTCCTCTGATTGCTAGAAGGCCCAAGAGCACATCATAATAATCAAAGCTTTAAATACGATAATGTTTAGGAATTGAGCTGGCACCAGGGAGGCTAAGTTCTCAAGTCAATATTTGAAAATTAGAGCTGTTGTGTGAAATAGAGTGCTAAATTGGAGAATTGCCAACTGCTGAAAGCCCATCCGTGGAGCAGTGACTGGGAAAACAGAGAGTTTCCCAATGATGCCAAGATTGAAATAATTGAGGAGAGTTTGTCTCATTGTCATCCCATTGCATTGGGTCCTATTCTCAGTGGGCTTAGCCCCTGTCTTGCTGTGATCCTCAGGAACTGTACTTCCATTCCTCTCCTTGGAGACCCTCTCAGCCCAGAGTTCCTGTTTTCCTATGGGAGTCAGAGGAGTGAGGAAAGCTAAATTGAGCCCTTCGGGAGAAACTTCCACTTGGTTCCCATGTTTGTTTTTGTGTTTTTGTCTGGGGTTATGTTAAGATTAAACATTAAAGCAATGTATTAGGAGCCCTTGAAAGCAAGAAGGAAAAAATCAGTATCTGTTCCAGAACTAAGAGATCATAGATTAATGATGCAGCTACTTGTCTCCTTGATGATTTCTCCCTTCTCACCCTCCATGAGAAAATACAGGCCATATTTTACATTAATAATCTAAGCATGCATTTAGAATGAGTAAAACCCCTCTTTCACAATACACAGATACACACACGTACAAATCTTGTCATTTGTCCTTTTCAGCACACTCACATACCTCCATAAATTTACTAAAGTGTCCCAAAGCATATATTTTCACAGAAACTTGAAGGAACATAAGAAGGTAACGAAATTTTGCATACCCATAGGCAGAATAAATTCCTGTAAGTAGGTGGACTAACAAAAACCATTCTTAACACTTATTTAAAATCTAAAACTTATCCAGCACAACTTTGACAATTTGCAAAATATTTGTGGTCCTTTTAAATTCTAAAATCTAAATATATTGGACCCAGAAAATACTTTCAGTCACAATAAGCTAAGCATAAGTTGACTTTATCACATACTAGGAGGTATCAGTGATTTGTCATATATGTGTATGTATATATATGTATACATATACATATATTTTCTTCTCACTAAAAACATCTTTGCTGCTCTTCTAAAGAAAAAAATTAAACTGTTTTGATTTTCTTAGGTATATTAGTTTTGAAAAGTTTATGTTATCTATACATTTTTAGCAGATATACACAGCTATAAAAGTTATGGGGAAGCTAAGGTTTTGTTGAAGATGCTGAAATTTAGAGTGCTAATACTTTTTTGAGTTATAGAATCATAAGCAGGATTATGAACCTAGGTCTTCTAACTCCAGATGCAATTCTCTTTTCATTGTACCATCCTGCCTCCCAGTCCTTCAGCCACATAGAAACAACTGAGTATAGCACCTAGCTAACAGGAGTAATTCATTTAGATAAGTACCCATCAGATAGTTGTATTTTTTCCCCATGTAAGTTATTTTCCCTCTGCTTCTGTCCCCTCACAGTGGCTACCTCAGCGGTGGTTTTTCAGTGTTCTATGATCTCCAATCTCAAATGAATTCAGGGCATGCTTTGTCATGCTTGCCTGAGGCACAAAAATTTCTAGTTATGGCTTTGGATATGCATAGTAACTGCATACCAGCTCCAAAGAGACCTACATTTTGGTATAAAGGACTGTTTCTCCTCTTCGCCTTTGTAACCCCATTACTTAGGACAATGCCTTGACCAGAGAAGGCATTTAACAAATTATCCTTGGATTGGAAGTGTCTGTGTGTGCATGGATTTGGGTTTTCCTCTTCTATTCTCCACAGAAGAATGGAATGACTAATTTAAATATATCACAATACCTTCTTGGATACTTAAGATCCTTATTGGTCTATGTTAACAGTGACTATCCTCCTTTTTTTTGCCGTAATTAATTTACTATTGCTTTAGTATATTCCTGCTCATCCCTCAATTGTGAATGATGATACCTTATACCATGACAGCCATGCCTACACAATGATAAAGATATGCAATAAAGAAATGAAATATAACATTGGGATAAGAATTGGGAAGATATCATAATCATATTTAAAATACATATTAAGGAGAGGGAAGAGGATGAGCACATGTTAGAGAGATGAGTACACTTTCCTTTTCAGTGGGATTGTGTTTTCTCAAAGCTAATGATAATATCTAATACCTATAAATATGCTGTATACAAATATGTAAGTGGGAAATTCAACCAACCTCTCTACCATTGGCTCTAGGTTAAATGTTAGGACATGATACCATTTGTTAAGCACTTAAAGAATGAGGAACACTCAGAATCATAGAATTAGAAGAAACAAGAAAAAATCTACTTCATTCTCTATCTCTAGAAAGGCATATTACTTTGTATTGATAGGATGCCTTGAAAATGAAACTTCTTGAGCTCTTAAAATGGTTGTTATACAGTCACAGAACATAGAGCTTTAGGGGGCTTTAGAGATTATCTAGTCTATATCCCTCATCTTACTTGAAATTTTACTGAAACCAAAACTGCAAAAGGGTAAGTGAATTGTCCTTGGTCTAATAGGCAATGAGGGAAGTAACTTTCATTCACTTTTAATATGTTCTTATGAAGCACATGGAGTGAGCACCTTCCTTTACAAAACATAAAAAATTAACATACAAACTGGTCAAGTAGTCTCATAGTTAATTAACAAAATACAAACTGGAACCCAGCACTTGACTACCTCAATGCCAATAATTATGGAATCCTGATGTCATGTCTAATTCTATGTTCTTATTCAAACTTTTCATTTTGAGGACTAGAAAACAGAAATAAAGATAAGTTTAATGACTGACCAAAAGGTACACAGTTCCTACCTCAGATACTTACTAAGCTGTGTGATCCTGGGCAAGTCACTTTACCTCTGTCAGTTTCAATTTTCTCATCTTTAAAATTAGGATATTAATACTACCAGGGTTTTTGTGAAGATAAAACAAGATATTTGAAAAGCATTTTGCAAACCTTAAAAGCACTATATAAATACTATTATTACTATCACTATTATTAATGATGATGATGATGGAGTGAGCTCTAGAACCTTAATGGACTATGAGGATTTTACATAGAAGTTCAATAAGACTCTCCAAGCAGTGTTTGCCTTATTGTAACATGCTCTGGGGCAATCCAAATTTCTGAAGATTTGACCAGCATGACAGAAATGTAACACAATAGCTCTAAGACCTTAGGAATCCATCCCTTATGCTGTAATGTGGGAAATTCAGAGTCATTTTACTATCATATAACTTCAATGCAGATACAGAAAGTGTTATGGAAAAAGGAATGGTTTTGGACATCGTGCCATTTTGCTGGAAGATCCCTTTTTGTTGTATATGTTGCTATTGCAATATGTGTTGTTATTATTGAAAATCAGATTGAAGAAGGGCAATTTGGGACACACTATATTCATTGTATTGCCATGCTCCACTAATTTACTCAGCGCTCGTCATTGTATGTGTCCTAGTGATCAGTTTATATAGCCCCATCCAAACCCTTTTTGGAGGTGCTGGTTAAGTACCAAGGATACACACTGGAGAAAGATGCAAAGGAAGAGGAAAAAAGCCAACTGCACATGCAATCAGAATGAACTGTGGTGAAAGAGATGCAGACCTAGCACTGATAAGAAAAGGAGATCAAACAACCTTCTACTGGGGGACAGGGGAGGGGATCAGGAAGAGAGGAACTTTGGTCTCCTATTTTTAGTGCAGACGTTATAGTACCAGGGGATAAGAACTTTAGTAGGATGACATTAAATAAGATCTTTCTTTTCCCTTGGGGTTTTGGTTTTTTGGAGACTAAAGGGAGCAGGGGTGGGGCAGGATGAAAACAAAGCAGAGCAGAGAAAGCAGAGCTGGCTTCTCAAGACTTGCTTCAGGCTCAACACAAAGGGGATCTTCAGATTTCCTTTTGGTTTATTTAGCCCAGTTCACCAGGCGAGGGAAAGAGACAGGGATTCAGGGGAAATGCTCTGTCTAGGGCAGGGGTTCTTAAATGGGAATCCATTAACTTTTTTATGTTGATAATGATGTCGATATAATTGATTTCCTTTGTAATCTCATATATTTTATTTTATATATTTTAAATCATTATTCTGAGGAGTACGTGGGTTTCACCAGACTGCCAAAGGGAAGCATAATAACAAAAAAGGGTCAAGAACCCTTGGTCTAGGGGAAAAGATAGTGTAAATTGCTGGAATTTTCTTCTTTTACCGTTTCAGGAACCTCATCACAGTAGAAGCAGGAGGGCAAGGAAGTCAACAGTAAGGGGATAATATATATATATATATATATATATATATATATATATATATATATACACACACACACACACGTATATACATGTATGTATATATATGTATGTATGCATGTATGTATTGGCCCAAAGAAATATCTGACAGCAAATTTTAGTTACACAGAAGGTCACCCCAACCAGAGGCTAGGAAAAGGTGGCTAGTCTATCCTGGAATTTAGATTCAAAGGAATTATTCTTTTTTCTTCTGGATACATACTATTAGCATATCATTTTTATTTTTAAAAGAGCAGTGAATCACATTTGCTCTATTAAATGTTCTTTTTCCCTTCTCTTTGGCTAGAGCACAGCCTCTTGCACCTTAGAATACAATTCAAGCTTCACTCATTCTTTCTTTTTCTTTTCTTTTATGGGGGTTCCTGACATAGTTAAATCTTACATTCTAACTGCAAGTTGGCCAAGCTAAAAGAAACAAAAAATATGTTCATGATACAAAGACTGATTTAAATTTTATGAAATCCTTCTGCCTCTGAATTTTATCTTATCTCCTTCCTCATCTGGATTTAAAGCTCCTCTTCCCTAGGCATTGCTTTTCTTTTGTTTCTCCCTTTATAGCCTTCTCCAGATGTTGTCTTCCTTAGTGGACTATGAGGATTTTACATAGAAGTTCTATAAGAACTCTATCAGTGAAGTCCATGGTCATAAGCTCCATAATCTGTTTCACATATAAATAAATTTTAATTAGGTGTTTTTATACCCGAGGTGGTTTGATGTAGTTGGCTGAGTTCTGGAAATGCAGCCAAGAAGACTTGGATTCAAATATTGCCACTGACATTTACTGCCTGTGTGACCCTGAGCAAGTCACCAAGCCTCAGATGATTGTCTAAGATTTATCTACCAAGTTATAGATGTTCTGTGATCTGCTTGGTGAAGGGAGTTCCCACACTGATGAAATAATACAGACCTTTATGATTATCCTATCAAAGGAATGAAAAGAGCATTGAGAACTTATCTAGTCTAACCACATCCCCTCATCTGCTTTTTAGGCCTATTCCAGTCACCTTCACCCTTAATCTAGTTTTAAAGACCTCAGAGACTGAGAATTTACTTGTGAAATTTACAGTGAATTAACCTTATCCAAAGGAATACCACTCACTTCCTAAAAGGGATTTTTTTTCTTATAAGTAGCCCGAATCCCTCATGATTCAGGTAAAGTTCACTTCCTCTTCCTCTTACTTTAATTATAGAAAAAAACTTCACTATCTTCACCATCCCCCTTACCTTTAGCCTTTAGACCCTCATTCCTCCCCACTACACCCACTCCCAGGAAATAATCCCTATCATAAATATTTTCTCTCCCTAGTTTCCTTCTATTTCTTTTTTTTAACTTGTCTCTACCATTTCAGAGGTAAAAAATACTTTTATTTCTTTTTCTATTTATATGTATATATATGCATGTATACACATACATACAAATGTATATATGTATGTATATGTGTAAGAGAGAGGCAGAGAAACAAAGGTAGAAAGAAACAGAGACATAGAGAGAGAATAAGAACATACTTCTGTCCATTTTACAGCAAAATATCAAGAGAACAATTTTAATTTCCTTCAAATACTTGGTCAAAAAGAGTCCATTTGCTCCAGATTGTAGGTCTAACAAGAGACTTATGGCATAAAGCACTATTTGTCTTAGAGAAGCAAGTTTCCAGACTCATATAAATGGAAGATAATGTCATTTTTAGCTGTGGATTTTTTCCAGGAAAATCTAGAACATGATGAGCAGCACATATTCCGATGAGGTTTAGTATGGAAACAGTTTTTCTAAAGTATAAATGCTTATAGTTCTTTAATGTCACATTCAATAAGTTGTGTGACCAGCTAATCCTCTTATTGCATTATTTTGTGCACAAATGTCAAAAGAAATGAAAAAAAGTCATAAAAATACAATTTTGTTTGCATATAAGAGAAAGCCCAAGTTTGATGGGCAAATTCTTTTAAAATGTATTTCTTGTTAAGGAGGACTTCAAGGTATATTGCCAACCAAACTCTCTTAAAGGGCTCTCACTGACATTTACATGACTTCATTTATGCTATTAGCATCTCTTTAACTGGAAGTCTGAGAGCCCTAAGACCGATGGCCGTATGAGGCAGTCCCTTGACATACCCTGGAGAGGAGATGAGAATCAGTGTATTAAGGAGGAAAAAGCAACCGGCTGCAACTTTATTACAATGTTACAGTGGAGAATATCATGTCATGAATAATGACCCCCTTGGTAGGTGGTGAGATACTTATGAGTATGTATGACGAGGACGAATCTGTGTGCAGGGAGCCCTATGTAGCTATAATTCACTGTCACTCTGGAGGAAGGTTCTGGAAGGTTGGACTGCTGAGCAATAAAAGATGCCCTCGGGGCTGAATAAATGTTCTATTGGATTTCCATGTCTGGACTCTCACATTTCTTTAAGGTTTCTTGCTGAGGGACCATACGGTAAACAGCAGTCATTGTAGCAATAAGCTTTAAAAGGCAGATAATTCTTGCAAGCTATATACCACCTTGGCCTCCTAGGCCTCCTCATCTTTTATCCTCCCCAATTTATTTTTTTACTTATTTTTAACATTCTTTTCTTTTTAAATTGTGAGTTCCAGGTTCTCTCCCTCCCATCCCTCCCCTACCCCGAGAAGGCAAACGATATATCAATTACACATGTGAAATCATGCAAAATATGTTTCCCTATTAGCCATATCATAACACAAAGAAAAAAAAAAGAAAGAAAGCCAGAAAATTATAGTTCATTTTGCCCTCAGAGTTTCATCAGTTCTCTCCCTGGAGGTAGACAGCATTTTCTCATCATGAGTCCTTTGAAGTTGTCTTGGATCGTTGTATTGACCAGAGTAGCCAAATCTTTCATCATCATTACAACATTGCTGTTACTGTGTATACTGATCTTCTGGTTCTTCTCACTTTACTTTGGATCAATTCATATATGTCTTGCCGTGTTTTTCCAAAACCATCTCCCTTGTCATTTCTTATAGCACAATAGTACCCCATCATAATCATATGCCACAACTTGTTCAGAAATTCTCCAACTGATGGGCATCCCTTCAATTTCCAATTCTTTGCCATCACAAAAAGAGCTGCTACAGATATTTTGAACATATGGGTCATTTTCCTTTTTCTTTCATCTCTTTGGGGTAGAGACCTAGTAGTGAATTGCTGGACCAAAGAGTATGCACAGTTTTATAGCCCTTTAGTCATAGTTTCAGATTGTGGACTGGCTCACGATTCTACCCATAGTCAATTAATGTACCTATTTTCCCTCATCACCTCCAGCATTTGTCTTTATGATAGGTGTGAGGTGGCAACTCAGAGTTGTTTTAATTTGCTTTTCTCTAATCAACAGTGATTTTTCATATCCCTTGATCATTTATCAATTGAGGAATGGCTCTTATTTTTACAAATCTGATTCAGTTCCCTATATATTTGAGAAATGAGGCCTTTGTCAAAGAAACTTGCTATAAAATTTTACATTATTTTATTGTCGAGGCACCTTTTAGCAAAATATAATTTCCATGATTATCTCTTTTAATTACGTCTATTTTTGTTTTTGTTTTGTCTGAGATCATGGTTGCTACCCTGCCCTGTTTTACTTTAGCTGAAGTATAAGAGATTCTTCTCCAGACCTTTATTTTAACTCTCTGTGCGTCTTTTTCAAGTGTGTCTCTTTGTACACAATATATTGTTGGAATCTGTTGGAATTTCTAATATATTCTGCTATCTAATTCCATTTTATGGGTTAGCTCATCCCATTCACATACACAGTTATGATTAGTAACTGCATATTTCTCTCCATCCTATTTTCTTCTGTTTATCCTTCTCTCTCTCTTCTTATTCTGTCCCTTCTGAGAAGTCTGTTTCCTTCTGACCACTGCCTTGATTTTATACTCAAATGAGTGTGTGTGTGTGTATAATATATACAATGTGATATGTTATATTAATTATATTATATTACATACATATAGGTATACATTCTTCCTTCTTTGAAACAATTTCCAATGACAGTGAGGTTCCAGCATTGCTTGTCATTCCCCCCTTTCTCCCTTTACTATAGAAGTGCTTCTTTGTACACCTCTTTTATGTTAGAAAATTTTCCCCATTCTACTTCTCCCTTCCCCCTTCTCCCACTCTTTCTCACCCTACATTTTTTAGGGAGATCATTTCACCACAATTGATTCACACCCATGTCCTCTGTCTATGTCAACTCCTTCTAACTGCCCTAATAATAATAATAATAAAGTTTTTAGGAGTTACATGTATCATCTTCCATATAGGAATGTAAAGAGTTCAATTTTATTGAGTCCCTTATGATTATTCTTTCATATTTACCTTTTTATGCTTCTCTTGAGTTTTCTGTTTGAATGTCAAATTTTCTATTCAGCTCTGGTCTTTTCATCAGGAATGCTTGGAAGTCCTCTATTTCCTAAATATCCATTTTCTTCCCTGAAGTTTTCCTTTACGGTATCTTGAAATATGATGTCTAGGCTCTTTTTTGGTCATGGCTTCAGGTAGTCTAATAATTCATAAATTATCTCTCCTTGATTTATTTTCCAGGTCAATTGCTTTTCCAATGAGATATTTCACATTTGCTTCTTTTTTTTTTACTTTTTTGATTTTGTTTTATTGTTTCTTGAAGTCTCATGGAGCCATTAATTTCTACTTGCCCAATTCTAATTTGATTTGAAACATTATTTTAAAGTTTGAAGGAGAATGTTGAAAGGGTTCAACTAGGTCCCAGCTTGTACTCTGACATCTTGTACCTTCTCATCATCTTCTAGAAGACAAACCATTCCCTACCAGACATCAAAGCACTCAAAAATTAGTACAAATGTCTGATTGCATATAAGCCATTGTTTGTGAGTGGCACAACAACTTGGCTTGAATATATTGAGAGTTTCATCAGAATGTATGGTACCCTCATGCACATTCTGCCTCCCTCACCAACAAACATGAGGAACAAGGAAAAGGTACAGATGTTTAATAAATATTTGTTGAATGAATTAATGAACAGAAAAAGACTCACACTATCTATAATAAAATGGATTTATAAATAGCTGGGACAGGTAGATGCAAATAGCATTAAAACCTCATTCTAGAGTTGGTGGTTATGGTCATTCATCATATATTATAGGAAATATGGAGATACTGATTCAATTCTGACTCATTTCCTAAACCAACTCTTTCCCTAACTTCTCTTTTTTGGTTCTGTCTAAACTGTTTTAAAGTCTAAAATGACCAGGATAGAAAGCAACCTGTTTCTTCCAAAGTAGAGGATACAGAATGTGTAAATGGCAAATTTGACTAGTAGTCCACATTCCCAAAGACTAGCTGTGTGGTTGTGCTAAGAATTATCTAATATTATTTACATGGCAGCTCTGTTTTCACATTGAGCAGGTACTGACTGCTTCTTAATGCCCCTTAGATACTCTTTGCCCAAACAACCATCTGGAAACCTTAGTCTTGAGAATTTGTCCTTTTTCTGGCAACCTCCTGGAGCTAGGGAATTTTGGTCTCCTTATTTAAGTGGTCATCTTCCCATATAGAACCAAATGAGATAAAACATATAAGTTGCTTTGTAAGCCATAAAGTGCTATGTAGATGTCCTGTCTCTCACCCATACTAGCTATGTGTCCCAGAGTTCACTGGAGTTTAGAACTCCAGTTACCAATGCAGGTTGGTACCTTCTTTGCAACTTCAGGTTTCCTAAAGCATTAAGACATTAATATGGACAGTATGTGTCAGAGGCACAAAACCAAGGTGTTCTGATGTGGTGGCCAGCTATCTACCCAGGGCATAATGACAACATTGTCATTTCAAGATTGTAAGATATGGATAAGAAATCTTCATTCTTGGAGGGAGCTTCCACGCCAGGAGTTCCCTACATAAATGAAATTGCAAGTTTGGATAAAAAAAGAGCTATACTTAACACTGTACTAGGTAGAAGGAATATGGAGTTTTAAAAGGTAGCTTATAATGTAACAGAGAAATAAGACAAATATGATTGGTAAGTATGATGAAGTATAGAAAAAGAAGTTTGGGAGGAGAGAGATCACTTTCAATTGGGGGAGTTAGGGAAGGCTTCATGAAAGCTGTGGCTTATAAGACAGGCCACGGATGAGGAGAGGGACTTTTAAAAACAGATTTTTCTACATGGAAGTAGAAGAAGGTGGGATAAGATTTGAAACACTGAATACCAGCCAAATACTAGTATTGACATAGAATACTAACTAAAAAACTCCTGAGTATTCATATTCCCCTGTCATTTTTGCTTCCGACTAACCTCTGAGTATTCAGATAACAAAAAAAAAATACTTTGGATGAAAGTCAAACTAATTCTTAATTTCATTTGGATTTCAAATTAGGAGAGACTTTCTCAATGATAGGGTTGGACCATGTGATCTTTAAGGTTTCCAATATTTTGTGACTCTGTTATGCTGCTATTTTTCATCTCTTGGTTAAGCTGGGCTGAAAATAGGGAACAGCAAACCCCTTTGCAACAAGATCTGTTGACAGAAGGGATTTTTAGATCACTTTTCAGGAGTGGACCTTAGCTGAGCATCATCATTTGGGAATCCTATTTCTAAAAGAAACTAAATTCAGAGACCTTTAAGATTACCTCACAGTTAGTCAATGGATTACAGGCAAGTGGTATTTCATGGTGCTGAAATTTAAAAGGAAAGGGCAGAAAGTTTTCACTTATCCACAGATCGCAGAGACATCAAGCTGTAAGAGAATTCAGAGTTGGTCTAGTAGTCCAACCCCCTCATTTTACAAAACAGGAAACTGAGGCCAGCTGAGGGAAAGTGACTTCCTTGAAAGTCACAGAAGTGTTGAGTAGCAGAGCTAGCATTTCTGACTCCCAATCCAGCATTCTTTCCATTGAACCACTGATACATTTCTATAAATGTCTATTTCCAGATTCATTCATTATGAAATTCTATTTGCGGGGAGAAAGGGAATGGGGACCTACTAGTACTTTATCAACAACTATTTTTCAATTTATATTCCTAGAGAGTTACGTAGGGGTACTGGGAAGTTTAAAGATTTCCCTAGGGCCACAATGCTAGTATATGGCAGTGGGAGGACTTGAACTCAGGTCTTTCTGACTCCAGGGCTAGCTTTCTGTCAGCAATATGCCAGTAAATGTTTAACAAATAGCTCTCCAAAAGAACGGTACTTTTAAGTTTAATATGCATTATGAACATTCTCTCCATCACTTTCCTAAATCTAGAAATCAACAAAACTATAAATCAAGCCCTGATTTGTAGTGGCTATGGCTTCCAAGGGAGTAAATGGTCACACTGAAAATTTAAACATCCATTTTCATAAGCCAGTTAGAGCTGGCTCCAGCACAGGCCTGCTTTCTTCCTACTATACCGAGCTGCCTCTTTAGCCATGTGTAAAATAAAACCATTCCCTGTTGCTAAACCCCTACAAAACAACACAAGGAGTAGCTCTCAAATTCTTCACAGCACTCATCATTTCACTTGACTTTCAGACATTTGTGAGATCCATAGTTTTCATTCAAATGAACAAATCATAAACCAATGTAATTCCTATTGCCCCTGTTAAAACATCCCTTCCCACTTTCATCTGCCCCTGGCCTTGGCCTGTAGCATGAATGTCTTTCCTGGCCAGGAGAGCATGGTAAACTGTGTTGCCCTTCACAACAGGCTGTCTTCCTATGGTTCCTTTTCTGGGAAGCCTGAAGGCTTTTGTGTCACAAAACAACAAGTACTGAGGGGGGTAATTATGTGTAGTTATATAAAGCAGGCTAATGCCAGCCAAGCAAATTGCCTAAAAGGAGATGTTGTGTTCCTTGTTAAATGTTTTGTCAAGCTGACCATGCCCTTTATTTATCTCTAATACAACATGCTTATTCTGCCCCTATCTACTGTATTCACCCTGCAAATTTATGAGGCTCTATTAATCTTTTGCCCTGCTGACTATCTCTGTTGCAAAGTGTCAGCAGACTTTTGTACCTTGCTAATGTACAAAGGGCTTCCTATGAGTAATATCAGCATTTTGCCTTTTAATTGCACATATAATTTTTAGGTCTTACAGCTAATAAGGGAATTGAGACCACAGTTCATCACTGTCTCGAATGGTACTCCAGGGGTGTGGGGACTGTAGAAGCTGAGAAAAGGATATAGCCATGCTGGCTCCAAGCTGTAGTTTCTCTCATTATAGTGGTACCATTCACACTGCTATGGAGAAAGATGTCAGGGTTTACCAATGGAAACCCCACTTTTCTGGGACTGTGTAATTCCAATGGAAGATTTTACTTTCCCTTGAAAACTTTCTGTGGTGGACCTTGGCTCATTGAGTATTTTTTTCTTTTCTTTTTTTTTTTGTTACATTTCATATTGATTTCTAAAGAAATTACTAGTGGTGTTTTTAATGTCAAAAAGACCAATATTATCTATCCAAAGATTATCTATCTAGCCAAACTCCTAGGATCCAAGACCCCTAAAGATTTAAAACTGGTACATTTTTTGATCTTCCTCTGACCCTGGTATTGAATTTTTCCCATCCAAACTGCAGACATAGTTTTAAGCACTTTCAAGAAAAAAAAATGGTTAAAATAAATGAGGAATTAGGGTTTGCAATGTGGGCATTTTGCTTTCCCATTAATAGCCTTTCACAAACATTTTTACTATGCCTGAAAAATGTGCATTATTGATGAGTGTACTTCTTACTGAGCAAAAGCCATTAGAAAGGAAAGGAAAGGTCTGTGGCAGGGAGGCTTGTGCAGAGCTTAGGGTTTTGGACAGATGTTATGTTATCTTGTTTAGCAGTTCTTCACTGCCCATCCAGTGCTCAGGCCCAGCTGCCATTATTTGAGTTAAATGCACACTCCATGATGTGGGCTATCATGGGAAACTGAGAGATATGCAATATGGAATTTGTTCATAATGTGTCAAAACAGCAGGTGAAGTTAGTCAATCAATTTAGTGAAGAAATCACTCAAACTGGTTACTTCTTATTAAGCAAACAACAAAAAGAGATTGTAGTTCTCACTTTTTTGACTATCTTCAGCAAATCATTTTCAAAGTGATCTCACCTCTAGTAGTAGAAGGTCTCAAGAATGTTGAGGGATGGGGGCAGCTAGGTGGCACAGTGGATAGAGCACCAACCCTAAAGTCAGGAGGACCTGAGTTCAAATCTGCCCTCAGACCAAACACTTGACACTTACTAGCTGTGTGACCCTGGGCAAGTCACTTAACCCCAATTGACTTAAAAAATGTTGAGGGATAAAGAATGTTCCAGGGATAAATTCTCCCTGGAAAAGGGGTATCTTAGTATAGTGTATAGAGTGTTGCCCTTGGAGTCAGGAAAACATAGGTTCAAATCCTACCTTTAATACTTATTATCTGTGACCATGAGCAAGTCATTTAACCTAAGGCCCAGATTATCTGTATAATAAGTATTGAAATAGCCTATGAGATCCCTTCTCTGTTTAATCCATGATCCTGTGACTTATAGGAAAAATCAACAAGAGTAATATAGGGTGAGAAGATGGGGAGGTATTCCATTTTGCACGCTTAGAGGTCATACTCACATTAATCTATATTATCCTGTATATTTGGCCTTCAAGGGTCACTTTTTTGACGCTCATTTTCTCCCTTCCCTTGTATCACTGGAGGCAGATGAGAGATCAATCATTTATACTTTAATATAAATTTAGCCAATGTGTTACCTCTCCCAATGGTACTTCTACTTTAGGCCACATCACTAAAACTTTGCATCTCCTATTATTAAAGAAATTTGAAGTATCAGTCAATGTGTGAGGAGGGGGTTCAGGTTTTCGAGGAAACCCTGACATCTCTTCATATAGGCCATCACCAAAGTCACCAATAAGTAAGGCTAGATTTAGGCCTAAATGACATAGGCATGACCTAACTGATTTCCATTAGTTCATATAAAAAGCTATTTGGGGGGATATCCATGACCATCACTCATTAATTTCTTTGCTTTTTATCCACGTTTATGCCATAAATATTTGTTCTCATTCTTCTTGGTGTCATGAAATCTTTGAATCAGAAAGGCATTTCTAGCTCAATCTCCCTTTCAGACAGAATTTTTTTTTTACAGAATTCCAACAAAGGATCATTTTGCTTCTGTTTGATGTGCCACTTGGTAACAAGGAACTATCTACCAAGGCAGCACTTCCTATTTTTGAATTGCTATAATATCCATCCTTATACTGAGCTCAAATCTGTCTCTATAATTTTCACGCAGTTATTAGTTTCGCCCTCTGGGACCAAATATAACAGGTTTAATCACTTCCACACGATCCACTTTGTCTTCAAATATTTTAAGACAACTTTCATGCTCCCTATCCTGCCCCAAATATTCTTTTTTCCAGTTTAAACATTTCTAGTTTCTTTAACCCACCCTTCAAGGGAATGATCTTCTACCCCATATAAAGTGGAAACTCTCCAGCTTTTCCATATTCTTCCCAAGATGTGGCATCCAGAACTGAATACAATTCTCCAGATATGATTTGACCAAGTCAAAGTATAGCAGAATATCATATATCTTGTCCTAAATATTATGTTTTATCAATGCAACTCAAGATTAGATTCATATTAATAATAGCTAGCATTTATATGGTGCTTTAAAGTTTACAAAATATACACATATGTTAACTCATTTGATCCTCATCAACCCTGTGAGGTAAGTGCTATTATTATCATTCCCATTTTACAAATAATGAAACAGACACAGGGATGATAAGGAAGAAACCTTATACATCTTCTGATCCACACCCTTCACTTAATACATGAGGAAAATGAAGCCCAGTGAGATTAAGGGACTTCCCCAAGGTCACATGCAGTAAGTTGCAGAGCTGGGATTTGAACCCAGGTCTTCTGATTCCAAACACATCTTTCTTTCCACCTTACTAAACTACCATAATATGAGCCTATTGCCTTCATTCAGATAAAACTTTTATTAACTATCCTATGTTCCAAGGGAATTCTCTCTGTATAAGTTAAGAAGGAACTAGTTAGCTAATATACATAAAGCACAATCTTATTTTCAAGATTGATAGTTTATAGTATAATGCCATTATGCAGATGCTTAGATGGTATTATTGAAGATAGTGTCAATGATGAAACTGACATCTGAGAAATATTATCTTAACATAAAAATTTCAAGAGCATAGATCAGTAAAAAAATCTTCATTTTCACAGTAACTTGCCTCAAAGTATCTTGTCACTTTCCGCAATGAAAGACATTTTTAACATTTTTATAATAGGTTATCCCACAGATGTTACAGGGTAAATAAACCTACTTTACTTGCTTATTTGATATGATAGGATGAACAAAATCTTACTTCTTTTTCATTAAATTTTAGTTTATATTTTCATGTTTTCAATTTACAATAAATTGTTTTATGAAATTTCTATGAAAAATAATTTCTGACATGGAGCCATAAAGAACATTCCCTTTAATTCCAGGATACAGAAGGGTCAAGAGTTTTATTATATTTCTTCCTGTGCTTTTCCCAACCCTACACACATAGCCTGATTTCATAGGAAATAATATTATTTCTACTTTGAAAAAAAAAGTTTTATCCTTTGAATCATAAGTGAGTGAGTGTAACTTTGATTTGTAGAAATAGACTAGAGGACATTATAGACATAATTTTTAGGTACTCAAAAGTGATCCTTCATTTCTATTAAATTCTTAGTATATATAGTAGGTTGTGATAGTCCTTTTTATTTATTCTGATTTTTGCATTATATATTTTTTTTATTTTGGCCATTTGATTTTCTCCCTATTCTTTTTTATCAGGCTGGCTAAAGGTTTATAACATACTAGTCTTTTCTAAGAACCAGCAATTATTTTTATCAATTCTATAGCTTTTAGTTTTCCATTTTGCCTATCTCTCCTCTAATTTTCAATATTTCTTCTGATGTATTCATTTTGGATTTATTTATTTGTTGATTGTCTAGTTTTTAACAAATCATGAATATTCTTTTCTATTTTGTTAATATATGTGCTCAGAAATATAATTTTTCTTTTGAGTACTACTTTAACTACATCTGAGAAATTTTAGTATGTTGTCTCATTATCATCCTCTTTCATACAGTTATTGTTTCTATGCTTTATTCTTTGATCCACTCATTATTCAGAATGCCACGTCTATATATTTAACTTCATAGCTTTTGCTTGTGTTCCTTGTGTTAACTGTTACTTTATTTTATCTGTAAAGTATATGTTAAATATTTCTCCTTTTTAAAATATGTATTCATAATTTCTCTTTAAAAATCGGTGCTGAGAAATATATGTGTGCGTATACACACACATATGTGTGTATAGGTGTGTGTGTATATAAACATTCCCATGTAGAAGATACCATGTCTTTAGGTCTAAATTCTACAACAAATTGTTCTATTTTATATTCCTTCTTTGTTTATGTTTCCCTAAGATTCATATAATTCTGAGAAAGGACTATTAAAGTCCTTTACAATTTACTATCTATATCATTTTTCAATTCAGCTGAATTGTCTTTGTGAATTTCGATATTATGACATTTGATGTGCATATTTGGTGATGAAATTGGTTTAGGTCTGTAGCTTCTTCAGTATAATGTAGACACTTAAAGAAATGAAAGCCCTTTGGACTACTGCAAGACAGCATAAGTTCATTAAGAACAAATCATCCCACATTAACTTCATAATTTTTTTTGATAAAAATACTAGACCAACAGATCAAGTATATGCCATAGAAATTGCATACATAGTATATATGAGTTTCAGTGAGACATGAGACAAAAGTCTCTATTGATAGCAATGACAGAAATCAACCTCACATACATGTACATGTGTGTGTATATACATACACACACATATACATATTTCTCACAGGATTCCGTCTTTGGGCTTGATCTCACCAACACTTGTATTAAATTACTTTAATGAAGCTATAAATAGTAGGTTTATAAGATTTATGGATTAGGTAACACAAAGCTGGGAGGAATAGCTAATGAACTGATAAAATTGATATCTAGAAAGATACTAAGAGGTTGGAACAAATAAGATGAAAATTATGAATTTTAAAACACTGCACTTTAGAAAAAGATAACAAAAGGCTCACTTGTAAAATGAAGGTGGTATGGCTAGAAAGCAGTTCATGTGGAAAATATCTGGAAGAAATGCAAATTCAGACAACTCTGAGATTCCCCTTCACATCTATTAGATTGACAAAATTGGCCAAAAATAAAAGGGAAAATGACAAAAATTGGAGAGACTATGGGAAATCAGGAACATACACGTATTGTTGGTGGAACTGGGAATTGATCCAGCCATTTTGGAAAGTAATTTGGAACTATGCCTCAAAAGGTACTAATCACTTTTTGGCTTATAGACTAGAGAGATCAAAGAAAGAAGAAAAAGCCACAAGTGTATAAACATATTTACAGCAATTCTTTTTGTGATAACAGAGCTGAATAAAACATTTAAAAAGAAAGGGGGTACCCAATAATTAGGGAACAAATTATGGATAATAATTGTAATGGAATGCTATTATGCTGTTAAAAATAATGAAAGGATCAATTTCAGAGAAACCTTGAAAGATTTGTATGAACTGATAAAGACTAAACTGAGCAGAACCAGGAGAATAATTTATACACTAATAATGACAGTGTGAATACAACTTTGATAACCATAACCACTTTGATTAACATAATGACCAACCATGATTTCAAAGGACCAATGATAAAACATGCTACCCACCTCCTGACACAAAGATGATGAACTCAAGGTACAGAATGAATCATACATTTTTTCCATATGGCCAGTGTGGGAAACTGTTTTGCTTGACTGTGCATATATGTTACAAAGGTTTTGTTTTTCTTTTTTTCTTAATGGAATAGGGATATGTGAGAGAGGTAAAATAGATTTTTGTTACTTAAAAAAAGAAAATTAAATTTAAAAAGGGAAAGTATTTAGGGGTTTATGGAATTAATTTTCAATATGATTTAACATGACCTTGAAATATGTATAAATGTATATTAAATATATTGTATTAATATATATACAAAAATATGACATGGAAATATAAAAGCTAATGGATCTTTTGGTAGTGGCAAAGAACTAGAAACCATGTTAAGTGCTGATCAATTGGGGAATGATTGAACAAATTGTGATATATGAACATAATGGAATACTATTGTACTGTAAGAAATGATGAGAAGGACAGAAGCATAGAAATATAATTATCAAAACAAGAGAAGTGATCATGTTGCTATACTTTGACTTGGTGAGATTGTACTTGGACCATTGTGTTCTTTTCTGAATGACATATTTAAAGAGGGATATAGACAAACTGGTGCACTTCCAGAGGGGGAGAGCCAGGTTAGGCAGGGCCCTGGATACCATGCCATAAGAGAATTAGCTAAAGGAACAGGAGCATAAAAGACTTGGGAATGGAAATAGTTTAGTTGTCTTCAAATATTTGAAGAGTCCTCATGTGAAAGAGTTCTACTTACCTCTGAGAGCAAAAGTCAGAGCAAAATTTGATGAAAATTAAAGTCAGGCAGATTTGGGCTCACTGGAAGGGAGATCTTTCTAACAGTATTTGGGAATAGTAACCAAATCCACTGTGAGGGGGGTTACTATTCCACTCAAGAAACTATTCTATATTGCACTTTGAATATTTATGTTAATGAGGTCCTTCAAGGCTTACATTTTTTTAAAGTCACAGATTCTAAGGCAATGTTAAGTGCAGTACATTTTGATCATAACTATTTCTTCTAGATGATATAATGGACAGAGCACTGGACTTGGAGATGGGAAGACTTGAGTTCAAATCCAACCTCAGACACTTACCAGCTGTGCAGCCCTAGGCAAGCCATTTAATTGCTTTCTGCCTCAGTTGCCCCAACTGAAAATGGAGATAATAATAGCACTTAATTTTGGAGTTGCTGTGAGGATCAAATGAGATATTTTTTAAAGCATTTAACACAGTGCATGGCACAAAGTGCTTAACAAATATTTGTTTCCTTCCTTCCAAAGAAATTAATAATTATGAAGTTTCAAAGGTGGAAGGATCACAGCTCACTAAGCTTTGTAAGTAGGAACTGAATAAGTATTTGTTGGATTGAACTCTCTTATTTTTGAGTTGAGGCAATTGAGGTCCAGGGGGAAAAAAAGGTTAATTGATCTGATCAAAGTCACATGAATAGTTAATTCAGCATGAGGACTAGAAGGAGGACTCCTGACTCTTAATCCAGTAATCTTTCCATTACACTATAAGCAGAACAGCCTGGGGGAAGCAGGAAAGGGAATAAGAATTTATAAAGTGCCTACTATGTGCCAGGCACTGTGCTAAGTGCTTTTACAAATATTATCTCACCTGATCCTCACCACAACCTTGGGAGGTAGGTGCTATCATCATCCACATTTTACGATTGAGGGAACTGAGACAAACCGAGGTTAAGTGACTTGCTCAGAGTTACACAGCTAGTATGTGCCTGTAGCCAGATTTAAACTCAGCTTCTTGACTCTAAGCCCAATGCTCTATCCACTGAGCCACCTAGCTACCCACTACTTAGGAACGGTGATGAATAGTCCACACATACGCAGGAGTGTTTGTTACCTTTAGTGATTCACAGCAGCTCAAATTCCCTTCAGCAGGCATTTTAGCCCTTTCTTTCATAGATAGACTAAGTCTAATTGATGGATGTGGGTATTCATACTTCATTGATCACTTTCCTCTATTATTTAATTAACCAGTGTTCAAGACTCCTAACCTCCCATACATTTGTCTTCTCTACTAATAAGATTATCTCTACATTCCGTGTTATAGGACTGTAGGTTCACAATGGAAGTTAAAGGGCCCTTTAAGGGAACTTCTGCCAGAATCCAGAAGGAAAGAGCCTTGGATATGCTGGATCACCATATACAGAAATAACCACTGCCGCCCAGGTCCTGCAGGGCATGCATGAATTCTGTAAGACTAGAAGATGAGAATCAACACTTCTAATGACACCTGAAAAAAGGGCAGACTATAGAGCACAGTTGTTCTTTGTTCCAGATGGTTAATACCTTTCAATGAGCCATCTTCTCTATTCTGTGCCAAATGTTTTGTATATTTTATTGCTCTGGAGTAAAATAATAATAAGAATCAACCCTCACTTATTATATAAAGTCACTTATGCTCTAGGAACTTTAAAAATGGATTTCAAAGACAAATGCCACTTATATTGCACTATAATTTTTAAAATGTATATATTGACATCTAAAATTCTGTGGTTACAATATATATTTATAATCATCTATCATATATAACCATCATGTACAAATACATGTACACATATGTGTAAATACGTATTTATAAAGGAATAAGATGTTTCACTGCCTGTCTATGGGGACTCAAGTTTCTTTATCTCTCCAAAGTCCCTTCTAACTCTATGAAAACCTTAATTATCCTGACTTCGAATGTGCTATTTGCATCTCTGACACCCACACACCTTTGCACAAACCTCCCATGTACATGACATATCCATCTTCACCTCTGCCTCCCTAGCTTTCTTCCAAGTACAGCTCTGGTTACTTTCCACCCCCTCCTTCTCCCCCACATAAAACCTTTCTGACCCCTCCCCTAATTATTAGCACTCAATTCTTCTTGAAATTATCGTATATTCCCTGTGTATATATATTCATATACATGTTGTATTCCCCCAGTAATGTAAACTCCTTGAGACCAGACACTATTTAGTATTTGTTTAAAAAAAAACACTAGACAGAATACTGCCTTACATAAGCAAATGCCTAATAATTCTTTGTTAATATATGAGTAGAAAGAACAACAATGACAAAAGAATCAATGCTGTGTAATTATAATAAACAAGCTTAACTTTGGAAAAGGTTGGAGAAAATTCAGGCCCCTTTCTTCTTTGTAGTGGAAAAAGGAGGGGTGCTATAGGTATGCAATATTGCATATGCTGTCAGACTTAGTCTATATGTTGATTATGTTTAATAAAATTCATCATTTTCTTTCAGTATCTTTCTTATAAAGGGTGAGGCTTACTAGGTAGAGGAAGGGAGAGGGATAAATTGGGAAATGATCATAATGGTAAAACAAAAGGCAACAATGAAGATAAATTTTTCTAAAAGTAAAAAGTGAATGCTTGTTGAATGGAATCATTTGCTGAATTGATGGCTGAGGCAAATCACTCCCAAAAGAATCTGATCTGGATCCTAGGTACATCTAGTAGTCCAGGGCCTAGGACTAAAGGATGCTCACACAGTTCACCTAGTCTAGGGCTCTTTCTAGCAGTCACTAAGAAGTCAACATTACTCTTGGGGTCAAATTCAGGATTTCAGGACAAAGACCTTTTATTTTAATTTTTATCAAAATGTCTTGCTTTTACATCCCCTTTATTTTCTAATATATCTCTTCCCCTTCTATCAACCTGTAGAACCTTTATAAGAAGAGTGAAAAAGAGGAAAAATATTTCTGCAGAACTAACTAGCCCATTAACCAGTGCTGTGTCTGGTAAAAAGTGAGTTCTTACTAAACTTTTTGAATGACTGATGTATTGATCAAATGAATATCAGTGGTGTGCTAGAGTCAAATCAGACTTGCATACTGATAATCCAAAACAGTGGATTATTAAATTATTAGTGTGAGCATTTGCACCTTGGAAATTTGCAAATGCTACAAACTAAGGATTGTTGTTTTATTTATCTAGACTTTAAAAAGTGATGGAGAAATGCTAATAATGCAAATTAAACTTTGGAGACTCAGTTGTTAAATGTCTACCAACATACCCTGGCTATACTCCACCTCCATATTCCCTTATCTCTACAAAGAATTGAGGGAGGTATGCTCTCATTTTTATTTTTTGGAGTCAAGGTTGGTTATTAGGAATATTTTTATAGCATTCAGTTTCAATTATTTTACTTATTTATATTATTGCAGTCAAACTTTGCAAAATTCATAGAAGTCTTCCCATACCTTCCCACATTCTTCTTATTCATTATTTTCTGTGTCATGATAACTAATTCTATTACATCCATGCATCATAATTTGTTTAGTCATCTCCCAAACCATATCTATTTTGACAAATTCTTTCAAAATGGTATAAGCCTAAAACAGAGTTTTCATGACTTTTCATATGTTGGGATATAATTCTGGGTTCTTGAGCTCTATCAGATTCTCTTAAGTTGGAAAGACTGAGGTTGAACTCAGCAACATATGTGTGTACCCAATGTGGTTAGAGGCAGCTGGCGGTGCACTGCTAGATAGAGCTCTGGGCTTGGAGTCAGGAACACCTGAATTGAAATCCAGTCTCAGACACTTGCTAACTGTGTGACCTTGGGCAAGTCACTTAGCCTCTGTTTACCTCAATTTCTTCAACTTTAAAATGTAGATGATGATAGTACCTACCTCCCAAGATTGTTGTGAAGATCAAATAATATAATAGTTGTAAAAGCACTTAGCACAGTGTTTATTTCCTTCCCCATATGCCCCTCCTGCTCCTTAAAAAAAGAACCTAATTATAGATTCTAATTGACTTAATTGGACCTAATCATAATTAGGCCTCATTTATAAAATAAACTAAATACGTTGTTTCTTTTTTCTAGTCCCTTTATGTTAGGTTTTCATTGCAATCCATATAGATGGTACGCTAAGTGAAGGTGCTTTTTTTTAAAATTCTTTTAGTCTGTTGAATATGAAAAGTATTGAAGGGAAGGGGAATGGTGTAATCAAGCATGGGCTGGAACAATGCAAATTGGCTATCCGAAAGGAATTTGTGTTCCAATGACTTTCAGACTGTTCATAACACCAACATATTCATACCAGAATAGATTCAGCCACCCAGATTTGAGCCTTTGGACCAGAAGATGGGAGCTGGCCCCATGGGTGTCTTGTTACTACACAGAATAAAAGACATGCAAATTTTGAATTATGAGGCAATAATTCAATCTGAGGCAGATGTGATTACAATGACTCAAGCTTTGTTCTTGTGGTTTTTATGACCCCTCAGGATACCTTGATAGAATTATAGCCCTATGATTCAGTGTCCTATTTATTATTCCGTATATGCAGCCATGTAAAATCATTATTATTGCTAATAATAATATGCCCAGTAATCATCTAAGTCTTTTTGAGAATCTCAATGTATTTTATAGATTTTAGGTCATTAATCTTCATGGTACATATATGAAAAGAGCATATATCCACAATCCCATTCCATGGATGGAGAAATTGAGCTATGGTCTGCATCTCCACAAGTATAAATGATTGAATAGTAACTGCAATGTTACTGAAAAAAAATTCTTTGGATACTTGATTTCAAGAATTTAGATCTTTGCAAATACCTAGAAAGTTAAGCTCCTCCAAAATTTTTCTTTTTTTAACTTTATGAATAATATTTTATTTTCCCAATTACATGTAAAAACAATTTTAACATTCATTTAAAAAAATTTTGTTTTGCAAATTTTCCCTCTTTCCCCTACCCTCCCTTCCCTTCCCTGAGATGGTAAGGAATTTCATATAGGCTATACACGTGCAATTATGCAAAATGTATTTCCATATTAGTCATATTGTGAAACAAAAATTTTCACAAAGAAATTGAGTCTTTCTTTATGGACCCCCTTCTTCCACTGCAAGTTTTGTGAATTTATATTATACATTGGTATTGTTCTTGATTACTCTGTCTGCTCAGCAAATAAATCCTTTCAAGATAAAATCTTTTTTGTGAGTAGAGCCTTGGGCTCTAAATGTTTGGCAAGCACTCTAAGCAACCAACAATAATATTATCTTGGATTCATATAACATGTTTATTCTAGGGTTTCACTTCACATATCACTATACTAAGTCAGAAAATAACCACAGCATGAAGTCAAAGAACTTTGGAGTTGGGTGTCTACAATGCGAAAATCCTTTCTTTGCTAAAATGATGCAAATAACATGGAACATACTTCCACCAAAGCTGACTCATTCTATTGACATATTCTTTTAGACTCATGTCCATTTTTATTTCCTTCTTGGAATATTAGTTCTATTTTACCCCTAAAACATTTGATTTTATATATATATATATATATATATATATATATATATATATATATATATATATATATATATATATATAATCCTTAACATTCTTGCATTTAACTTTTACCACTTCAAGCATTTGTGTGATTTTTATTAGTAACTTTATTTTCACTTTCAAGTTGACCATACACATTCACAGCTAGGGGCAATAGAGAAAAAAATGAGAAGTATGATGTGCGCAAATTTGTGGGGAGACCAGTATCCTACTAGGTGCTTCACTGGTTTTGCTCACCCTACCATTATAAAGTGTGCTGGTGCAATCATTACATATTTTCATTACCTTGAAAACTCAAGTTTTGTGTTACAATTATGCCCAAAAAAATGTAATACAAATTCTTTGGGCTCTAAGCCTAAGAGTACAAAGTTAGTAATGTGGCTTAATGAGAAAATAAAGGTGCTAGATAAACTTCAACTTGAATGTCTGCGGCTGCTGTTGGCCTTGAGTTTGGCACTAATGAATTGATTCATTATAAAGTACAATATCTTCACACCATGTTCTGACAGTGGGAGGTAAGATACAGGTTAAAAAAAGTTTTAGTTTTAAGAATTTTATTTGCTGTATGTATGACATTTATGGTATTGCAGATTTCAAATATTATGAAAAGTGAATATTGTCTAAAATAAATTTTAAAAAATAAGATATTAGCACAAAAGGACACTGAATTCCAGGGAATTACTAGTGAGAAAAAAATATTTTGCATGTTACCAATTTTATTTTATGTGCTGCATTTTATGGGTTATTTCATGGTTACTGTGTTAGGAAAAGTGCCTATTATCAGAATTAATATTTTGTTATAAAAATTGTATGTAAAAATTGCATGTAGAAAAGTGCATTTTCAGAAATCTCTAGCAAAACATTACAGTTTTTGGTGGCTACAGGAATCTAACCCCCTATTTTCTGTAGGTTTGCTGTATCAATATTTGCATTTTTTATTTTCACAACATTTTCTAGGAATGTTATCCCCATGAAAGTTGAAGACTGAGACTATATCTAATAAGCTGACAGATTAAAGTTATTATTCAAACTCACTTTTTAACTCTAGCAAGAAGACTAACTTGCATTTGCAATAGACACTGTACAATTCAGGCAAGAATACAAACAGCACATATCTCTAGGGCACTCTGATTTCCCCCTTAGTTTCTATATTTATTGAATATTTAGAAACAGAATGATTTCCTGAGAAAACAATGGACTTAGTGGCAGAAGGCCACCAGGAAGAAGGCTCAAGTCCAGGTATATGACCTTGAAGAAGTCACTTCACTTTTTGATCCCCAGTTTAATCATATAATAAATGGGAATAATAATACTTATATTATCGACCTCATAAGAATTTTGCAAATCTAGAGAGCTGCTCTTTGAATATAAACCTTTATGTATTATTTAGATGAGATAATTTTTCTTAACTTTTCCTGAAAATTTCCCCTATAAACTGCCTGCTCACGTTGGCATAGTAGAAAGAACAGTGCCTAGAATGAGAGAACCTGGATTCAAACTCCCTCTTTGATTCTTACCACCTCTATGACCTTGAGTAAGATAGTTAACTTTCCTGGGCCACAGGTTAGAATAGAAGAACTTTGAGTTCCCTTCCAGCTACTGAATGATGATGCAAAGAACTACCCTGATTTAGGAAGGGCACTTCTTTGAAAAATAGCTGTTAAATATGCCTTACTCAATTACTTTCCTAACTATTAATTGTATGACCTGTTGACTGCTTGCAATTAGCAAATTATCAAACGCTCTTTTAGTCACAGTCAAACAACACTTAAGGGAATCAATCCATAGTGACCTAAGAAGAAAGAGCATTTGAAAAGGAGTCAGGAGACTTAGGTTCTAGTCCCAAGACTTCCACTATTTTTGAAAGTCTGAGAAAATAACAAAGTCTATATCTCAGTTTCTTCATCTCCAAAATGAGAATAGTAAGACCTGTAAACCTACCCAAATACCACAAGAATCAAAGGATGCTTGGAAACTTGAAACTAGATCATATATTTAGAGGATTTTGAAAAGTAATGGAGCAATAGGTAAATTCAAGTTATTACTTTTCCCAGGAGGGAACTAATTTGATACTAACATTAAGTGGTTTCTTCAAAGACATAAAACTAGACAAGGCACAATCTGATCTAGAACTCATCTACTCATTCCTCTTCCAGTTTTCCCTAACATACACTACTCCACACCTATAACAATAATAGATAGATACTCAAATGGGATTTGGAAGGTTTAATATGGAACATTGATAAAAAATAAAGTGATTTCCATTCATTTCTCTGGGTATCTATTTCAATGGTACCATTAGTAACAGAATTTTTGTTCTGGTTGTGTAGTTGATAACAAAATATAAATAAAATGGATTTCTTAAGTATTGCACTATGTATATGAGTGTATACATACACACGTATATATATATGTGTGTGTATATATGTGTGTGTGTGTATATATATGTGTGTGTGTAAGACTCATGGGTATGATTACATTTCCCCAAATTTCAAATTCACTCAAACTTCATATACTTTGAGCTCCCACAAAGCTTCAGATTTGCGGTTACTCAAATTTTCATCAGGTACCCCATTCTTGGCAGCAAAAGTGATTATATGTCTCACTATCCCTTATTTTTACCTTCTGTTGAGTTTTGTTTCATCTTTCTGATGGTTCCTCCTATTGGTTTTAATTTTTACTTACAACTTCACTAATGTGAAAATATGTTCAATGGGAATGCAAATGTAAAGCCTATATCAGATTGTGTGCTGCCTTGGGGAGGGTTGGGGGGGAGGAAGGGGAATAAAAATTTTCAACTCAAAAGCATATGGAAGTGATTGTTGATGAATCAAAATAAATTAATAAATTTTTTAAAAAGTGATTATATGTCGATGGGTATATGAGTGAATCAGTCTCAGATATAGACTTAGGTTCCTTGAAATACAAAGTTTAGAAAACCATATGGAGAAACAACAACAAAATTGGGAAAAGGCTACATCAAATAGTGAAAATAATTGTTTTGATATAAGAACAACTTCCTCCTATATGAAGAAATGGACTAGAACATTCTTTGGCTGAAAAAGAACAAGAAAATAACTTCATCATGAGCTAGTCCTCTCTAAAATGGGCTTTCCAAGGGAAGTTGCAGCCAAGTTTAAAAGTAATGAGGATAAAGTAAAGAAATGCCACAATCCTCCTAAAATAATGGGATTTGGCATAAAAAATATCTGTCATATATCAGTTTTAGCAGGAAAGAATATAGAACCACTTAAAATTTATAATCACTAAGGAGGAAGATGCTAATCTATTTAGAATCACCAATAAGATGTTATGAAATGAAAATATTTTCATGAAGTGCATTTTTAGTGAGAATTAGTGCTTCTTATCTTTTACCCAGTCTTTTACTCTCCTCCATGCACTCTATGGTCCAGCCATACTGGAATTCTCCCCTTTCCATGCCTTTGGGTTTGCTGTCCTCCATGTCTTGAATGCTTTACTTCTTTGCTTCTTCTAACTCTGGCTTTCTTCATGATTCAGCTCAAAAGTTAGGAGCAGGAGGACTTCCCAAGTCCCCACTCCTTCTACTCCAGTTGCTAATGACTTCCCCTTCAAGGTTACCTTTTATCTATTTTGTGTGTACTTTGAATATAACTATATATATACATATATATATATAGTTGTGTATATGTATATACATATATATATATAGTTGTGTATATACATATACACAACTATATATATATATATACATATACATATATATATATATATATTTACGTCTCTCTCATTTGAATGTAAATGTCTTGAAGATAGAGTCTATTTTTGCTTTTATCTGTAGGCATCTCAGCACTGACTCATACTGAATGCTTAATAAAGGCTAGCTAGGCAGCTAGGTGGCTCAGTGTGCTGATCCTAGAGTCAGGAAGAGCTGAGTTCAAATTAATCCTCATGTATTTGCTAGCTATGTGACCCTGGGCAAGTCACTTGATCCCTGTTTGCCTTAATGGAGAAAGAAATGACAAACCACTCTAGCATCTTTGGCATGAAAATCCACTAAACCCTTCGGATGTGTTGTTTCTCCATGGGGGTCACAAAGAGTCAGACAATTGAACAACAAATAAATGTTAGGGACAGCTAGGTGGCACAGTGGATAGGACTTCAGCCTTGGAGTCAGGAGGACCTGAGCTCAAATTTGGCTCATATACTTGATGCGTACTATCTGTGTGACCCTGGGCAAGTCACTTAACCTCGATTGCCTCACCAAAAAAAAAAAAAAAAAGAAAGAAAAGAAAAAGAAAAAACAAAAAAAAATCAGTAATCAACTATCAGATAGATTGTTGGTTTGGTTTTCTTTTATATAAAATCTGGAGTCCAAGTTAGTCTGAAGTTCATTTGATTTGGATATACACAGTATATACTGACAAAAAAATCACCAAATAAAAGGGTAAGTCATAGAACTTTGTTACAGAAATGGATGAGTGACGAAACTGAGGCAAACAGGGTTAAATGACTTGTTCAAGGTCACACAGCTACTAAGTGTCTGAGGCCAGATTTGAACTAAGGTCTTCCTGACTCCAGGCTTGGCACTCTTTCCACTGAGCCACCTAGCTGCTGTATAGCCAAATTTTATAGACTATCTAATCAATCAGTCAATGAACCTTTAAGTACCTACTAGGTGCTGGGCACTGAGCTAAGCACTGCTAAAATGAAAAGTGGTATAGTGGAAATTAATTTTGAAATGAGGAAGTCCGGAGCTTACCTCTGACACATGCTAGCTGTGGGGACCTGAGGAAGTCACTTCTCCTCTTTGCATGCTATTAACTGCAAGATTAGACGTTGCTGACCCACATTAGCAGAAGAAATTTCCTCACCAGGGAGTTCCCTATATGAATGAACTCACAGGTTCAAAAACTATTCCTAGTTAAAATAGAACATACCTAAAAGCCTCCTGGGTTTAGAATGTAGCATCCACAATGCTGTTTTGGGAATGATCCTGCCATAGGAAATACAATACTGGTAATGTCATGATGTTTAAATATGTCCATTGAGAAATCCTGAGAAAACCTAGAGGAAAGAAACTAAGCAGCTTTGAAGGTACTGACAGATTTCATGAGCTCTAATCAATAATTAATGTTATTGAAATGTTACAGCTTCAAGACCTTGCTTTAAGTTTGACAAAAATGGGTAAAACTTGTTATAACGTGGCTCATTCTTGCAAGGTTTGGATAGAGTATACTGTGAGTCAAATGACCATATAACTGTTGGCACTACTCAATGCCTCAGTTTCCTCCCATGTAAAATAAGAACGTTGGACTCCATGGCCTTTAAGAACTCTTCCAGTCTGAGTCTCTGATCCTATGAACTATGTTTCTATGAGATCTTGTCCCCCCAAATAAAGCAATTCTCTCAGCAAATACTTTATATTGCAGAGTCATCCTGTAGGCATGGTAACCATATGTCATCAAATTTCCATGAAATCATTAATTTCAAGGGGAAAAACAGCACATTTCTGACAAGGCTTTGGAAAAGGAATGTCATTTGTCAGAGCATGTGTAGCGACATGTAGTTGAGAAGCTTTAGAAAATGGATGTTTTCTGTATGAATATGCATTTTGATATTTGGTTCAGAAGATATCACTAGCCCTAGTGTGTGGGAATTAATTTTATGTCTGGCAACAAGTTTATCTTTAAGGGAGTTGCACTACCCCACTGTGCCACCTAGCTACCCTGTCAGTACATTCCTCTCCACTAAAAATCATGGGAGTTTCCTGCTCTTGAAAAGATTGAGATTCACACAGGAGAGCTTTTGGTGTGGGAATTCCTCCCATTAATAGAAATCCCAAACATCTGTTACTTAATAGACATGTCAGAGTCATGATTTGAACCAAAGTCATCTTGACTCCAAGCCCAGTTCAACATCTATACATCTTCTAAGTCAGTGCTAATATTAATAACATTTTACATAGTCCATTCCAAAAAGGAGCAGAAACAGACAGTAGCTATGTTCTATCCAGCTAAAGATTGGTACCAGGTTGAGGTGGCAGAGGTGATTAAATGATGGTGATAGGAAAAAAATCAGCCAATAAACTTTTATTAAATGTCTACTATATGCCAGGCACTGTGTTAAGAGCTGAGAGTACAAAAAAAGGCCAAAATATAGTTCCTGCTGTCAAGAAGTTCACAGTCTAATGGGAGAGAGAACATACAAACAATTCTTTATAAACAAGCCATATACAGGATAAACTGGAAATAGTCAACAGAGAGGAATCACTAGAGTAGAATAGCTAGAGAGCAAAATACTAAGTCATGTTTACATACAGCTCTGTTTACATGTGTTTACCTTACAATCCTATGAGGTTGGTATTGCAAGCACCATGATCCTCATCGTACAAATGGGAAAACTAAGACACACAGGGGTTAAATGAGTTGCCCAACATCACAGAGCTAGTAAGCATCAGAGCTGGGACTTTAACCCAAGTATTCTGGCTGCAAGATTTTCCTGAGTAGCCTATAAGGGAAAGAGAGAAAGGCTCAAAAGAAAATGAGTGTTATAACAGGATACCCAATCTTGTAAAATTATCAGTTTTCCCCTTCCCTTATATTCTGATCTCACAATTAAAAAAAACAAAACAGTACCCTGCATTATTTTATTTTTATCAGTTAATTTTTTTATTTTTAATTTATAGAATAAAATAAGGATTTCCATAACATAATACAATAAAAAGATAATTACATACGAAACCACACATCTATTATATACAACTTGCTACTCTTTTTAAATATATAATAAAGCTATCATGTAAATTTCTTTATTTTCTTCCCTCCCCTCTTGCCCTAGAGATGACTACCATTAGACACAAATAGGAATAGCTATGTAAAACTATTCTATACATTTATCAGTTTTTTCTCTGCATGAGATAGCATTTTCATTTCATTTCATTTCATTGAATAAGGAATGTAGGAGTTGTTTTACACAATTTGCTAATAATAAAGGGTTGCACTCTTTATTTCCTTGTACCGTTTTGGCTTGCCTCTCTTACAGTCCTAATCAGATGCCAGACTATGGTGTACAAATGATTCTGGATTCTTGAAGATAATACCAAAGGTGCAAAAGTTTTGGCAGGTCCTACCAAGCTGGAGAGACTTTCTGTGCCAGGCTGATGGTGAATTATATGTTTTTTTGTCCAAGGACCAATCTGGATAAATTCAGAGAGACTCATCACGAGGTTGGCTGCAGGGTGATGGATTCTTCAGTCTCAATTCAGGAAGATGATCAGCATTTCTTGACATATGTAAATGTCTTATAATGAATGAAAAGATTCTGGGGTTTTTTTTTCTGTAAGAGGAACACAGCTAAAAATTTACGTTCCCATGTAAGTTTCCCTTATGCGAAATGATGATGATGACACATGACACTATGAAATCACTGACGAGTGGAGTACAACCTATTTAGACAATGTGTTTAGACACAATTAATGTGTCAATAGTTATCATAATGATAACTAACATTTCCATAGGACTTTAAGCTTTTTGCAAAGTACTTTATATACATAATCCCACTTCCTCACACTATATGGTGATGCAAGTAATACAAGCATCATCTCCATTTTACAGATAAGATTAGCAAAAGTTAATGGACTTGACCTCTTTCTGTGACAGTCACACTGTTGCTAAGAGTCCCAGTCAAGAACCCAGAACTTTACCTTCTAAGTCCTATATCTTTCCATTAAACCACGCTTCCTTTCCATTTATAAACACACTCAGAAGCCAGGCTTGGACAAGTAGAATAACTGTTGTTGTTTAGTCGTTCTCAGTTATATCTGACTGTTCATGACCCCAGTTGGAGTTTTCTTGGCAAAGATACTGGAGTGTTTGCCATTTCTTTCTCCAGCTCATTTTACAGATGAACAAGCTGAGACAAACAGGGTTAAGTGATTTGCTCAGGGTCACACAGTTAGTAAGTGTCTGAGGCCCGATTTGACTAAGGTTTTCCTAACTGCAGGACTGGTGCTCTATGCACTACACCACCTAGCTGCCCTTAGTTTAATAATAAGCAACATTTAAATAGTCTTCTCTTAGATTTCACTTAAATAGTTCAGTAACACTAACAGGGTATGTGGAAGTAAATTCTGCTCTAGTTGTCCTAGTTTATATAACAGTTAGCATTTCTATAGCTCTTTAAGGTTTGCAAAGTACTTTCTGTGTGTTATTTCATTCGATCCTTACAGTCACCCTGTGAGGTAAGTGCTATTATCATCCACATTTTACAGATGAGGAAACCAAAGCTGAGAGAGTTTGATGCCTTGCCCAGGATGACACAGCTAGGCAGTATCTAAGGCAGGATTCAAGGTTAGGTCTTCCTGATGCCAGCTCCAACACTCTGGCCACTATGCCACCTAGCCATCTCTTACATTTCTCTTCTTTTCTTGTTGATCCTCAGACCTGTACTGATCATCCAAACAGGACAATCTAATCTCCCCTCGTAAGTCACGGGAAACCAGCGTGCCACATTAGATAAGAGCTAGAAATTCTAAGCACAATGAAAGGTAGGTAACTCATAGGCATCTGAATGCAGAAACATGTGCAAAGAACACTTTAATGACACAACTTTTAAAGTTAATTCTGGCAAAGAGAGATCAAGAAGAAGCCCCTGTTGGCTATGGGATCTGACTGTTGTGTCTGTGTACATAAAACATTATTATACACATAAAGCCCGTCTGCTATACAATCTGAGAGTGTTTATTTAGGATAAATTCCTATGAATGGTATTCATGAGGCAGATCAGTGGAGCAGCCCTGGATTGGGAGCTAGCATGCCATTACTGACTCATTGTCTATTCATTTTAGATTGTTTCTATGGAGGATTTATAGAAACAATACCAAGGTGGCACTAAGGTGGCTATCAATGCTGTTTACAGACAATTTAGAGGAATAAACCTGCAGTTATGCCTAGGTTTGCTTTCCCTTGTGGTCTCAGAGCACCGTGTTCTAATCCTATTGTGACTTGATCGTTTCACAGTCAAGTGCTCCACAGAGGCCAGTAATTGGCATACAGGTTCAAATTAGATTGCTGTGTGTTTAGGAAAGCAGGGGTCATTTTGCATCAGCCCCTCTCATTAAGAAGCCATCTACTAAGTTCTCTATTACAGAAAATGGAATGTATACATTATTTCTTATTGTAAAAATAATACCCAGAGTATACATGCTTACTAAACATGCTCACAAACACTCGCATTTCTCAAATTGCCTTTCATCAATGCATAGTAAAATGCTAATAGAAACATGGGGGTGGGGAAGGATGTCTTAGAATGGCAGTTAAATATTTACCAGGATTGTACTACGGTACATTGGCATAAGCCGCTCCCAGGTAAAAATTGCACATGAGGCTAGGGATGAAGAGTACCAATATGAATCTTCATGTTTTCTTTGTTAAAGTACTTATTTCTTTAAAACCCAAAAATGTCTTCATGCTATAGCAGATATACAACTATGACACTGTTTAATATGTTCTACTTTATGTTTTCAGTGAAAGTAAAAGTGGTTTAGAAATTAAAGTAATTCACTGCACAAAATGCTGGCTCCCTTTCACCCTTTTTCCTCCCACCCTGAAAACCCTCAAAAACAATAACTAAGGGTCTCCCACACCCAAAAAAATTCTATAGACACATTTACTGAAGACTTATCTGCACAGGCACCATGCTGCCCTCTGGGTACTTACAATCCCTTGAAGAAAAACTTCAGAGGACAGAATGCCACAAAGATCTGTGTCATCTTGATCAATAGGGGTAACAATTTTTAGGTCCTTCTTTCCCCTTTTCTTGGGAACCATGGAGGAGATTAAAAAACAAACAAACAAACAAACATCAAAAGGATTAGGACTGAGAAATGCCATATGTGAAGGAGGGCGAATCAAAAGCAATAGAATGAAGGAAGAATAAAGAAAAAAATGAGGAACAGATTATGATTACAAAGGGAAAATGGAAAACAAAAGGGAGAGAATAAGTGAAGAAAGAGAAAGTGTATGAGAAGATTGTTTAAAAGCTGAGAGGAGAAGGATGGGAGAAATAAGAGGTGAGTGTGAGGAGGAAAAAAAGATGATGAACTATGAAAAAAATAACTATTACAAATGAGAAAGACTAGCCAGCTTTTGAATAGTACAATAGGAGTAAAGCAGGGGAGTGACCATAAGCTAATGCTCTGCTTCATTCATGGGAAACTAGGCTAGCCTCCAGGAATAGCCAGTGCTGCTTGTATCACATCATGAAGGATAGGTTCACAGAGGCATCTTCCGGTAATGTGAAAGGAGGTAGGAAAGGAAGATTTCCTACAACTTCCACGATCACAAGAATGGTCATCTCAAGGTTCACATTCCTTGTGCTTGCAAGGAAGTGCTTACAACACAATTAGAAATGCAGATTATTCTATGAACTTTGTAAGTTCTCAAAAGTAAACTAAAATATTTTACTACAAGTAAATTATTTCTCTCTAGGCTATTCATTTTCTTTTTCTTTGTTTTTTGAAATTGTTGTATTCTATGACTCACAGCCATATTGTTTCCTGGAGAAATCTGGGGTCATTAAAGGAACTTTGTAATATCCTGAAGGCAATCCAGACTGTCTATGCTCGTATTCCTATTTAATCCTGGGCCCAACTTTGGTCCATTTGTACTACCTAAACCAGATATACATACATACATGCTTACATACATACATATACATACACACATATGTGGATAGACAAGATCTAAAGATTATCAATCTAATTGCATGACATGGGAAATACATATTCTTCATTTACTTGTTTTTTTTCTGTATGGATGATCAGGTCAAACTCTTGAATTTGAAAATGAATATCACTTGTGGAAAGACAGACACATTGATGCATTGTTGGTGGAGCTCTGAATTAGCACAACTGCCCTGGGAAGTGATTTAAAATTATGCAACAACAACAACAAATCTAAAAGGTGCATGCCATTTGACCGGGGGATTCCACTACTAGGAGTATACCCAAGGAGGTAATTAATAAAAAGAAAGGCTCTCTATCACAATATTTATAGCAATACTTTTTACAGTTGCAAAAGACTGGAAATGAAGTAGATGCCTATCAAATTGGGAAATGGCTAAATAAATTATGGTACACGAATGTAATGAAATATTTCTGCGCTATAAGAAATGATAAATGTAAGTAAGGAAAAGAAATGAAAGACTCAAAAGAAATAACATAAAGAAAAGGAAGCAAAGTTAAGAAAACAATACAGACAATGACTACAACAATATAAATGAAAAGAATGACTACCACAAAGCAGACAATAATGAATGTTCCAAATTACAAAAAACAAAGAAGAAATATGAGAAAACACATTTCTACACTGCTTTGCAGAGGCTCACAGTTGTAGAACTTTGAATATATTATCAGAGTTTTAAAAACATACTGATTAGTTATGATGAATTTTTTTCTCTTCCTCTTTTCTTTTTCCTTGAAATAATACTTTGTTAAAACGGATGGCTGTCTGGGAGGGGAAGTAGTGGTGATATAGGAAAAAATATAAGTGATGTAAAAACAAAAGATATCAGTGAACTGTATTTTATAAAAGAAAATGATTATCATATGTAGGGTAATGGAGAGGCCCATTGTAGATGTGAACAGGCTTCAGTACATACAAATGAGGGATTTCAAAGACAAATAGAAGTAATAATGTCATCAAGGAAATGTGTGAAAGAAAAAGAAGATGGGCTGGTCATGTGACAAAAGCAGGGCATAACAGACAAATAATTCATGCACTTTACAGCTACCTGATAATGTCAGGAGAAAGCAAAGTGGTCTTCCCACATGGTAAATGGACTCCTTGTGGTAAATTTATGAGATAGTATGGACAAGAATCACATGTTTTGGAGGTGTAAGTAAAAGTTGCAAAGTGCATCACAGAAGGCAACATTCAAATTAATAAGATCAAAGGTCTGATTGAGAATTTGAGTAGCTTATCCTTCACGGATGCTAAGGACCTCACCTATGGGTCCAGCAAGGTCTAATCAGTATTACCATCATGCCCTCCTATAAATAACCCCCTATTTAAAATAAATCTGAAAAACTGTTTAGAACCCTAATGATATCTTTCCAAAAGCTCCAAGGAGCCCCTCACAGTTTCTTCTGGACTTCATGATGTTGAATGCACATTTTACGGTGTTGAAAACACATGCAAATCAATCCATGATCTCCTTCATATATTCTTTATGTGCCTATGAAGCACAGCCATCCAACTATAGTGGATCCTGAATGACTTCTCATGATGCTCAGGGTTAACTGAGTGTCCAAGAGGTTCAGATATATTATCTAACTCCACCTTCCAGATCGACAATGACAGGGCATGCGAATAAAGGGTACTCTTTTTTATATGCACACATTATAGCTATATTCACACTTGCTTTCTGGCAGCTCTAGGAATCAGAGATCACATTATCATCATTTCCACAGGAAGAAAACCAATGCATCACCAAGAGGCCTTCACTGACACATATGCATAAATTTAAAAAAAATTCCTCACAATACTCCCCATTGCCTCCTGAATATCTCATATCCCTAGGCTTCTAGATGGTCCTTAGTAAGGATGAAAGTTAGCAGACAAAAATGAGAAAAAATAAATTTTCAGCAACCAGATATTAATTTCAGTGGCTGCACCCAAGATATTTCAGGAATACTAGTTCTCCTGTGTCTTTTCATCTCTGAAATCAGCTAAATCTGTTATTCCATGCTGCCTTTCATGAAGGGGGACATGAAAGTAGAATAAGTAGTTGTGTGACCTTGGACAAGTCGCGTGGGCTTTGGTTTCTTCTGGGTCTTTAAAAGGAGGGGTTTAGATTTGATGAATCCTTTCTGTTATATAATTCTAAGACAGTGTACTGTGATGATACTTCTATCCTTTTTTTATATTCTGGGGTTTTATAAACGTATCCAAACGAATACTTCACCCACTCTGTCTGGCTTCATCCCCCGCTTTCTCCAAGGTGAGTCCTTGAAAGTAAAGGCTGTCATAGCTCCCTCTGAATCTCTTTTACAAGTAAAGAGAATGAACATTCTATGCCCGATTTGAAACCTTAGAACATCAGTGGTTTAAGTAGATCCCTTTCAGCACCAAAAAAAGCTTCTGTTAATGTCATGTATTTATTAGGCCAAGCAGTCCTTCATCTGATGATAAATGATAGGTCACTAAGAGTTCATTTCTAATAACAGAAATAACACATCAGTGTCACTGGGAAAACACATATGAAAAGATACCAGAGCCATCAATAATAATGCTTAGCCCTGATAATTATTATTAGCTTAGTAATCATCATTACCAACCCCTTTCTGCTGATTTAGTACAGATCACCTAATAACAGCTAGGGGTCAAAAGTACAAAGCAAATCCAGAGCATATAATGCAGTATCTAATGAGCTAAGAAATGCTCTGTAGGTTTTGTGTTAAATCTACAAAAATTAAGCCAATTGAGGGTGGGGTAGGGATGATGGCACTAAATACAACATTTTATTTTAAATCATAATCGTACCAAGTGTCAGTATGGAGACAAAGCGGGGGTGGGCCCAGGATTGTTTCCTCTCAATCAATTTCACGTTTTCATAAAGCAAAGCCAACATTTTACTTTGGATGCTCTTGCTTATAAACTCCTGCCTTCTCCGGAAGAAACTTTAAAAACACAATCTGCAGACTTTTGAGACATAAAGGGCTCCTTAGTAAATTAAGATAAAATAGGAATGCTCAACCTGGCTCCCTATTACAGATCTGTAGAAGAGTTCAATACTTCACTTAACTGTGCTGGGAACTATTCAGGCCACTGAGTCAAAAACTGCGGTATTATTATTCTTTGATGTCTACGGCTTAGTAGCACAAAGCTGGTCTCCAAGCACTTACTCTCTATAAAGAAACTCCAAATGTTTGGCCTTTGCTCTGCAAATATAGTGTCACCATTGATTTTTAACATATAAAGTGTATTTTCCTGAATGTCAAGTATTCTCAAAGTGCAGGGGTTCCCATGAGCACAAAGTAGAGGAATTAAAGATGGTTTAAAAGCTAGAGTAGCAAGCAAGCACAGAAGAAAGAGAAGGGAAGGAAAAGGGGAAAAAGGAAAATGAAAGAGAGGAATGAATATGAACAATATTCCAATACTGTGTTCTCCTTCATGCTTTAGACTGAAATGTTACCTGAAAATCTATTTCATTTTCTCTAAAGGGTTCTTAACTGTGATATAACCCATATACAGTTTCTTTAGATGTCCAACTATTATTTTCCAAGAAAAAAAAATTACATATATAACATACCAATTCCACATAATTATGTATATAAAACCAATATCTTACAAATCACTGGCTATATATTATATGTATATAAAAGAGAATCATATTTGCTTATATAGCTAGCCAACATAATTATATACAAATCATATTTTATATACAGCTAACAGTTCATTTTATATATAGTGTTAACCATATTTAAATATTAGTTTATATATAATGTATATACATATATTTTTCCTTAATAAAAGTGATAGTCAAAGCTCCCATTTATATGGAGTTTAAGGTTGACCAAGCACTTCCCCCAAGCTAAGTAATTATATTTGAAAAAGAACTGTTATTGAATAAAATTTTAAATCACAAATATTTTTCTGTTGATATTTTTAATGTAATTTATATAGAAAAAATTACAAATGATAGATTTGGGAAATCTTGGGAAATCTATTCCAAAGTGATATTTGTGGGTGAAAAATCTGCCAAATTTGTCTTTCATTTCTTATTTTATCAAAAGAAAGAAACTGTGGATTTAGAGCAATATAACTGGATATTAGGAACACAAATGAAGCCTTACTCTGCATATAATTAATTAAGTGAAATAATAATTAAATGAAAATGGCTTGTACCATTATCTTCACCTGATCCCTCTCCTCTTCATGTACACACACAAACACACACACACACACACACACACACACACACACACACATTCTGGTCTCTTGTGCCAAGTCAAAAATGTCTGTCAGGCTATACCTTCAAGTTCAGTCTGTGACCTCCTAGGTGCAAGCTGAGGCCTCCCAGGGGATACTGTGGAGTTGGTAAGGCTATATGCTCTTTCTCTCTATCAAATTAGAGTCTCTACAAATGGATAAAACTGAAGTAAGGGGAAAGTGCCCTCTATACGATGAAGATACCATTTACCAATTTCCATCATTCCACTATAAAAAAAAGAGTACAAGTGATAACACAGTTAAACAAAATGATAAAGTCCGAAGAATGACTTCACAGGCGAGGGGAATCTCATTACCTTATCGTCACTCCCACTCCTCTGCCTACAGATCTTCGTATGGCATTATACATAAATACGCAAGTGAGGAACATGCTTTAAGACACAGAGTTTGAATGTTGAGATTGATATCCTGAAGGAAGTTGTAAAAGTAGAAAAACATGTATTTTAGACCCTGAAGAAATAAATAAAAGAAGTCCTAATAAATATATCATCTATGAAATCAGGAAGGTTGGAACAAATGCTTCTGATTGTCCCCAATTTCCTGCTTCCCCCTCCCCCTGCCATTCCAATATCACATTTTGTAGCTGTTTTTCTACTACCAAATCATGCTAGGATGACCAGGAACTCCAGGAATTTCTAGATTAGATTTTCCTCTCTACTTTACTCAATGTTAAATCTCCATTATTCCCCTTTGCATAACTTTCCTTCTAATTCCTCCTTTCCTATAAAGCAGACATCTTTGAATGGATAAATGACACATTCTGATTCTGTAATTCAAAAGTTCCCATGGCCATTAGTCTATATCACGTACTAACAAAAGAAACTTCTGAAAAAAATACTTGATACAAATTTTCATCATGTTTGTACTCCTTTTGTGCAAGTCCCTCTGAATTTTGCCCAGGTTAGCATTTGAAATAAAAGGGACAAAAAGACAATACTTGTACTTGCTTCATCCCACTCATCACCCACAAGATCTATGAGAGTTGTTTTTGTGTTTTGTCACCTTTGTAGCTAAAGCAATGAAGGAATATTTTAAAATTCCATATCAAATGTCACGGGATAAAAGGTTCATGGGCTTAGAGTGAGAAGGTAAAGTAGAGATTATCCAATCTGATGCTCTCATTTTATAGATATAGAAAGTGAGGCACAGGCAGGTTAAGCGACTTCCTCAAAGATCATTTAGCTAATAATAATAACAATAATAACAGCTGACATTTACATAGCACTTTAAGATTTGCAAAGTGCTTTACAAATATCTTGTTTGATCTCCACTACAACCCTGGGAGGTAGGTGCTATTATTATTTCCATTTTACAAATGAGGAAACTGAAGCTTACAGAGGTTAAGTGACTCACTCAGGATTGTACAGCTAGTTAAGTATATGAGGCAAGAGTTTTACTTAGGTCTTCCTGACTCTAGGGCTAGTGCTCTCTATCTGCTATGCCACTTACTTGTTGCCTAGAAAGTACAAAGTGGCAAAGCTGGTATTTGACGCTTTTTTTTTTTTTGCTAAGTCCATCTTCAAGTACAGCTTGGATGACATCTTGCTGGGTATGTTCTAGTGGGTATGGAGTGGAATAGATAGATGCTGAGGTCTCTTTCAATTCTCAAAATTCTATGAGTCTGTGACTAGCCTCCCTTTGAGAGCAATATCAGACTTAACGTTTACATAGCGCTTGAATTTTCTTTTTCGATTCCACAAATAGTCAGCATGGTCTCTGAATGTCGCATTGTGTTGGGTGCTGTGGAGAATTTTTAAAAAAGGAGGATGAGTCATGGTATTCACTGGTCTGAAGGCTAGTGGACCAGCTAGTCTTGATTGTGCCAGGGGAGTGACCACAGGCAACCAAGCATTTAATCTTCCCAGGCTTCTTTCCTAATTAATAAAATGGAAGGACTGGATGGAATGGTCTCTAAAATTTTATAATTCCATCATCCCTACTATCAAAAAGAAATTCCAGTTTGGTCTGAGGGTATTTGAGGTGGGATGTTGGGATGGGTTTGGGAAAAGGGGATGGTAGAGGAGAAAGTAGGACAGGAAAGAAAACAGGGAATCCAGGACGGAACATAAAACAAATCAATTCATCCATAATTAGAGGCACTTCACTTGCAAGAAATGTGAATCATTACTGGTTTAAAGCCATTTTTGACTAGTTACAAAACAGGTTATTCAAATAAATATACTTTATTTTAATGGGTTAAACTGATTGTACCACTTAAGCCATAAAACTAATATAAATATTTGGGATTACTAAAGAATTTAGCACTCTCCAGCAATCCGAGGATTCTACATTTCTAATTTTATGTTTGCCTAAACAATCACTTCCCTAAATTGTCACAGAACAAAATTATGTTATTGGGTTATAAATTAGATCATTAAGAAGGTGTAAGTAAAGAGTGACAAGCTTAGTAAATAGCAAGGTTTTTTTGTAAAGTTTTTAAACTTTTGTAAAGTTTGTAAACAGGGTCATTTTATGACCCTTATTTATGGATAAGTAATCCAGATTTTGTAGATATAGGGAATAATGCATTGTTATCTATTTAAACAGCCAGCTGCTATTAGTGATTGAAGTCCAATGAGATGATACACAGATTATAATAGATGCTTAACATTCATTTCATCATAATAATTGCCTCTGATATAGTAGCTATTGTTATTATTATTATTATTATTGATTAGATGATCATGTTAGGCTCTATGGGACTTTAAATATGCACTTCTAAAGGTACACATGGAGAACAGTTAATTTAATTCAGTACTTTCAGTACAATTCAATAATATTCTCTCTAGCCCACCACTTTTGATCCCACTAGAATATCAGCAAATGACATGTTAACAATGCAGGAAATATATGACAATGCCTCACACATCTTATGAATTATTTTAAAAGCATCATAAGCAACTGTTGATTCCCTAGAATTATGCTCTATTCAAGGAAACACTGAATTTAAAAGCAAACATCTTATGTAAGATTTTTCTTTCCTCATATAGTGGTTCATTTTGGGCTATGAATAATACATCCTGCTACCATAGCACACACAGATACTGCTATAATTAGATACATTTCTGAGGTCTGCCTATGGTTCATGCATCAAACACTGATCCTTCAGGCAGCTGTGTATAGGTCTATAGGCTTGGGACATTAGAGAAACGAACACAGGCATGCTAACAGTGCCCTCACTCCAGTTACAGATGTAAGTTGACAGTAATTGCTCCAAGGCATACTAATTACAAAGTATTTAGTAGTCAGGATCTAGCATACACCTGCCAGAAGCATGAATAGCAGAGATGTGACATCACTATTCCTCATCCTAAACAGGAGAGCCCAGCTGGAAGCTAAGTTCTAAAGAAACTGGTGACTGGATGAAACCATATGTCTTCCAAGTTCCATTGGAGGCCCATGGAGTTCCCTTCTTCCAGAACACAGCATTACTTGGGCGTTCTCTTTCATTCTGCACTGATTCATCATACACTTTTAAAGGTGAGAACATTTTTTTTTTCTGCCCAGGATTGGAAATACAAACTAGAAACACAAATGTGATTCTTTTATCATCAGCTGTACAACATACCTTATATGCAAAAATTAACTAGGTTCTATAAATGAAGTGTGTGGTTTATCTCTAGAAAATATGAGATTGGATTAAGATGTGCACTGCTCATCCTTCCACTGCAGGTTCATCCTTCTGATCTTGGAACATGGACAAAGAGGAATTCTGGATGTAAATAAACCCTTCAGATGTAAATATCACGAAGGCTAATGAAAGGAGGTAAACAAACAAAACATACTCAAGAACACTTTATGATAACTTAGAGAAAAACTTTCTTTTTAATTCTAAATATTTTACCAAAAAACTTAATTTTTTAAAAAGAAAAATAATTTCGTCCTGTTGATTGTGGTTGCCATTATTGCAAGATTACATTCTCTGATCTAGTGGCAGTTTGGATTTTATAACACTGTTCTGATTACTTTTATTTAAGATTTTTCATCGTTTCTCACTTGGAGAAAAACTAGAAAAGGAGATCCACTGAACTAACTAGTCTACTGCCATTGTGACAGAAGCACATTTGTAGAAACAAAGGCAAATCTATTTTTTTATTGCTTATACCTGCTGTGTTAATCTGCCAATGATTGGATGTATAAATAATTAACTTCTGGCGCACACGCTACCTTATAGGAAAATGAGAATCCCATTTCCCCCACAAATTAGTTATACTACAGTGTGTACACAAAATCTCAGTTTTACTTTTTGTCTTCAAATAAGGAAAAATGCCCCTCCATGAGTTTATAATCATTCTTTTTATTCAGCTAGGAGGTTCAGTGGGTAGAACACTAGACTTGAAATCAACAAGACTCATCTTCCTGAGTTCAAATTTGGCCTCAGACACGTACCAGCTGTGTGACCCTGGGAAAGTTATTTAACCCTGTTTGCCTCAGTGCCTCATCTGTAAAATGAGCTGGAGGAGGAAATGGCAAACCACTCCAGTATCTTAGTCAAGAAAACCCTAAATGGGGTCACGAAGAGTCAGACATGACTGAAATAAGTGAACAACAATTTTTTTTTCAAAGTCCTTTCATTCTTACCAAGTTGATCTATATATTTAGCATATTTATCATAATGAAGGTGGAATTATAAATTTCAAAAAATAAGTCAAGTACTAGAAGGCAACTTTAGCCTCAGGTATGAGCTTTTGTGAGTCATGCATCCTCTGTGGGTGTCAGTTTCCCTATCTAGAATATGATGGCATATTGAGGCATTTCTTCGGGCAATATCAATGGAGAATTTATTTTGTGTGACTGCACATGTTCGTTATTGGTTTTGTTTTTCTTGCTTTCTCAAAAAGGGGAAAAGGAGAAGGAAAGAGGACAAGGGAGAGAAAGAATACAGACCTGAAAATAAAGTAAAATTGAATTTAAAAAAGGAAAATTACGTACTTGGGCTAGTGGATCTCAAAGCTTCCTTTTAACAATAAATCCTATGATCTACGATGGTTCAGATCTTTAGTTTATTACTTATTATGCTGTGTGACATTGGGAAAATTACAACTTTTCTGAACCTTGGTTTCCCCATGTATAAAAAATATTTCCACTACCTACCTTACAAGGTCATAATGAGGGTCAAATACGCTAATGGACATAAAACACTTTGTAATTGTAAAGAGCTACAGAAATGTGATTTATAATTACTGTCTTCTTTTCTATAGTCCTGCCTTAAGAGAGACCTAGGCTTAAAATACCTCAGACAGATAGGTGCCTATTCTATTTTAAATGCTTTCAGAGAATGTCTTGCTTGGTAGTCCATTCAAGGATGAACATCACCCACTATTTGGATATACCTTTGTATAAAACAAAAAAAATCTATTGTGGTTTTAGCCTATTTTTCCCTCTTCCATCTCTTAGACAGATGATAAGGAATTATTGATCTTTAACCTTGTATGTATTTGTACTCAGAATATTTGAGCTTTCTGTTTTCTTCTCAAAGCTAAATAATTTCAATTCTTTTTGTCTCCTGAATCCCATTTTCCAGCTCTGTAACACATGAAGGAAGATAATAAATCTCAGAGTAGGTAGAATAGACTTATCTACTGTCTAATTTTTGAATGCCTATGCTTGGTCATTTTTGTTATTTCATTGATATGGGAAACTCTCTCTACCACTGCATATCAGTAATTACACTGTCATTTATAGTGCTAGTTACTATGTCTAAGACAGTTCCCAGGGACGATCTGAGAAGTCATATGATGCCCATCATGAAACTGCTAATATGTGTGAGAGTGATGGACTTGAACACAGACATTGCTAACTCTGGGCCGCTAGGTGGCGCCATAGTGCACAGAGCACCAGGCCTGAAGTCAGGAAGACTCATCTTCCTGAGTTCAAATACGTCCTCACACACTTCCTAGCTGTGTGACCCTGGGCAAGTCACTTAACCCTGTTTGCTTCAGTTTCATCATCTATCAAATGAGCTAGAGAAGGAAATGGCAAACCACTCCAGTATCTTTGCCAAGAAAACTCCAAATGTAATTATAAAGAGTCAGACAGACCTGAAACAACTGAATTACAACAACATTGCTAGCTCTGAGGACAGCTAGCTTACCTCCTATATTATACTGCCTGTCTTAGGTTATTTTGGTACCTAATCATTTAAGATCCTAGAAAGGCAGGATCCACAGTGCTGCGCATGCAAGAGTCTTCATGCAGTAACTGCTCTTTTGAAGAAAGTTCCCAAGGGCAAGTTGCTACATGTGGCCTATAACATAGATATTTTAGACAGTGCCTAGAATATGTGACTTCTTGTTCAATTATAGTTCAGTTCTTCCAGGCATTCTAAGCAAGGTGCATTACTTGGAGAGGGTATTCAGAGGTTGATAGACTTAGAAATGAAAGGGACCTTAGTGGTCATCTTGTCTAATTATTATAATAATAATAAACTGGCTGTTTCCAGTTTCCATTTAAATATTATCTTAAGAGGATGCTTTCACTTAACAAGGATGTTAAATGACTTGCCTAAGGTCACACTAAGCACCAGAGGCTTGCAGGATTTGAAAACAAATCTTTTTGACTCCAGCCAGAGCCAGAGTTTTACCTCTGTAACATGAGGTAGTGAGCTCCTACTCACTACCTCTTATCTTCTTTTTTTCCCCTTCTAGACCACAGGATATAAAACTTAAACCTCATAAATAATTTAACCCAAACCTCTAGTTTTTACAATTTAGGAAACTGAGGCCTATAAAGGTTAAATGATTTGCACAAGGTCATGTTGTTGTTGTTGTTGTTCAGTCATTTCAGACTCTTTAGAACCCTATTTTGGATTTTCTTGTCAAAGATACTGGAGTGGTTTGCCATTTTTTCCTCCAGTTCATTTTATAGATAAGGAACTGAAGCAAACAGGGTTAAGTGACTTTCCCAAGGTCACAAGCTAGTAAGTGTCTGAGACCAGATTTGAACTAAGGAAGATGAATTTTCCTGACTTCAGTCCTGGTTCTCTATCTACTGTACCACCTAGCTGCCCACACAAGGTCATCTCATCAATTAAAGAAAGAGTTAGTCTTAGAACTCAGGTCCCTTAATTTCTGCCTTCCTCCTGATTTAATTCTTGAAACAAGGACAAAATGAGTTTGAAGTTCCTAGGAACCAGACACCAAATGTTCTGGCAATGGTCAGTAATAGGACACTACCCTAACACACAATATGCTCGTAAGGAAAGTCCCATACACAGGTTATGGGAAACCAAGAGTGTGCTAGAGAATATTCTTGACTGCCTTAGCTCCTTAGCTACATTTTCTCCCTTAGGGGAAAACAGTCTGTTGTCTAATACAATAATTGGGTCAAAGGGTAAGAATTTATTATTTCCATTTATTTTCCCCTTAATGTGGACTGTTCCTGTCTTTGAACAATGAATCAATACAATTTAATTCCATTCAAAAAAGTGTTTTTGAGTATGTGTGGCCCATCCTCCTGGTCATGATCATCTTCTCTTTTGAGAAGGAAGTGGTTACAGAAAGCACTTCTTACTACCTGTGGATTTACACCTTCAGAACTCATGAGGTCACCATCAAAGCTAGAAGCATCCACCTGGAGATTGCTGTATAGTCATCTGTCTTCAGGGAAAAAAATACAGAGCAGAATAGACAATCAGACACTTGAGGTACATTCTCAAGCTTACCTAGGAAAACACATGTACTTATGGCCACATGGGTATAACCATCAGAGTTACTGGAAGCGGGAGATGGGACAAATTCCCTTAAACCTCTGATAAAGAAGTCCAAGAATAAGTGTCAGTATCCTAAGACACATGTTCAAGAAAGAGGAAAGAGGGAGTATGGATATTAACTCACCTTGTACAGCCTACTGACTAAGAGATTCCTCCTGTGTACTCATTAATCATCTTCAAAACACCCCCCAGTGATGGGGACCATGGGGACTTACAGGAGCTTCTGGTCATGCATGCTCTTTAGCTAAGGCCTGAGCATGGGACTGCTAGAAGAAGCCAAGGCATAGAATCTGCTCATTGGGAAGTATCCCAGTCCAACAGATAGGTGAACAAGGCTCATCTGATGACCCCCATTACATGATATGATTAATGCTGATTATGATAAAATTCCTTTGTCATTCCTATCAATCAACAAACAATTAGATATTTGTTGAGTGTGCTGAAGTGTGACTGTCAAAGATATTTTTTAAAAAGAGGTTTTTGATCTCAAGAAGTTTATATTCTATACGAGGAGAAAGGATATGAGCAAAGTGACTGTAAAGTGATTCCACTAGATTAATTTCACTTGATTATTTTATTTCATACTTTACCAAATATACCAGAATTTATGCATTCACATTAATGCCTGCAAATTATTCACCATGAAAGATTATATACTTGTTTCAACAATTTTTGGAGCTCCCCTGAAAAAGTCTCCAATATATTCTTTTGAATATTTTCATGGGTAGATCACCTTTGCCTTTTGAGAGTGGATTTGATTTTTATAAACAGCCAAATTCAATTTGAGCTAGCAATCTGGATAACATCATTTTTTGAAAGAAAAAATCAGGAGTGACTAGCAAGTAATCTGACTGGTGTTTCTTGTTCTGTTCATCAACTGGCTCACAGACAATTTGAAATGAAGCAGTCAAGACATATTTTGATGGCAGAATCATTAGAATAAGAGCATCATCTATTAAGGTGACTTTGAAAAAAAGGGCTCATTTGTCTATACCTACACTCACTATTTTTTGTATCATAATTTCATAGTAATATCTAGTGCATAAGAAAATAACTAATAATACAAAATATTCCATAAATGCTAAAATAGCAATTATGTAGCACAGACCATAAATATAATACGAATTCAGAAGACTCAATGATGGTTAGCTGAAGTGATCGGGGATGACTACACATTGGAGGCAGGATTTCAGTTGGCCTTAGAAGGGCAAGTAAGATTCAGATAAGTAGGAAAGAATCCCAGAAACATGGTTTCACTTCTCCTGAGAAACCATAAACAACATACTCATTACCTTACTTATTCTCAGAATGTATTTTCAAAAAAGGAAACCAGTTCTTTCTGAGTACCATAGGGATCTAATAATGGCTCCTTCTACCTTCTTACTTTTTGCTTTCAAGGATTCCTCCCTAAGTACTTTGTATTTAACTTAATATACTTCTTTATCTTCCATATATTTATCTATGTATATAGTATATCCTCTGATAGGATGTAAGCTCTTTGAGGGCAAGAATGATTTCATTTTTGCCTTTGTATCCCTAGTGTTTAGCATAGTGCCTGGAACATTGTAGGTGCTTAATAAATGTTTGTTGATGTGAATGATTGACTGATAAATACTCATCCACTCTCAGTCTCTTGGGGAGTAGATGCTTCAATGAGTAGACAACCAGCACTATTGATCTTTCACAAGCTGGTTCGCATGTTAGTCAATTACTGGCAATTGGAGGGGTGACGGAAGCAAGTCGGAGACTACGGCTTAAGACAACATGGCTTTGTGGCCTGTAACCCCCAATTCAATAAATATAAGTGTTATTAAATACTCCCTGAGGTAGTAACATACACTGGGACCCAGCACAAGATAACTATCTAGAGTTTATGATGCTGTCCGAGCAACAGAAGAATATGGATGGTGGACTTGCAACCATAGCAGCAGGGAGCTCTGCTTTCTAGGGAAAAGTTCAGTCTGCTGAGCCCTAGAACCATCAGAGCAACTATGACTAACTTGCTTGGGGCTCTTGGAACTGCCTCAGGGAAGAGAATTCATGGAAATGAGCTATCGCGCTTATAATTTGCATACTGTAGTGTTTATCTCATTCACTCACCTTCTGGGGAGCCTTTACAACATGGGTGCTAAAGCAGTTTCTACACCCAAGCTCAGAGCTGTGCACCTAGATTTCCATCCTAGAGAATCCAATACATTGTAGAACAATACTTCATCCACAGAGTAGTGGTAGTAAGGGCTCTTTTCTCAGAGTTCTATAGAATTCTTTGGTGAGAATTTATATTTAATAATGATATTGAAAATGATAATGATGAAGGTGATGATAATGATGGTGTTGATGATAACGATGATGGCCAATAATGATGATGATGATGATGATGATACAATATGATTCTTTATATCTTCCCTTTTCTGGGTTAAGCTTCTCTAGTTTCTTCAACCCATCCTTGATGTTAAATCTCCTCACCATCCTGGTTATTGCCTTTTGGATACAAACAAGTTTGCCGGTGACCTTTCTAAAATGTGACACCCATCACTGAAACTAAGACTATACATGTGATTTTACCAGAGGAGAATAGAGCAGTACTGTTAATTCCTGTAGCCTGGACATTTAATTTCTCTTACTATAGCGTAAGATTACAACAGTGGTCTTTCTCCCCTAGCAGCCACGTCTGTCATCTGTTAACTCTCAGTAAGCTTGCAGTTCATTGAAATCTCTAGATCTTTTTCATAAAAACCAATGACTGGCTACATTTCCCCATCTTACACTTGTGTAATTGACTTTTTTAATTCAAGTGCAGTCATCCTATTCTTGTTCAATTGATTTTTTTTCTTAACTCAAATATAAGACTTAATAAATTTGGTCCACTGTTCTAGTCTGTCTTTCTTCACACTGAAATCTGTCATACAACACCAGGGTGTTTCTTTCCAGATGTATGTAATGTGAAAAATTGATAGATATGCCATCCATTGCCAAGTCATTGATGAAAATATTGAATAACATAGATCAAGGAAAGAGCCCTGGGGCACTCCATTATCCACCTCATTTAATACAGGAATTCTTTAGGTCTAGTCATCCATTCATTTTTACCACAACTCATTAAGGCAACATCTAAGCGAGGTGGGGAACCTGCGGCCTCGAGGCCACATGTGGCCCTTAGGTCCTTAAGTGTGGTGCTTTGTCAATCAGGTCTAGAGGCCACAAGTTCCACACCCCTGCATGGAAAGATATCAATCTGTACTAATGTGGGGAGTACCTTCCATGGCAAAATATCAGGTCTTTTGAATCCCCAAATGTCAGAATTAAAAAATACATCAGAAATTATCTAGTCCAACTTTTTTCTAAACAGAAATACTCTCTATAATATCTTGGCAAGTGGCCACCTAGCTTCCACCTAAAGACTTTTAGTGATGGTGAACTTGCTACATCCTAAAGCAACCTATTCCATTTTTCTAGCTAGGAAGTCTTTCCTTATATAGAGCCTAAATCTCTTTATCTCTATCAAAGGGTATCTTGTGGCAGAGAAATTTTGCGCTCTTTTTAGCCTACTTTTAGTCTCTGAGGCTAAAAAGAGCACAAAATTTCTCTGCCACAAGAGACCCTTTGAAATATTTGAACCCAGCTCTCAGGCTCCCTGCAATCTTTCTCTAGCCTAAATAGAACCACTTCCTTCAAAGGCATGGTCTCTACCCAGGTCACCCTTTTCCAGACACTCTGCTGTTGGTCAAGTGCCTTCCTAATATTTTTTGCTCAAAGATAAACATAGCATTCCATATATGGTCTGAAATACTAAGTTCATTTAGTTACAAAGACCTTTATGTCCATTATCAAATTTGATCCTTACGAAGTTCTTTAAGGTAGTCAGGGCAAATGCAGATGAGGAATATGAGAATAAAAGAGATTAAATGACAAACCTCAAGTCACGAACATTAAGTGTCAGAGTTGGAATTTAAGCTTGGATATTTGAACTAACCATAGTATAGTCTATAGAGAACTGGATGAAGAGTCAGGAAGACCTAGGTTCCAGTCCCACCTCTGACACAGAAAGGCAAGTTATTTAACGCCTCTGATTCTCAGACTCTTCAGCTGTAAAACGGGAGGTTGGGCTAGATACCCTGTATGGTCCCTTTCAGCTCTGTCTGTGATCCTATGACTATCAGTTCAGTGGTTTTCAGGCTGTATCTCATCAAAGTGTAGTGTGCATTCAAAGAAAGGATTCAAGCCAAGAGTATTCAAATAAGCCTTTTCCAATTGCCTCTTCCCTATACAAATGCTGCCATTATGCATGCATTTTAACACATTTTTCCTTATTTTCTATACTTACCATTGGAAAGTTATTGCCTAAGAAACTGGCATTTGAAAATTAATCCACTGTTAGATTATTGTCCCAGACTTTATTCCTAAAACAGGTCAATTAGGGTTGAAAGATATATCTCTTACCTTAGGAACAATATAGAATTTAAAAGATGGAGCTTGGTTAGCCTAGTTTTGAAATTCTCCTCTTCAGGCAGCTTATAGGACCATAGATTTAGAGCCAGGAGACTTAAGTCATCTAATTCAACTACATTATTTTTCAGATAAGGAAACTAAGGTCTAGAGAGGTTAAATGACTTGCCCAGGGTCACACAAATATTAAGTGCCAGAGACAGGATTCAAACCAGGTCAAACCTAGAGTTAGCTAGATGGATCGGTAGGTAGAATCCTCAGATACCTCAGTTTCCTCAACCATAAAATTGGGTTAATAATAGTACCTACCCTCCAGGGTTGTTGTGAAGATCAAATGAGATAATATTTGTAAGTATTTAACATAGTTCCTGGCACGTACTAAGAATTTAATAAACACTTCCTTCCATCCCTCCCTTCCTTTTCTTTCTTTATTCCCCTTTCTTTCTTTCCCTCACTCCCTCCCATCCTTCCTTCTCTTCTTCTTTCCTATCTTCTTCCTTCTCTCCTTCCCTCTTCTTCCTTCCTTCCTTTCTCTGATTCCAATGCCAGCACTTTTTCCTTCATACCATTCTACTTTGCAGTTCTCTTCCTTGACCTTTCCAATGTCCTTATCACTGCACAAATCTAGTTTTTGTCTTATCATAAGCTTCATTCCATTGACATCTTCTCTAGCAATCAATCAATCAACATTTATTAAGTGTCTACTATGTGCCAAATGCTGTACTAAGTTCTGGGCACAGTTGTTCCAATCTACCCACCTTGTTTTATTCTTACTTTCTCCCCTCACAGAAAGAAGAATGCACACAGAGTACATTTAATATGAACTAGAATATAATTCTATGAACAGTATAAGATGCTGTGACAGTGGAAAAATGCTGGATTTAGAATCAGTGAATGTGGGTTTAAATTCCAACTCTTCTATTTATTCCTGGCACTAAGTAGGGCGAGTTATTTAACTTTTCTCCAGGGGTATGCTAGAAGAAGCTTGCACTGTCTCAAGAGAGCCTTTTGTTAAATTTTCCAGTGAGCAGTTACCCATCAGAAATCCACAAGTGCTACAAATCAGGGCTTGATTTGTTTTGTTGATTTTTTTCACTTAAGAAAGTGATAGAGAAAATGCTAATAAGCAGATTAAATTTAAAAGTATGTCATGGGTACATTTTTTTCCCTTAGAGCTGGTTGTTAAACATTAACCAGAACTTCTCTGTCAGAACCATACTCTTCTCATTTGTAAAATGGAGAAGACAACCTCTAAGGTCCCTTACGTTCACCATCTCATGGCCAACTATTTTTTCCTTGGTTTTGTAATACCTGGCTCCTTTGACCATCTAGTGTTTCATTCATTTATTCAACAAACATTATTAAGTTCCTACTATGTGCTAGTTGTGGAGGATAAATAACAAATATGAAATAGCGGTTGACCTCAAGGAATTTGGAGTCTATGAAGAAGAAACAACATATATACAGATAGATACGTAGAAGATATATGCCAAGTAAATAAATAAGTATGGTGTGGTGGTGGGGGGGGAGTGTAGTTGAGAGAGAAGGCACTAGCACCTGGAGGATCAGAATATGCCTTATGTAGGATGTAACTCTTGACCTTAATTTTAACAGAAATTCAGGATTCTAAGGGGCCCAAGTGAGAAGGAGCACATCCAAGGCATTGGGACAGCCTGTGTGTAGACACAGAAAAGGGATTCAGATGCCATGTATAGAGGGGCAACAGCAAGTGGACCAGCTTACTTGGAATATGGAAAGCCTGAAAAGGAATCACATGCAATAAGGCTGGAGAGGTAAGCTGGAGCTACATTGTACAGGACTTTAAGTGGCCAAACAAGAGGCAGTAGAGAGCCACTGGAGCTTTTAAAGCAGGGTAGTAAGGAATATGGTCAGACCTGTGCTTTAGGAATATCAATTTGGAAACTGTATGGAAGATGCATTGGAGAGGGGGAGAGACTAGAACTAGGAACTAGGGAGACCACTTAGGAGGCCCTAATAGCAGCCCTAAAACCTGGGGGGAATGGGGAAAAATTCCTCCCACATCCTAATTCTTTCTAGTGAACCCTCAAACCTTAGTACCCCCACCCTCTGACTTCTCCTCCCTGCTGCAGCTAAATGAACACTGCTCTATGGAATAAATGGTGTTGGCTCTTCCTGCTCTCTCCCTCACATCCCACCAGTTATCAAACCCTAGTGAGTTTATCTTGGCAATCATCTTTCTAAATCCATCCCCTCTGTTCTACTCCCTTGACAAACACCCCAGCTCAGGGTCTTATCACCTCTTGTTAGACTACTGTTATTGCATATTTTCATTTCCAGACTATCCTTTCTCCAATCCGTTCTTCATGCTTCTGCCTGAGTAACCATCTTTACTAATTGTCACTCCTCTACTCCCAAACCTGCAGTGGCTCCCTATTGCTCACTAAATAAGGTATAAACTCTGGATAGTGGTCTTTAAGGTCCTCAACAATACAATGCCAAAATACCTTTCTAGCTTTATTTCATATTACTCCTTTCAGGTATCCAACATTCTAACCAGATTTGACTGCTTTGCATCACTTATTCTCTCTTGGAAGATGACTCTCTTCTGCCTTTGCTCTTGCTATTTTTCCATATCAAAATTGAATGCCTCTCCTGTCTCTCATGTATATCTACCGAATTCTCTACTTTCCTTGATGGACCATCCTCAATGAAGCCATCCCTCATCTCCACCCATCCCTAATGCCTAAAGTGATCTTTCCCTCCTCAGACTTCTTACAGAACTTAGCCTATATCTCTTCTTGTTATTTCTTATTTCCTGACAATTTGTTCACATGTGATTTATACTCTGCCCAATTGTAAGCCCTTTGACAGCAAGGCCTGGGTCTCACCTATTTTTCTATCCCTGATGCCTGACACAGTGTTGGCATTTAATAAATACTAAATATATTAAATTTCCTTCTTTTTGAATGTCTGAAATAAGTGAGGTATCATTAATATCTCTATTCTATAAAGGAGGAAATTGAGGTTTAGAGATGTTAACTGACTTGTCTAGGGTTACAGAGGTAGTTCTAGAGGCAGAATCCAGAATGTGAATCCAGGTCGCTTCTGATTCCAATTCCTGCTTTCAACTATATTATCTGGATATGTGGAAAGATCATCTTAGGTTTCAAAATGCAGCAAAAGTGAAATGCTTATTAATACATACTTTGTCATGATAACACAAGGTAATACACGTTGCCATACAATGACCCAGTTCTTGTCCTCCAATCACTGCAGCAACCTTGTAGCCACCAGATCTACTTCAACAAATATGGTCGTTTTTCTTTTTATTTCTATAGTTTGGGTTCTTGTTTTGATGCTGTCTCCCTCTCAGCGTGTCAGTTCCTTCAAGGCTAAAACTATGACTTGGACTTTCTTTAAGCAGCCCATATCATCTTGTACAATGATTTCCAAGTTAAGAATGGATTGCTTGATGATTGTTAACTGTCTGATTGGACTTGGCATGATATGGTGAAAAGACGACTAGATTTAGAGTGAGGAGAGATCTAGGTTCAAATCCTGCCTGTGAAACTCATCAGCTGTGTGACTACAGGCAAATCACTTAATTTCTCTGGATCTTAGTTTCTTAATCTGTAAAATGGTTATGATAATACTTGCAGTACCTACTTCACAAGGCTATCCTGATGTTTATATGAGATAATTTGAACAACTGTTGCTGTTGATGAATGCAAACTGATGGACTGCATTATTTCTTGATCTTTTGTTTAGCATCAAGCACGGTATCAGTTCATCATAATAAATTTAAGCTAGCATGTATATAGTACCTTAAGGTTTGGAAAGTATTTGACATGTATTATTCCATTTGACCTATAGTTATCTCCTTTTCATCGATGAGGAAAAAGATGAGGGTGAGAGGTTACACATCTTCCCCAAGGTTACATAGGTAATAAATGTCTATAGAGGGATTCAAACTTGGGTCATCTGAATCCAAATTTAGCTCTCTATCTACCATGCCATGCCAGTCATCATGCAAAGCAACTTCTATCCAAGGAATCTTCTCTGCACTGGAAGGAGTACACATCCTCCTCTCATTCATAAATTTAACACCAAATCTGAAAAATTTCTTATGTACAACATGGAATTCTATAAAAAATTATAAACCATATGATGTCACTGAAAAGGCTCACATTTCCAAGGTTCTGAAGATGCATACCTTCAGTGAAAGAAAGGCTGTCACAAAAATTAAGGTCTCCTAAGGTGCTAAGCAAATGTTAAAAAAGAACCCCACATGCCCTGCGGGCTCTATGTCTGAAATGTTCAAATCAATTCAACAAAAATTTATTAAGCGTCTACTGTGTATGAGGCACATAGGTACAAAGATTAAAAAAAAAAAAAAAATACAAAGGAGACCCTCCCTGACCTCAGGGAGTTTCCATTTGTTCTAGGCATGGAGATATGTTGGTCCAACATCCTGTTAAAATGACTGGGCATTTAGGAGAAAAAATAAATGATAATTATACAAGTAATTACAGAACTTCCCTGTGATTGATGTTACTACAGTAGAGGGACAGTTGCTTAATGGATAGCTATTGACCTCTGATGCTCTTTGAATGATTAATAGAATGAATTTGTTGTGTGATTTTGCTGGTATAAGAAACATTTTCATTAAAATGGAGAGTTTCTTTATTTTAGGGGAGAACATAACAAATCTCCTACCAACTGGGAAATCTTTAGACTTGACAGAGCCTCAGTTCAGTGGGCTTCTAAAAATTAGCACCAACTCACATTTATCTGGGCAGCTAGGTGACACAGGGGATAGAGCACTGGACTTGGAATCAGGAAGACACATCTTCGTGAGTTCGAATCCAGCCTCAGATACTTACTAGCTGTATGACCCTGGGCAAGTCACTTAACCCTGTTTGCCTTAGTTTCCTCAGCTGTAAAATAAGAAGGAGATGGCAAACTACTCCAGTATCTGCCAAGAAACCCCAAATGGGGCCATGGAGCATCAGACATGACTGAAAATAACTAAACAATAATGCATTTATTTAGCACTTTATGGTTACAAAGAGCTTTACACAGTCTGTTATTTGATTCTCACAAAAAAATACATGTAGTCGATGGCTCAAGTATTCTCATTCTCATTTCCTCATCTGTAAAATGGGAATAACTTACACCTGATAATTATTGTGAGAATAAAAAAAGTGACATATATAAGACATCTTGCCAACCTTATAGTGCTCTATAAATGTGAGCTGTTGTTAAGAAAATGAGGCACAGAAATGGAAAATGCCAGGCCTCAGATTACTTATGTAGCTAGAAATCAATTAACCCAGGTCTTATTAAAGTCCAGTGGCCCTAAACACTTTTATCTCTAGAATAAAATATAAGCTAGCCTATTTGGTGTTTAAAACCCTTCACAACTTACCTTTCTAGCCCTATTCCAGGCTGGGGGGGGGAACCTCGAGGCCACGTGTAGTCTTCTATGTCCTCAAGAGCAACCAGTCCTCAAGTGCAGCCCAGGGCCACACTTGAGGACCTAGAAGGCCATAAGTGGCCTCGAGGCCACAGGTTCCCCACCCCTGCGGCATAATACATTCCTTTACATACTCTTTGGTCCAGTCAAACTGACCTTCTAGTTGCAGCTCCCATATGACATTCTAGTCCTTCTCTCCATGCTCTTGTATAGACTACCCCAATCCCTCACCCTGGCCAGTGTTTGGCTACCTCCTCATCTCCACCCCTTAGAAACCCTAATTTCCTCTGAAGTTCAGTTCAAATTCCACTACCAGCATGAGGTCATTCCTGATGCTCTCAGCTGCTAGTGATACCCTCTGAATTTACCTAGCATTTTATATATTCATCCTGACATGTTTTCTCCCCAATAGACTGTAAGCTCCTTGAAGGCAGGGATTATTCATTTTTATCTCTTCTATCCCCAGGGTTTAGTACTGAGCCTGGCACAAGAGGCACTTAATAAGTGCTTACTGATTGATTGTTTTCTGACTCCAAGTTCAGTATTCTCTCCTCTAAACTACTCTACCTCTTATTTTTTTTTTTGTGAGGCAATTGGGGTTTAAGTGACTTTCCTAGAGTCACATAGCTAGTGTTATGTGTCTGAGGCAAGATTTGAACTCAGGTCTTCCTGACTGCAGGGCCGTTGCTCTATCCACTGCACCCCTAGGTGCCCCTACTCTACCTCTTATGCCCACAGAGATTAACTGCAGGCTGATTCCTTTTCCTCCTTTCTCATTTTGGCTGAATGCATTGATCTGTTTTTGAATAGCACTCTGACTGAATTTATTCTTAAAGGAGCATAGAGTGCTCCTTTTAAAAATATGAAAAATAAAATAAATGTAAAAAATAAAAATATGTGAAAATGGTTCCCTCCATAGTCCATATAATCCTGTTGTTTTCACCAATGAACATTTCCAGAATGTAGATGGAGTCCAAGGCTCAGGAGAAGGTGGTATGAGCATTATTCACAGTTAGGATTAGACTCTGTCCCTGACCTTAAGGATGTTAGACGTCTTAAGGAAAGGAGAAGAGACTGAGAAATGCTGATACGTTGTAAGCAAGCTGAATAGGGAAACAGACAGCACAGAATTCACAAAGAGCATACATAATTAACATAATTGTATTTAAAGATTAAAGATATTAAGAAACCATGGAACAATAATAAGCACTTTATATATATGCCTCTCAATTATTTTAAGCTTCTTCTCCACATGCAAAGGAAGGTGAAGAACGGAGACAATTATTGGGACAATTTAAGCCAAGTGCTTGTCAGCATGACTTTCATGTCTGTCCATGTTGAAGTTCCCTGTTAATAGACCATGTCCACTAACACTTGTCGTACAATTCCACATACAAACAAGCATTGAATAAATATTTCCTAGTGAGGGCAATGGTGAAAACTAGGTCAGGAACAATTTCATTGTGGAAAAAGCTCTGAACTTGGAGTTGGAAGATGAGTTTGACTTCAGATTTGCAGTTTATTGGATGTGTGACCTTAGGCTGTGTAGACCTTAATCTCTTTGGGCCTCAGTTTTCTTACCCGTAGAATGAAAGGGTTAAACTAAATGACCACTGGAGTCTCTCCCTAGAAAGCTATGGTCCTGTATGATGTCAGAGGTATCCAGACAATGAAAATATTTTTGATTAGTTATGTATGCAATTGTCACAATTGCCTCCACTTCATCTTGTGTATGTGATGATGATGATGATGAAGAAGATGACTTGTAGGATCATAGATTTATAGCTGGAAGGGGCCTTAGATGCCATGTAGTTCAACTTCATAATCTTACAGAATGGAGTGGTTAAAATACTCACTCAAGGTCACACAGGTAGCAGTATAAAGCGACAAGATTTGAATGTAGTTTCTTTAACCCCATAACCAGTATACTTTCCATTGCCTAGCTGAAGATTCATAAAGTATTTTTCTAACAATAATCTCACAAGGTAGGGTCACACTCTGTGAGGTCTAAATATTGTCCCAATTTTACAGATGAGGGAACTCAGATATAAGGAAGTTAAATCACATGTCTATGGTCTACTACTAGTTAGTGGCAGAACCCAGGTTCCCAATCCAGTGCCCATTCTGCTACACTTTGCTGCCTTCAAATGCATACAAAATATTTCATTCATCATAATCTTATTTGAGGGAATATCCCTGTTTTTCTTTTAAAAGTATCTAATTCAAATCTATGCTGAAAACAGACTTTGTTAACAGTGGTAAAGCTAAAAATCAGTTTCTAAATCTAACTTGACTTAGGATGTTGTGAGCCAAAAGTGAAGAGACAGACAACAAGGAGGAGACAGATGTAAAGTATTCGGAAGTAACACCCTGGGACAATTTCCAGTTTAATGACCCAAAACACTCTTGCAATCCTGTTGGACTATCAAAGCAATTCCAGATGTCTCAAAAAAAAATCCATGTAAAATGATGTTATTAACTAATGGGTAATGCAGCTGTCAGAATTTCCTGGGGAAAACCAATTTGCCCCCCAAAGAGTCTTTTATTAACACTTTCTTTGCTTGTAACATTACAATGCTTTTTTAATGTTAGTCATCACCTCAAAGGCTCTACCACCCTCCTGGAGCAAGGTTAAAGGGGATCTGAAGAACTAATGAAAGGAAAAGACACAACTCAAAAAAGCAAACCCCATAAATGATGAATGATGCTGATCCATTGATGGAAAGCAACAAAAGAACCAGAAAAGGGAAACCCAAGATACAGATTCCATTTTAAATGTCTTCCCAGTGCTTTTAAACTATATCAAAGCAAGTAGGGGATATGCCATTCTTTTACACAGAGAATTCAGATGAGACAGGTGGCAACACTGTCATGCCTTGCTAAGTGTTTGGTTTTTGTCTGCTTAAAATTAAGAAAGAAGTACAACTAAGGGTGTGTGGTACTAGCTGTTCCATTTTTTTTCTGGAAAAAAATTCCCTATAAAGAATAAAATTCATAGGGACAGGACAATCTGGTTGAGTCCTGGGACAATTCAGTGTTCTGCTTAGTCTGGGCAGCCTTGCCTTTAGATTCTGCAAAAATGTTAATAGCAGCACTAAAATTTATTTTGTTAATTGGTCTAATAATCAATAAGTAATTTTCATTCTAAACTAGGTTCTTTATGTGACTTAAATAAACCAAGAGAAGATCATTTACATCTCAATAACAATTCCTAATAATGTCACATCATTAAATTCCAACTCTGGTCCTCAATAATGATGGCCAGTGACCAAAAAAGGGACTTATTGCTTTTGTCAACTCCTAAGGGGTCAGAGGGAGCCAATGAGTGATTTTTTTTGTTGGGACTTGTGACTGTTCAAAGTCTTTCCTCTCTTGGGAATGGGGCTACCATTATTTTTATGGGCTAAAAAGGTGGGGGGGAAGACCATCACAATAATTCAAATTTTAGTACTCACAGCAGATTCATAAAATTTTTGCTTCTTCCCCCATCCCTCAAAAAAGGAATAGTAGAGAGAATAAACTCTTTTAGCAGCTTTGGAGGCTAGGACGGAAAGAGCAGAGTTAGAAGCAGGCTCTGTTATTTGCTCCCTGTATACTCTTGGTCAAGTTATTTGGCCTTTCTGGGTTTAAATTTCCTTCTCTGTACATGAAGGAGTTGAACTAAAGACTCTTTCATCACCTTTTGGCTCCTTTTTTTACTTTAAACACTATGACTCCCCCAAAAAACCCCATATAATCTTATATAAGTTATGTCTACATGGAATAAAGGTTGGCAGCAACTGCCCTGCTGATTTGAATAATGCCAATATGCTCGCTGGACCAACAAAGTCAGAAAGTAAATGTTTGGAATCTTTAGTACTTGGGTTGGCCATCTATTATTAATGATATGTACCTACTACACGTTGTGCTTTTTGGACAGCCGTATGGAATCAAGTTTTTAAACATCTAAAAGTGTTTCTGTATCAGTTAGCAATTAGAAGCAAAAGAATATTGGGGCTGACTAACTTGCAAGAACAGGGAGAGCCATAAGTATTTCAGGATGAAATTTAACAATACTTGGTGACACCAAACATACTTGCTGATGATATTGAAATTTTTATGTTAATTAAACAACCCCTAACCACTCAGTACGTTTTAGATATGTACACTTTGTAATTACCTCCATTATTGAAAGAGCTGGCTTGATTTATCCTTGCCACAACAACATTCTCGCTTCTGTTATTTTTGTCTTTAGAAAAACATAGGTCCCAGTGAGGGAATATAAAACTATTACTGTAAATTAAATATTAAAGCTAACTTATTTTTTGCATAAGAATGCTGTCAAATAATGGTGATAACTATTCCTAAGACATGAACTATTTTGGGGGGGATGCTTTTTTGTGAAGCACAAATTAAAATCCAATTTTCAGTTCTTTTGGTAAATTGCATGTAGTTAGTGTGTGTGGCTTTACCGATGGTAGTAGCTTAAGGGGGAGCTATTATAGTCTTAGTTTAGCGATTAAGAAATACAACATTTGTTGAAGGGTTAGGCCTTTTAGTCTAGAATGGATTATCACTTGATCCTTCCTTAAGCATTTTTATACAGGAGTGCATTATCCTTGGAGCCACCCTGGGCGCTATGCCTCATTAACCTGGGTGTTAGATAAATCAAAGGCAGCCTCAGAGACAAAGATAAGCAAACTGCAGACCAGCAAGACGATGATGTATGGATCCAGGAGGCTAATAGGAAAGTATTGACAGGAAAATGGTGTGCTTATCCTGCAATCACGGCATATTGCAATGAGAGCTCCCCAAAGCAGATGGGATACACTTTAGGGAATGCATGAGTATGAGATTGTTAGGCAGAAATGGATCCTTACATCTTCAATTCTAACGAGAACTTCGTTTCTTTTCAAGCAGCCCTCCAAACACATTAAAATGTGGAAAGTACAAGGATGTGGCAAACTCCAAAAGTGAATTCCATTTAGTAATAAGTGCCTCTGAATTATTTTCATTCCAACACTAACAGTCTTTCCCTAATAAAAAAGCACTGATTCACATAGCTTCTCTACAGCAAGGAATAAAACAAGCAACCTTGTCATGATGATATCAGTTCTAAGAGCCTTTGATAGATCTTGCATTTTTCTTTTCCTTGCTCCTGGAAGTTTCAGACAAATGCAGATTAGAGCACTTTTCTGACATAAAAAAAATCTTGTTTTTGACCAAAGCAAAGTATTTTAGGTAACTATCTAAAAACATTCAACTTCTTGCTAAAAACAAGATCCTTGAAGTAAATTAAGACTGTTGATTATGCAAATTGTTGTCTAGACCCATGGCTCCTCTGTTAGCATCTTGTCAGTTGGCATGTGATTACTATGTTCTTTAAGCTACTTCTGGTTCAGCCATTTTTCAAATTTATCCATTCCATATAAAGAAATATTGTGATGACCCTGCCCATCAGAATCACATCTTGGGAGAAAGGTTCATTCATGCTTATTTGACCTAGGCGTTGAGGGTTGAAGGTTAGTAAGAGAACTGATTTTCCAACCCATAATATGCTCGCCCATCCAACAATTTTTTTTTTCTGACTTCACAATAGCTTCTTTGATTTGCTTTAAAGGGTAGGAGACCAACTAGCCTTCTGAAAAGAGAGATCCTACAAACTCCCTTCTAGCTTTATTTTCAGAACCACAAAAATAAAGTAAGTTTATGCAGATGACTGTCTAAGAGTTAGAGGTTATCTTCAGAGACCTGGATTTATTCCTTTGAATAGAATATATGTGAATCCGTGCTTCATGGTGCTTATGGAAATCAGTTCAAAGAATCGTAAGAGCATAGCTTTAGACTTGGAAGGCAATTAAAGGACCACCTAATGAATCAATAAATTAATATGCAAATATTTATTCAGCCCCTCCAAGTTGCAGGCACTGTGCTAACTGCTAAAGACATAAAGACAAAAACAACAAAAAATTCCTGTCCTCAAGGAGGTTACATTTTATGGAAGAGATAACATACATACTTATTATCATGCAAAACAAATAAAAGGTAATTTAAAAGGTAATTTGGGGAGTAGGGAGATACTAGCAGTTGTGAGGATTAGGAAAATATAACCCTTTCATTTAATTAAGAAATGAAGAAATTAAGACCCAGGAAGGGATGTTGAATAATTTGCCCAAGGTCACATGAATAGCACAGTAAACCATATTCATGGGATCATTGTGCATCAAGCTAATTTAGCCAGTTTGTGTGACTATTCAGGACATGAGCAAAACTCAGAAAAGTCCAGTTCAGAACTCTCACATAAAACACTTCATCTAGGACTTAAAGGAGTTGACATGTTAATTGGTCATACAGTCTTTTACAGGTACACAGATTTTCTTTTCCAGCCTCTGGTTGCATTGCTATAACCTTATAAGAAAACATAACCCCTGCCCTCTTTCTCCAGAATCTTATTATATCTTCTGTATTATAAATGTAATTAACATTCTTGGTGTACTTTGGCACAGTAACTTTTTACTCATTAAGTCACATTTATATTACTGTTATTCAGTCATTTTTCAGTTGTGTCTCACTCTTTGTGACCCCTTTGGGGGTTTTCTTGGCAGAGATATTCTTTCTTCAGTTCATTTTACAAAGGAGGAAACTGAGGCAAACCAGGATAAGTGAGTTGCCTAGGGTCACACAGTTAGTAAGTGTCTGAGGCCAGATTTGAACTCAGGAAGATGAGTGCTCCACCCACCATGCAACCTCACTATATTTATATACCAACATACTATTCTATGTCATCTGACACAGCTCAATGATCTGATACTAATAGCTCATATTTATATAGGACTTTAAGGTTTACAAAGCCCCTCACTCCACATGACCTTATTTGAGCCTCATAACTATCCTGAGAGATAAGCAGCATATGTTTTATGCCCATTTTTCTTATTATGAAACTTATTTAAGTTGCCCAAGCTTCTTACTTATATCAGAGGTGGGTTTCAAACCCAGGTTTTCTTACTCCCAATTCAGTGCTGCCTCTAACGTCAACCAGGCTGCCTCCTTTGAAAAGACACTGGAGTGCTTCGACATTTCCTTCTCTAGCTCACTTTAGAGATGAGGAACTGAGGAAAACAGGGTCAAGCAACTTGCCCAGGGTCACACAGCTAGGAAGTCTCTGAGGCCGGATTTGAACTTAGAAGATGAGTCTCCCTGACTCCAGGCCTGGCACTCTATCCACTGTGCTACCTAGCTGCCCCTAGTATAACTAGCGTGTGTATTATATGTATGTGTGTGGGCATGTATACATATATATATTATATATATATATATATATATATATATATACACACACACACATACACACATACATATGTGTATATAATACATGTGTGTATATGCATATATGTGTACAAACACATATGTATGTGTGTATATATGTATACATATATACATATATGTGTGTATATGTGTATATGTATGTATGTATATGTGTGTATATATATACACATATATATGTATGTATATGTGTGTATATGTGTGTATATATATGTGTGTGTATATATATATTCCTTCCACTGATGCAGGTCTATAACTCTTATACAATATGTGGACCTATGAAGTTGTGTGGGGGAACTGAGAATTTAAATGATTTACCAATGTTCACATAACTAATGCATGTGTCAGAGGCATCACTTGAACCCAGTTTTTCTTGATCTCAAGCCTGGTTCTTTATACACTAAGCCACATTGCCTTTCAATGACCCAGAATTTACCGCATACTGGTCATTCTATTACAGATGGCAGTGGTACAGCACAAAAATGGCTATATTTGGAGTCAAAGGTCCTGGGGTTCAAATTCTGACTCTGCCCCTTAGTCCTCAAGTAACGTTGGCAAAAATCACTGGACCTCTCTGGGCTTTCAGTTTCATATAAAATGAGAGGGTTGAAATAGATGGCCTCTGGCAGCTGTTTCTCAGTAACAGAGGATGTGAATGCATCAAGAACTCTAATTAAGAGAGTAATTTGTTCTGCCTGGAGGAAGGTGTGTAAAGCCTGAACCATTTACATAAGGTAATATCAGAAACTCATTCAGGACCAAAGTTGGCTCTCAATCAGGAGCCAGTTTTGTCTAACTCTTGTACTAAAGCCTAGTGAAGCAGAGAGATGGCCTCGGAGTTCAGGGCATCTACCTTCCAGTCCTGCCTCTAACATGCATTGATTGTTTGACCTTGCCCAAGTCACTTAATCTCTTATTGCCTTGAGAAAACTAAGACTATGTAAATTGCAGAGAAGGTATTGATATGCTTTGCTCTGGCAAACTTCCTCACTGGAAGCTCCCTAATATCAATGGAATCATGGACCTAGCAAATTAAAACCAAACCAAGCAATAACATCTTATAACAAAACCCTAAAGCACAGTTGTTTTTATAGAATGAAAAAAAAGCACCAAAATAAGCAAATGCACGTCCCCTGTCACTAAGAAACACTGAAGAAGAGAAAAGGTAACAAAATGGAAAGGTACAAAAATTTTTGCTTATCATCTGCTCATCCCTGTAAGTATGGGACTAGTTATTTGCGGGCTGGTTTTTATTTTTTGGTCTTCTAAATAACTGTCTTTCTCAAGTACCTGGCAGGGAGGTTGCGCCCCTTCATTGCCACCTCCTTGGATTTGCTGGGTTTTATTTATGTGGTTTTTATCTGAATTCTCCATGAACCCAGGGAAGGCTGTGCTGAATGCACACTCTAACCACGACCAGTCCAGGAACGGCTCTGTCTTGCGGTAGGTGTGCAGTTCAGTCACTGGTGGTCTCTGTTCCTTTAACAACTCACCCTTTATCTGTCTGCCCCTGCGGCCCACAGCTGTGCCTCCTGATGGCCTGATGGACTGGATCTTGTACCCTGGGACACTGGCAGGGTGCATCCATTACTCATTTGTGACAATAACCAATTGAGTAAGATGTAGAACTCAATTCCAGCAGAAAGACCTATAATGTTGGAGTCAGGAGGTTATCACTGAGGGACTTGCACCTTGGTCCCTCCTCCTCTTATCGAGAGCTTTACAGCCTCTGCTGGAGCAGCATCTTGTAAAGCTGAGGGCTGCAGATTTGGACCCAGATTAGCATACATCTTCCCAAATGGTACTACATTTAATTAAAAAGTAAACCTCTGTTAATTTTTTTTAAACTGACTTCAAAGCCAATAGTGTACACACTGAAAACCAGAGCTATGGAAAAAGTGGTGGGAGGTGTGCGGAGCTGAGAAATCAATTTCTTGAATGACTACTGGTCCCAGTCATCTCTCACCCTCCTCCTCTCCTGTCATACAAACAAAAAAAATTACTCATTAGAGACAGGGAGACCCATGCTAGCTGCGTGATTCTCCTGATATCAAAGGACATTCTGAATGAGCAGAGAATACCTGGTCCTTAACCCCTGAAATACACTTACTGTGACCAACACACTCACTCAAAAACCTTTTATCTCATCAGTGTTTTGGTCATTTGCATTTCATTGTGGGACAGAAATTTTGGTGGGCCATCACTGCATCCATGTAAAGAAGAGCTACTGAATAAAGTCGACAGGCATATATTTGCCATCTCCTAGAAATCTTGATTCAGCAGAAATTATAAATAAAAATAGAGAACATACATATGTATACACACACACACACACACACACACATCACTTTAAGGTTTGAAATGGGCTTTACATATATTATCTCGTTTGATGTTTACAGCAACCCAGTAAGGCAGGTGGTATTATTATCCCCATTTTAAAGATGAGAGAATTAAGACTGACATTAAGTGACTTGTTCAGGGTTATGAATGTAGCTGAGGAAGGATTCAAATTTAGGTCTTTTTGATTCTAACATTCTATATAGTGCCCCACAGTGCTTCTAAATCTTGAATTAATAACCTGGGGGGAAAAAACAGGTGAAAAAGGCAGTTTGTGGCAAAAGTGTGGTGATCCTTTTCAAGTATAGAGTTATAATTAAATTTTCTCCTTGCTACTGAGCCAACATGAGGAATTTACTAACATTATTGAAATGAAATACATATGCCCAAATTGTTTCATAAGGATTTATATAGGTAACAAATCAAACAGTAAGAAATCAAACACCCTAAATGCTTCATCATCATTGATGATAAAAGTAGATCACAGTCAGCCTGTTATACACTACATTAAACAATTTAAATTAAATACTACATAAGCAACTTAAAAATAAACCTTATCATAGTTGTAGTTTTTTTTAATGCTTATAATAAGATGTATTGAGTGTCAAATGCTATTCTGCAAATAAAACTACAGAATACCTGGAAAGAATTTAAAAGGCTAAGCGTTTTATTTAGGTGCAATTTGTTGTTTTTCAGTTGTGTCTGACTTTCCATGACTCCATTTGGAGTTTTGTTGGCAAAGATACCGGAGCAGTTTGCCACTTCCTTCTCTAGCTCATTTTACAGATGAGGAAACTGAGGCAAGCAGGGTTGAGTGACTTGCACAGGGTCACACAGCTAGTAAGGGTCTGAGGCCAGATTTGAGTCCATGAAGATGATTCTTTCTAGTTCCAAGCCCAGAGCTAGCTGCCCAAGGTACAATTTGGGAGAGATTAAAACTCAGGATAATTTTTGTTAAATTAGTACAGTGGTGAAAATTTATCTCCTTATTTGATATTTTACCCAATGTTCAGTATCATAGGCTTCCTAAAAACTAAAGATCGATTCTCTATTAATTGTGAAATTTCCAAATGCTTGTAATCACAGAGAACATTATATTACTTACATAGAGCTCCTAGAAGACTACAAATTCAATTCAATAAATTAAACAAACATTCATTAGGTGCCTACTGTGTGCAATGTACTAGAAACTAACAATACAAATGTAGTTCCCCATCTAGATTTCACTTCCCTGCTGTCACTCACACTGGCAGGTCATGTCTTAAAGGGAAGCTCACTATTCCTCCCCTCAAGGTTTTAGGAGTGAGCCTGAGGAGTTGGAGACTTCTCTAGTACTATTTCTCACAAGCCCCTCCCCTACCCTAAGTGTTCTCATTATTGTTTCATCAAAGTTAATCAACTAGTTCATATGAATTGGCTTTTAAAATGGTTATTTACTCAACAGGCATAGCATGGATAGTTGTTACCAAAATATTTTCTCCTCCCCTCAAGAGTCTAAGAAATATTATAGGCTCAAACTCAGAGAGCATATGGGTAACAACTCAATTTTTGGAAGTCCTTTTCTCCTTTCATGGAGTCCTCATGAAATTCCCTTAAGGTGTATAGATTTTTGCTAGTCACTGAGGGCCAATGCCTATGTAGAATCCACAGTTGCATTTCTGTCCTCCCCAAAGAGATCACCATACCTGGTTGTTCATGTGTCTAATTTCTTTTTAAACCACTTCTCCTCCTGAGACACTGATGAGAACTCTGATGTCTTTCTGTCTTTCAAAGTGTACAAGATTGGTCCTCTAGTCAATGTTTGGTAGCGGAAATGAGAATATGAAACTCCCTCTGGGTTCACTAGTTGGACCCTCTCCTCCTCCCTCTGCTATAGAAGCAAGGAGTTGGCTTTCTCATGGCATTCCCAGAAGCACAACTGTCTTGTTTGCTCAAATTTCTTCTCTGATATGCATAGGCTCAGAGGTATTTCTAATTCTTTCAACTAATCCCAATACATTTCATTTGTTTTCTCCTTTGACTTCATCCAATGATTCTAAAGCATTTTTCTCCTAAATTAAGAACTTGTTCACATCTAATTTGTGCCTTAGAGTGATTGATTTAATAGAGGTGTCTAGGCCTTGTTCATACCTACTTAACACCTTTGATTGAGTCTATATTAAGATAAAACAGGCTTTGTCAACTGAATAAAATATCCAGTTTAGAGCATCTCCTTAAGTATATGAATTGGTGTTAAAAAAAAAAAAGGGATGCCCTTTTTTATCCAAAGGTAATTAAATTTGGGCAGCTAGGTGGCACAATGGATATTGAGCGCCAAGCCTGGAGTCAGGGAAGCCTGAGTTCAAATCTGGACTCAGACAATTACTAGCTATGTGACCCTGGGCAAGTCACTTAACCCTGTTTGCATCAGTTTCCTTATTTGTAAAATAAGCTGGAGAAGGAAATGGCAAAAGGAAATTCCAGCATCTTTGCCAAGAAAACCCCAAATGGAGTCACTAAGAGTCAGACAGACTGAAATGACTGAACAACAACCATGAAAATCACATCCCCTTGACTCAAAGGACTTAGTTTTTAAAAGGGGAATATGACCTGCGGCCAAGTAAGTTCTATACAATGTAGAATGTGATTAAAGTAAAGAGTAAGTTTAAAAACCATATTGACCATATGCATTGAAAATTCATGCTCTTCAATACCATTTTTTTAGACTTCTTTTCTCAGTAAAATCCACAGCCATGAGAAATAAATTGATCCAACCATTGTCATCAGAAAAAAACCAATCAACAAGCATTTATCAAGTACCATGTATGTAACAGGCCTTGTGCTAGGTATTAGTAATACAAGGGCAAAAATGAGACAGTCCCTATATACAAGGAGCTTACATTCTACCAACATACAATGCAAGATTCTTGAGGGCAGGCAATGTTACTGGCTTTCTTTTTATCTACAGAGCATAGTGCCTAGCACATACTGTTTAATAAAGGCTTGTTAACTGACTCCCTATAGAAATAAAATTAATATTGCTCAAATGAAGGCAGGCAGCTAGAAATTCAACCCACAGAATTAGTTCATTGATAGTTATATCCTAGACACGTATTTGTGGTTGTGACCTGTCTGAGATCACAAAGCTAGTTAAGTGGGAAGGACAAGGCCCAGAACTCAGGTCTCTTGAATGCTTCTACGGCGATTTTGTTGGTAAGCTGAATCATTGATTGGCAGCTTTTTTAGGCTTGTTGGTCATGAGAAAAGTCATATGGAAAGTACACTGTGTCACAGTATCCCCTTTCAATCAATTTTTCTTGGTCATTGCCAAGTGAATTCATCTTTGTGAAAGACACATTTTATAGACTATCAGATATCAGATAAATATATTGTTGCTACTAACTGTTTTGTGTATGCGGTTACTTACACGCATATTTTCATCTGACCAAGATAATATAAGATTAAATGATGGTTCAAGATCTCATCCAATCCTTACTCTTCATTGAAAAAAAAAGGCAATTTTCTGAATTTGAACATACACACTTATCTGTGGTAGTCCAACAAAACTCGTTTTTTTTTTTTGTGGGCTTAGCCTCTATTACACCAGACTGTCTTTTATTTACATTCCCTCTCCGTCTGTCTGGTACCCCTGCTCTTTTCTGTGATTACCCCCCTCCTATAGCTGGAAGTTACCATACTCCATTCCGTGTCTATGACATCAAAGGTGGAAAATCAATCAGATGTGCTTGTCTCTTTCTCTCTAAAACTCTTGTTACTTTTCCATATCATTGAGTACCATGTTGTATTGTTCATACATAAAACTAATAGGAGTCATGAAAGTCTAGGTAACAGGTTGAAAGTGAATCATTCATCCCCTTTCTCTTCCTCTCATGGCCTGAAAATTATCTCACCTGAACAAGACCTAAACTTCACCCCCACAAATTCACAGGATCATAGATTTAGACCTGGTCACCTAATCAAACCAATATAAATGATGAAACAGGCCCAGAGAGATTGTGACCTTTCCAAGGTCACTAAGCAAGTAGCAGAACTGAGATTTTAACCCAGGCCCTCTGACCTGGGTTCTTTGTCCTAATGCCCCCCCCACCCCCAAAGTCCAGTTATATCCTTGACTCTTCAGTGATTGCATCCTTGCTCCCTCTGACAGTCCTGGGTATCTCAAGTTAATACAAAAATTTTGCTTTGTTTAAGCCAAAATTCTCTAAAAAAAAATTAAAAGGGCTCTTGCTTTCAGCATTTACTTACCAGTCTTCTTCTGTTCAGATATCTAAGTGTTCAAAAGCAACTTGAATCAATCTGGAACGCTACTCCAGAGCTTGGTCAGGTTAGCAAGAGAAAGAGAAAACTAGTACTTTTTCTCAAAAGGAATAGGAATAAGAATAGGGAAGGGCAACAGTGGTTGGAAGATGGTCATTGTTACATTCTAAAATCCTCACAGTGCTACAATTTATTTGAAATGGGCGAAGCCCCCATGGCATCCTTTGCCTTGTCAATCTGACAACACTGTCATATATTCAGTGACAAGAAAGGGTAATGGGCCTACTCAGCTACCATGGTCTCATTGAAAAGGAATGTTCCCATTAATTGTCAAAAATAAGGTAGGAAAGTATTATCTTCTATTTTGATTGGTGATAAGAAAATTACCCATTTTTGAACATCACTAATTAGTCAGTTTTGAAAGATATACATAAAAGGGTTTGAAACCACCACTACCACAATTACCTCTAGCCAGAAAGTTCAACCTGAATTAAGAATCCCTCTTTGAAGGGAGCACATTGAATAGAGTAGAATATTTTAATAGATTGTAGGGGAATTTGTTGATCCAAGGGTACAAAACACATAGAAGGATCAACACATCAAAAAGCAATCTTTCACTTGTATGAACTGATGGAAAATGAGATAAGCAGAACCAGGAAGACATCATATACAATATCAGCAGCATTTTTGATGGTCAACTATGGATGACTTTGCTCTTCTCAGCAACACAAGGAACCATGACAATTACAAAGGACTTATGATGGAAAATGCTATCCACATCCAGATAAAGAGCTGATGGACTCTGAATACAGATGGAAACATACTTTTTCCACTTTATTTTTTCTTGATTTTTTTCCTTTTAATCAGTTTCTGCTTTCACAACTGTAACTAATATGGAAATATGTTTTACGTAATTGCACATATATAACCTATATCAAATTACTTACCATTTTAGAAAGAGGGGAGGGGAGAAAGGGAGGGAGAGAGAAAAGTTTGGAATTAAAATCTTGTAAAAATGAATGCTAAAAAATGTCTTTACATATAATTGGCAAAAAATAAAATACTATTATTAAAAAGAGCAATCTTTCTCTTCCCACTGGTTTCTTCCTTTTTCTCTTCAAGTAGGCACAGGGCTCTATGGCTTGAACCTGATGCTCTCGCTAGCTACTATTCTAATTTTTTCCTTCCTTTCATACTCAATGACTGTTGGAGGAAAAAAAAAAAAGATGGTTTACACCTGCTCTCCATTTCCTCACCTTCTTTTATTGCCCCTGTGCTCTCCATACCACATAAATTGCTCTCTTGGAGATTACCAATAACCTGTTCATTATCAAGTTCCATGGCCTTTTCTCTTTGCTCATTCACCTCGATGAACTCTGATGGAATGTAGCTTATGTAGACCGTTTTGACCACTCTGTGTCCTTCACTGGTGGCAAAATTCAAGATTTCATGATTTCATAAATTAATTATCAATTCAACTAGATTCTCTTTCTCTCAGTAGTCCTGAAATGTGCATTTGTCAGCCTCCCCTTTCTTTTTTCTTTTTAGGAGAGCTCATTTGTTCTTTCAACTATGGGGAGCTGTCTTGGGAGTCAACTTGGCAGTGTCTCCCAAGTATATAGACTGACATTCATATTTGTATTGTGCCTGAGTATAGCTCTAATTTCAGCCTCTTTCCCAAGCTACAGGCTTCAGATATCAAAGCCAGCTTGAACCAACATGAGCCAAAACTGACTTTTAAATTTTCTTTGTGGGCATTTACACTTCAGAAATTTGCAAATGTTACAAATCAGGGCTTGATTTATTGTATTACTGATTGCTTCCACTTAATAAAGTGATGGAGAAAAACAATTCATATCAAACTTTTAAAATGCCATGTATACTTTTTTTTAAAAAATTGAAAATCCTACTGTTAAACATTTACAGCACATCCCTGGCTACAGGCTTACGTTTTCAAATGAATGCTAGACATTTAGGCCTTTATGTCTTACTCTCACCTGTAATCTGACCTAGAGACTGGGCATCCTTAAAAGGAGAAATGCTACAGGATAGGTATGGTCTCATTCTAGAGAAAAATAATATCTAATGAATACAAAGGAGACTTTTTAGCTATGACTATTTTTTGTGAGGCTTTTGTATTTTTGACATCATATAGAAGTCAAAGATGCTTTGTGGATGACATACTGGCCCACCACAAAATCAAGACTTGGGAAATTAACAAATAAAACTTTTAGTCTTCTGTTGGTTCCACCTCATAATAACTCACTTACTGATTTCAATTGAATTTGAGAGAATTTTGCCGAAGAAAAGTAGCATAACAATTCTCAGTCACTTTGACTTTATCCTGTGGCTAGTTTTTTCATTTTCTTGAGTCTTTAAATGTCGAACAATTTGCAATGTGATTATTAATCACATAATCATGTCAGCAAAACACACTGAGAGCTTATTATCCATTCATTTGTCTTTAACATTCATTCAAATTCTACATATTTTCTTCTTTACAACTAACATTCTATGGAAATAGGCACTTAACTGAGATCATTACCATCCATTTAAAACAACAAAGTTGAAGAGTGAAGCAGCTTGTTGTCAACTCATAATTCAAAAGTAAGCTTATAGGCTGATGAGAGAAATTGGAACCTTACATTAGACGACTAGAAATTTGCTTGCATGCAACATTAAAAAATAATGAGGGAACTGCAGTTAAAGTGCAATGGAAAAAAGCATTAACTGGAAATTAGAATACTTGGGTTCTAGTCCAAGTTTTGTTGCTTTCCTAGTATATAGCCTTGGACAAGTCATTTTATTACTCTGACTTAATTTCCTTATATGTGAAAAGAAGTGGTCACAATTGATTTCTAAGGTCCTTTCCAACTCTAAAATTATTTGATTATTAAAAAAAAAGTTGTAATGACTGATAACAAATAAAAAGGAAGGTTGCTTGAATCATTAGCTATTTTAATTTTTTTTTTTTGAAGACTGGGTCTAACTCTCTCATGCAGGCCAGAAATATAGGGGCTACACACAGGCTCAATGCTACTACTAATCAATAATCAATTGGGAGTTTTTACTTGTTCCATTTCTTACTTGGGCCAGTTTGCCCTTTCTTAGGCAACCTGGTAGCCCCCTCCACCCAAAGCCTTACCATATTAGTGCCAAAATTAGTGGGGGACACCTAAGCAGCATAGCCCACTGCAGCTCAAAATGATCAAATTCAACTTCCCCAGGAGCTAGGATTACAGGTGTGTGCCACTATGCTTGGCCACTGATGCTTTTCTTTAGCATTATTCTTGAAGTGTATACCTTACTTCATCCAAGCAGATAGTTTTACTTGATACTTGATTCTCAACTTGAGACAAGGGTGCACTCAGTGACCCTTCTCAAATTGACTTTTGTACTTGTTACACGTTTTCATTAGAATCATAGAATGATAGTTCTATAGCTAGAAAAGAAATCAGAGATCAGCTAATCCAAGTCCTTCAGGTCCAGAGATATTAAGTGACTTGACCAAAGTCACACATCTAGTAAGTATCAGATGTAGAATATGAACTAGAAACTTCTGATTCCATAGCCAGGGCTTTTTCTTCTGTGATAGGGTAACAGGAGCAAATATTGTTCTTGCTTGTGATTTCTTAAATATTTAAAAGACGTGAGAACTATCTATGGCACTCTTTGCCCATTTACTAAGCTCCTTGCTTAGAAGAGGAAGTGAGCTATGAAATAATGTCCCCTTTTCAAGGAACCAAAGAAGATTAGCTGAAAAATGAATGAGACTTCTAACTGCTTCCCTCCCATTTTTGCATGGGCTATGTGATTTCTAGAACCTTAGAAAGAAGGAACTTTTGCAAATAGGAATGATCGGTCAGTTAATACATGTTTAGCCCCTACTAAACAGGTCCAGAGCAATTTACTAAGCAAAACTGAACTCACCGTCTTTCCCTTAAATTCTTGCTCTTCCTTCTAATATCTCTCTTTCTGACAAGGGTATTATTTTTCTCCCAGACACTGAAGCTCAAAAACCTCAACATACCTTTCCTCCTTGACTCTCTAATGTTTTGTAAGCCTCTCTAGGCAGTGTGTCATAATGGATAGTCACTTGGCCTCAGAAAATGAATATCTGGATTCAAGTCTTGATGACTGACTGAATAATAGTGATTAAATGGAGGGAAAAAAACTAAACCCATGAAAAAAAATATTACCTGAATATCAAAGATTCCTGAAAAATTCTCTATGGTTTTTCCTTCAACAAATTCTTCTACAATGTTTTATCCATTGGCTAGATATATAAACTTGGGAAAGTCAAATGAAGTTAGTTCATCTCTACTTAATGCCATATCTAGGGATGACACATGATTGGTTTAGCTCAATGCAACTCAGAATATTAGAGCTAAAGATATTTGCCAGCCTCAGTGTCCCCTATAGTAGGGATTACAAAAGTGTTCCACCTCACTTGGTCCCTGTTTGCTGATTTCAAAGAAGCATTGGATTCAGCACAGCAAAATGAAGTTTTAAAATTGTCTCCAAAATTGTCTTGTATACACAGGGTTCCACGTATAACCAAAAGAGATACCTTTGCTTTAAAGATCTGTTAAGCATCAACATCAAGCAAAGTATCAAAAAGGAAGCCACGCTCAACAGCATTTACCACTTTTATTTAGTATATTTTCTACCAAGTCCAAAGAGAAGAATTCCACGTTAATGGTTATTGTGAGGATCAAATGAGATAATATATGTAAAATGCTTTGCAAACCTTAATGCTATATAAATGCTTATTATTATTATTATAAGAGAAGTTCCATTCCATAGATGCTCCTGGGTAGAAATACTACTGTGCCAATTACATAAAAGCCCAAAAGAACAAGACCTTCTCAATGAGATCCATGATACTCAAAAGAGATTGATCAAACAATTCATACTAAAAAGACAAAGTGGATGAAAAATATGGACTGCCCAGTTAACTATAATTGAAAAAGCACCAATTAATCAGCATGTTGTTATATCAAGAAGGAAAAAAAATTCCTTTTTCTTTTTTAGTTATTGCCAGTATGTGGTATAATCAAGGTTGCTGAATTTGGAATAAGCAGATACAAGTTGGGTCTCAGAAACTACAATTTTCTCATTTGTAAAAAGTGGATAATATTTATTACCTACAAACCAGGACTGATATAAGAACCTTTTAAATGTTTTCTGTATCATTTTATAAAATGTTAAAGCACCATAGAAATATATGAATTATTAGCATTTTGTTGTTAGGCCTAAGCAAAATCATTAATTTGAGCTATGAATTACCAGAAGTAAAGTGAAATATTTAGACAAATATAATGAAGTATAAAAGAGTACTCCTCTACCCACACACACAAAGAAGAGAGTACAAATATCTTATATATCTAAACTATTTTTATGCTTCTAGAATCTAAGGTATAATAAACTGAAGAAGGATTTTAACAAAAATATTATATGTCCTTGAATCCTCCTTTTAATTGGAGACTGTGAAGTTAATTGGTTAAGATATATGGAACAATCAGATTTCAGAACTTAGAGTTCTTTGCTTGGGAATGGGTGGGACTAAAAAGGTTGGGTGTGGTGATCACTGTCATTGCCCTCGGCAATAATATATCTGTGTTACAATGTTGACTAAGATCTTTGGCAATACTATACATAATTCTTTCTCTCCTTGTCATCCACCCCAAATCTATGATTTCACTAGTGTAGGGGACTCCTGGTGAGTTAACTCTCTCTATAAACGTATGTGTGGTTGGTCACAGTTCTATAACTTATAGACTTAAAAAGAAAAGCTTGCAAGAGCAATTATAGCTTATATGACTTTCTTAGAGTAACAGAGCTGGTATGTATCAGGTGGAATTTAAATCTAAGCCTTTCTGCCTTCAAAATTAGATCTTTATCCATAACAACAATGGTTTCGAACTCAAATAGTTACTGGGGTCACTAATTTATACATAAGGACCCCTGTTATTATATTATCTATGTTTTTTTTTGTTTTGTCAAATATTTTTCAATTACATTTTAATCTGGTTCAGTAGCATTTGGAAATGTTGTACACTGCATATGGTCCGCAGGATGTGTCTTAGACAGCTCTGCACTAGAGCATGTTGACTCTCTTACTATTTCTTAATTCTGTGAAAATAAAGATATTTGCCATTAAATTCCTACCCTAGAAATAAGATACATTTCTAAGTAACTTTTAGAAATAAGATATGGCATATACAATGGTGGTTTGAATACATAGACACATGTATAGTTGCTTAAAACAAAATATAATTGCATTGCTTTAGATGTAAATTACGCCTTACTGAAAATTAGCAACCTTCGTTGCCTTTTCTATTATGCCACTCATTTATTAAAATATAGGCCAATGAGGAAGTCACAATTAAATTTCCACTAATCCTCCAAATTTAACATTGAATCACAAAGATTTATTCTATGGATAGAAGATAGTGCCCTATTCTTGTCAGTGCTGGTTCTAGCCAGTTGGTCATTTCTTCCATGCTCTATTTCACTGGGCTGTTAAAAAAATGAGAGAAAATCACTATTTAGAAGGTTTGCTCCAGCTAAAGAAGAGGAAATTTATTCATATGTGTAAGGCTAGCTTCTCATTTAAAAAGTGAAAGTAGGCTTCTTAATGCTTGAAGGAAAAACACCATTAAAAGAAACCAAGAATCCCAGAATTGGTTTTCTATGTGTCATTCAACTTTGATAAAACACAAAGAGAAAGTTTAAAAAATATTCTAATCAGTAATTGTGGGGAGTAAAGTAACCTGACTGAGCATTATGTTTAATAGGATTGCAATAAAAGCCACCTAAGCTCGGGAATTAATTTTCTCAAATTAAAATTTAATACAAGATAAAATTGGAATTCCTACTGGTAAAATTTATTTATTTGGGGAAAATGGAAAAAAATTAAATTGATTTAGAGATATCCCACAGAGAGTTTATTATGTAAAATCCAATGCTAATTGAACAGATTGACATCTCTCCCCCCAACCTATGGAGTAGAGTCAAAGACAATGTAGACAGTGTAGAAGGTAAAAAAAAATCACATTTTTGTTTTTCACACCTGCTCTGCCTTAAACTTTACTCCTACCACAAGAAGCTGGTCCTACCTTGAAATTACATGGTTCATCCTAATTTCTGGGCACTCTTTCTGCCTTAAACAGCTGATGAGAACAAATGAAGTCAGCTCTAAACAGAGGAAGTGATTTTGGTGATTAGGGGTTAGAAGAACAGTATTGATTAATGTGATATTGGTTGGAGGGCCATATTCAGAGCAGTCATCAATGGTTAAATGTCAGCCTTGAGGGTGTATTGAATGGAGGTCCTTAAAGGGTCAATTCTGCACCTGGTGCCATTTAATAATTTCATCAGTGACTTAGGTGATTCAATAGGGATCATGTTCCTTAGGTTGGGTAAGTGGATCCAGAGAAGATCATTTGAAATTAGAAGGAACTTCTCAAGTTGGAGAAATGTATAGATATAAATTAACTGAAGTTTAATAATGAACAAGTAGATGGAAGTTCTCTTCAGAAAATAAATTCTATTAATAAAAAATAGGAAAGTATTACTATAATCCCTCCAACCTCTACTCAGCTGTAATATGGTTGGTTTGCCCATAAGCATGACTTAGGGTTCTTTTGCACACTGACTATAACCAAAAGAGAAGAGCATTCATTACATCTGTAGACCTGAGACATATATATTCTAGGCCTGAGTCTATGCTACTTGGAGATAATGGTATTGGGAATTAATTCCTACAAAGCCCAACCTATAAGCTCCTATATAACCTAAGCTATTGAAGGTGTCACAAAGAGACTGTGGGGGAGGACTATTCAGTCAAACTGTATACTTTTATCACCCAAATGGCGAAATATATTGTAAAAAGTTGTTTAGAAAGTATTGCTCTTCATAACTTCTAGTAATTGCCATGCCAATGATGCATATTGATATGGGACGTGTAACTCTGCGTTTGTGGCTTCACTTAGTTCACTTGAGTACTTCTTAGTCACTGAGAATCCCCAGAAACAAAGAATTTACATCACATTTTAAATGCAGTGAATAGAGATTTGAAGTGAATATCAGGATGCTGGGCTCCGGTCCTGCCTCTACCATTAACTAGCCATATAATCCTAGGGAAGGGAGTAACACAGTTGGACCCAAATTTCTTCATCTGTGATGGGGATCATAATTACACATACCACACAGCTGTGGTGAGGACCAAGTGAAATAGCATCCGAAATGCTTTGCAAACTTTAAAGCGCTTCATGAATGATAGACAGTATCTGTAAAATAGATGACTGTGTGAAGAGAAAGAACTAGAGCCTCCTCAAGGCTCTAGTAACCAAAAGGTTAAACTGGATGGACTCAGTTTAAACCAGACTTGAGTATTAAGGAAGGCTCCTCTGGCCATGGGCTTTGAAAGCTCAGCTCCTTCTAGAGGACTGGAAGGCAGATACCACGTTGAAAAGCTATTACTCCAATATAAAGTAGAAAACATTTGTGACAGATGGGTGTACTTCTGTAATGATACAGTAGGGGTAAGGCTGTATGTCTCTTGAAGGATCAAAAAGCCCCCCTACACACACACACACACACACACACACACACACACACGCACACACACACACACACACACACACACACACACACTGCTCTCTCCCCAGGGCAAAAGTAGGGTGAGGTGGTGGGGAGGTACTGAGGAGATAAGATTGTAAAACAAAGAGAAGGTAGAAAAGCAGATGTTAGAGACCTACCAAAGGCCAGAATGGCAGGGCAACAGGACTCCAGGGCATCAGGGAGGCATGTCTGAAGGACAGAACCCCAGAAGCTGGGTGGCTTCAGCCAGCCTGAGGAAGCAAGCAGGTAGTAGCTACAGCAGTAGGGACTTCAGCCCCCTAACCCAGTCATACAAAATGCTTTGGCTTAGTGGATGCTCTGCCTATGAAGGAGGCTCAGTGCTAATAAAAGCTTTCAGAATTTGAACCTCATTAAGTCTGTGGTCTTATGAGGCATTTGTAGATTGTGACTCTGGAGGGTTGAAACTTCTAGTTCTAAAATTCTATAATTTTATGTTATTTTCAATGACTTATCAATTATCAATAACAATAAAAAGAAATCATATTAACTTTTATTGAGCACCAAACACTGTGGGAGACACATGGTCCCTGCCCTTAATGAGCAGATAGTACAACTGGGGAGGCAGATACACGCACATAAAAAAAGATAATTACAGATCATTTTGTATAGTTACTTAAGCGCTGAATGGAAAATATCAGTGTTTCCAAGTCTGGAGACCTTGAAACTATTGCCAGAAATCCACACACCTATATATGTTCCAAGCATCATCATTTTGTCTCTACATATTTTCTCAATCAATGGATATTAACGGTGCAATCACTAACAAGTTGGCATCCCCAAAAGTTTTTGGAATTAAGAAGGGAACCTCATACTAAAAAAAGCTGGGGATCACTGGTATAGGCAATAAGCATTTCTGAGGATAGGAAGAATGCTGTGGGCTAGCTTGGTCAAAGAAAGCTTCAAGGAGAAAAAAGACTTAAATTGAACGAGTTCAGATGAAGGGAAAGGTGCGAAGGAGATATCCTAAGAGGTACAGTTGTAAAATAATGTTTAGTTTAATATCGTATAGGTGTGGATACTTACAGATTTAGACTTTTCAAATAAAAGAACTAGAAGGGACCTTAGACATCTCTTAGTCAATCACCTAGTCTAAGGTATCAAATATGCGGCTCACAACACTTCCAAGTGCTTCCTGAACCAGATGAAAATGTAATTGGGAAATATTTAATGAAATAAAAATATAATAAAACATAGTTAATATTACACTTTAAAATGAAGTCAAAATGCAGCCTGCAGCTATCCTTCTGTATTGTTTAGCAGCCCCAGTTTTTATTGGAGTTTGACACCACTGACCTAGTTCAACTCCCTCACTTTAAAGGTGGAAGAAACTGAAACCCAGAAAGGAAAAGTGATTTATTCAAGGCTATACAACTAATAGCAGATCTGGGATTAGAACTCAAGTGTTCTAATTCCCAGACTATTGTACCATACCTCCCTTGATGATCATTAGTCTGATTAAACGAATGAGAATAATATCACAATTTTTATTGTAATTATCAAATGAGATAGCATCTATAAAGTGCTTAGCACAGTGCCTGGCACAGAGCAGGGACTTTATAAATGCTCACTCCCTTTCCTTAAAAGAGTAAGTAACAGATGAGGATTCATAAATATAGAAGACAATGCAAAATTTCTCAATACCAAACACAGTCTACCCATACCAAGGTAAAAACTAAGTTTAACTTTTTTTTTTACATCCCTTCATAGTATCTCACATAGTGCTTGCCACATTATAAATTTGTTCATTGAACAAGTTTTTATTAATTATTATTATTATTATTATTATTATTATTATTATTATTATTATTATTATTATTATTATGTCAAGCACTGGTGATCCAAAGACAAAAATAAATGTTCTCTAGCCTCAGGTAGCTCATGGTCTTTCGGAAGGCAACAATATGTGCATAGACAAGTAAATGAACTATACACTATATAAGTTTTAGTGCCTGAGCACTAGTACTCGGAGGAATTAGGAAAGGACTCATGTAGAAAGTAGCCCTACTAGGGAATCTACAAGGTGAAGATGAGGAGGGAGTGTGTTTTAGGCATGAAGGACATCCTGTATAAAGGCATGGAGATGGTAAACTGAGGGACCCGAGAGGAATGTCAATATCTGACTCCGGATTTGGAGTTCAGGAAGAGAGCACAACTAATGTCCCAGCTCTGGACATGCAGTTTGGGAGTGTGTGGCTGAGGTATCCTTGGTGTTAGCAGACTTATTTCATTTCAGCCCTAACCTCTGTCTCAAACTTCAGTCTTTTATTTCTAAATGTCTATTAAATTTTTGAAACTGGTTGGTCCATAGACATCTTAAACTCAGCATGTCCAAAACCAAACTTACTATCTTTCCACCAGGAATGTTAATGTTCCCCTCTTCCTTACTTCCTTATTATTCCTGAGGGCATTCTACAGTCACCCAGACCTGCAACTTGGGTGTCATCCTTTCACTTTGCCAGGTCCTGTCATTTCTGCCATCATAACATATCTCCTATACACCCCTTTCTCTCCTCTCACATTGCCACTACTCTGGTTCAGACCCTCATCACCTCAAGCCTGGAATATTGCAATAGCTTGCTAGTTGGTTTCCCTGCTTTAAGTCACTCCCACTCTAATTAATCCCTCCTCCACTCAGCTGTCAACTTGAGCTTCCTAAAACATAAATCTGACCATATCACCCTTCTTTTCAGTAAACTCCAATGACTCCCCATTCCTTCCAGGATCGGATAGAACATAGTCAGTTTTAAAGCCCTTCACAGTCTGGTGCCATCCCTATAAGACTATTCCTCCAAATTACCCCGTATATATCTTGATCATACATAGTTGTTTGCATGTTGTCTTCCTCATTAGAATGTGAACTCCTCAAGAGTAGAGACTGTTTTTTCCCCCTTTCTTTGTATCCCCTTCTCTTAATACAGTGCCTGTTTATGGTGGGTGCTTAATAAAAGCCAGTTGACTGACTGCTGATACAGCATGGTTTGAAAACTGGGAAGCCAGGAACAGGGCCAAAAGGAGAATGAATGCCAGTACGAGGCCCTCCACAAAATTAAGGCTCTAGGGATGAACTTTCCAATGGCCTCAAGGAGCAAGGGAGGTTCCATCTTGATGAAAGTAGGCCAAAATCTAGTGCTCCAAAGCATTTTTATTGCATCAATGAGATACTATGATATATATCATAGTTTATCGATGTCCTGTGCCACTTTTGCCCATGTAGTCCCAGAAATCCACCACGTGGGGAAGAAGATTTACCCAATGTTCTAAGGAATCATTATCTGATTTTTGTATATGAGAAATAGAACAACTACAGACTCCAGATCTTGGGTAAATAACTTAACCTCTCTGGGCCTCAGTTTCCTCATGTGTAAGATGAAGGGATTAGATCAGACAACCTCTATGGCTCTATGCAACCCTAAATCTTATAACATGACCTCTTTGAAAGTCAGAAGCAATAAGGTTAAGGATGATCTTCAAATGGGCAAAGATAACTTTTTTTTTTTTGGTAAGGCAATTGGGGTTAAGTGACTTGCCCAGAGTCACACAGCTAAAGTGTCTGAGGCTGGATTTGAACTCAGGTTCTTCTGACTCCAGGACCAGTGCTCTATCCACTTTTCCACTTAGCTGCCCCCAAAGATAACATTTTAATGATGATAATATCACAAATGTTAATGGCACAGTTGAAATAGGCATAAATTAAAATCAAATAAAATAAATGAATATAAAATATTTGGAACAGATTAAGGAAAGAAAAATGATTCATTAAGGCTTCCTTTGTTGCATGGGGCATTGATGTTATCAATTATCAATAAAGAAAATATAAGACATTCTATAGAATGTAGGTTCTCTGAGGGCAAGGATTGTCATTTCTGTCTTTTTAACCTTAGCACAAGACCAATATTTATTTAATTGAAGAGATTCTGATGTTAATAATAAAATGTGAATTAACAAATGGTAATCATAAAGAGTCTACAGATGAGAAGATGGAATGATCTGGAATGTCCAGAGAGCCTTGAACTAATAATGGAGACAACTCCTTCAACTTCAATACCTTCCCCAGGTTCTATGTCTTTGAATTTCACGTGGTGTTGACTTCTACAAACTGTTGAGCTTCCCTCAGTCAATATTTTTATTCTTTCTCTTTCCATCAAACCCAATCCAGTTAAAATGTTTTTGACTTCTGCTTTCTCAAGACCTGGTCAAGTTTTCCCACAAGGCACAACTTTTGAAAAATCTTCTTAGCACTGGCACGTTTGCAGGAATGGACTACAGAAGTCTTCAGCTGTCCCTAGGAACTAAAGACCGAGAAAATAATATCGGCTGTTCACTTCCTCAAAATTGCAAGCAGATAGTCTTAGGCCTCTTAATTAAAAAATTAAAACAGAAATGAGTCTGTTTAATTGAATTGGTTAGAGTCTACAAATTAAGTGACATTGAGATTATCTGATTCAAACAAGAGACATTTATTTAGTGCCTACTATGCACCAGGCATTAAAGATACAAAGTCAAAAATAAAACCCTGCCCTGGAAGAACTTACATTCTGACACCATGTACACATATACAAAACATGTACAAAATGAACACAAGGCAATTTGGAGTCAAGCTTGGGAAATGCCCTTTCTATAATTTCATCAGGTTGACTAGAGGAACTCATCAGGTTGATTAGGGATTCCATTCATCAACCCCTTTCTATATAGGGGAGGGAGAAGGGGACCAGAAGCACTTGTCTTGTGTAAGAGGTGAAACTTGAGCTGAACTCTGAAAAAAGCTATATGACCTAAGATGGAAGTGAGGAGGAAGTACATTCCAGGCATGGGGTATGGCCAGTGCAACAACACAGAGATGAGAGATGAATGGTGTGTGTTAAACAGCAAAAAGAACCATTTAGCTGAACTGAAGAATAGGTGAAGGGAAAATAATGTGTAATAAGGCTGGAAAGATTGGTTGTAGCCAGGCTACGAAGGGTTTTAAATGTGCAACAGAAGAGTTTGCATTTGTTCTTTCAGGTAATGGGGAGCCACTGAAGTTGGACAGTGGCTTGGCCATCATACTTGTGCTTTAGGAATCTTACTTCTTTGACAACAATATAGATGGCAGATTGGAGACTTGAGGCAGAGAGACAAGGAGACTATTGCAGTGCTCTGGGTGAAAAGGGACGAGGGCATGAACTAAGGTAGTTGTTGTGTGAATAGAGAAAAGGAGATTGATAGGAGAGATGTTGTGAAGGTAAAAATAGTCAAGACTTGGCAACAGATTAGATTTGAGATGGTACTGGTAAAGGAAAATTATGAGTCAAAGATGACTCCAATGTTATGAGCCTGGGTAACTGGAAGGATGAAGGTACCCTTGTGTCTAAGCCATAAACTCTCCAGTCTACTGTCCACATTGCCACCCATGCTTACAGCATAAATGAATATTGAATAAAATATAAACTGAAGAACTCCTGATTTGGGTATTCAAGGCCTGTCACAATCTGTTCCAACCTACTTGTCCAGTCTTATCTTGTACTACCCATCTTCACAAATGCTACATTTTAGCCAAACTGAACTATTTCACATGCACAATTACCTAACACTGTACCATATTCATGATGCTTCCCATGTCTGGAACTGAAGTCCCTCTCTTCCTTAGAGGTCTAATTTAAATCCTACTTCCTCTTCCTTTGCCTACTGAAGAAAAAAGTGATCTTTTCCTCCTCAAATTTCCCATGGCACTTTTCCTGTCCCTCTTTTTATTTATTCGTCCTCTCGTTTACTTGAATACTAGTCCTTTTTTTTCCCATTGGATTGTAAGCTCTTTGAGAATAAGACCTATTTTGCAACTATTTCTATATCAACACTGCCAAGCATAATGACTTGGTTAAAAATACATGCAATGAAGTTTTGCTGAATTTAACTGAACAAGATGAAATATTATTAATTTGAAAGTATTCTAAGAATTCTAGTTTCATTTACACCCCCCTCCCCCAACACTTTTCCCTAAGTAGACTGGAAACCATGGCAGGAGTGGATTTATAGCAAAGCAATCCAACCAAGTGTTCTGTGGACCTTCTAGATCATTCTGTGTCTGGAAAGCACCTTCTGTGTCATAGGAAGCAATATGGTGTCATGGACCAAACTCTGAACTTGAAATCAGAAAATATGAATTTGAGTACTTGTTTATAATTTACTATATATGTGAATATAGGGATAAGTCACTTGTCCCTCTGAACCTCAGTTTTCTCATCTGTAAAATGGAAGTAATAATACTTGGATTACTTACTTTATAGAATTGTTGCAAATAAATTAATTATAAAGGACTATAAAAGCTAAGCTACTCCTAGAAGTATGTCCTGCCTTGTTTGGGACAGACTTCTAGAAGAAAACTTACAAGTCCCAGAACTATCTGGGAAAAGTCCCATGGCTAGCAAGGGTCACCTGACATATACATCAAGACTATATCAGTGAGGCAATAAGCATTTATTAAGTGCCTACTATGTGCCAGGCACTCTGCTAGGCACCAAGGGCACAAACAGAGGCAAACATATATTCCCTGCTCTCGAGCTCACATTCTAATGGGGAACACAACATACAAACAACTATACAAACAAAATATATGAAGGACAAATTGAAAATAATCAATAGATTGAAGGCCCTAGCACAAAGAGGGATCAGGAAAAGCTTCTCATGAAAGGTGAGATTTTAGCTGGGATATGAAGGAAGGCAAGAGGCAGAGATGAAGAGAGAGAGGATTCACTGACTCACTCTACATGTTACCTAACACAAACCAGAAGGTCCATTGTCACCCTATGGGTGGAGGAGGTAGTGGTAATCAATAAGCACGTCACTCTTCTATTTGCTGCCACAAGGCAATCATTCTATTCCTACTTAATTGATTCAGTTTACCTCTCTGCACAGTGGCGGTTCCGTTAACTCTACCCAAGCCTCCTGCAGCACACATTTCACTATTCTCTTACCTAAGGACTTCACCTCACACTTTACCAAAAGGAAAAAAGTGGAGACCATTCTCCCCAGAGAATCCCACCCCCTTTGCTCTTCTTCATCTCATGTCATTCAGACCTACTATGTCCTCCTTCATTTTAGATTCTCATGAAGGGATGTTCTCCTTGCCAAGGCACACAAATCCCTCTACATACTCCTTAATCCCATCTCCTACTGACTTTTCCAGAAAATTACCCCATCTCTATAAATCTCACCCTTCATCTTCAATCTCTCCCTATCTACTGGCTCCTTCCCCACTGCCTAAAAACCTAGCCATGTATACCCCATCCTTAAAAAACCCTTCACTTCATACAATCATCTGTGCCAGTATTGTCATGTTTCTTTCCTCCCCTTTGAAGCTAAACTCTTTGAGAAGGCTCTCTACAATCAATGCCTCTCCTTGCTCTCCTCTCACCCTTTTCTAAATCCTCTGCAGCCTTGGTTCAGACTTCATCAAACTCCCCTTTCAAAGTTATCAGTGATTTCTTAATTGCCAAGTGTAATGGCAACTTCTCAGTCCTGATTCCCCTTGACTTCTCTGCAGTCCTTGGCACAATTAGTCACTTTCTCCTGGATAGCCTCTCTTCTCTAGGTTTTTGTGATGCTTTTCTTCCTCTAATTTCTCCAATGACTCCTCAATTTACTTTGCTGGTTCTTCATTCATTCCATGATCACTAGCCCACCAAGGCTTTTTTTCCTGGGTCTTCTCCATTTTCTCCATACTCTTGGTGATCTCATTAGTTCACTAATAAAACAAATCCATTGCCAAATCATAATGTCTCTACCTCTTGTATACATCTGTTTTTCTCCACTCATATAACTACAATAGTTGAGGCTTTCACCCCCTCTAGCCTGGACCACTACAGTAGCCTTCTAGTGTCTCTAGCTCAAGTTTCTCCCCAATCCACTCTATCTTCTCATTTTCCAAGATGATTTTTCTAAAGCATAGGTCTGACCCTGTCACTCTTTCCCCTCCTCCCCTCAACTTCCTACTAAGTCAACTCCAGTGGCTCCCTATTTCCTTCAGGAACAATTATAAAGTTGTCTGACATTTAAATCGCTTTATAATCTGGTCCTTTCCTACCTTTCTAGTCTTCTCCCACAATTCATAGCCTTTCCCCCACACACAATCCATGGTTCAGCTACAACCGGCATATTTGCAGTTTCTCAAATACAACACTACCTTTCCCATCTTTCTGCCTTTGCACTGGCTGCCTCTAATGCTTGGAATGATCTTCCTACTCAGGTTCACCCCTTAGTTTCCCTGGTTTATTTCAAGAATCAGGATTTTTAGCCTTTAATTTTCATATCACCTTCATCTACTCTGTAAATACCTTGAGGATACCTATTTATTTACATGTATCCCCCATTGAAATCTAAACTCTTATAGGAAAGTGACTGGTTTTTTATTTTCCTTTCTTTGTAGCCCCAGCACTTAGCACAGTGTCTGGGGATGTTGAAAACATTTTTAATACTATCTTATTTTTTTCTAATTACATGTAAAGACAATTTTCAACATTCATTTTTTGAAAGATTTTGAGTTCCAAATTTTTCTCCTTCCCTCCCCTTCCCATCCCCAAGACCTCAAGCAATTTGATAGAGATTATGCATCTGCAGTCATGTAAAACATTTCCATATTAGTCATGTTGTAAAAGAAGAAACAGAAAAAAAAGGGGAAAAACACACAAAAAAAACCCAAAATGAAAATACTGTGCTTCAATCTGCATTCAGACTCCATCAATTCTTTCTCTGCATGTGGATAATATTTTCCATCATGAGTCTTTTGCAATTGTTTTGGATTATTATATTGCTGAGAAGAGCTTATTCAATCACAGTTGACCATTGTACAATGTTATAGGTACCACGGTACAATGTTCTCCTGGTTCTGCTCACTTCAGCATCAGTTCATGCGAGGCTTTTCAGGTTTTTCTGAAATCCACCTGCTCATCATTTCTTATAGCATAATGGTGTTCCATTACATTCATATACCATAACTTGTTCAGACATTCCCCAATTGTTCAATTTCCAATTCCTTGCCACAATAAAAAAGAGCTATAATAAATATTTTTGAACATGTAGGTTCATAGGAAATATTTAATAAATGCTTACTAACTGAAGCTAAAAACCTAATAATTCTAAATATTTTTTCCCATTCAAAATTAAGCGTTGACCTCTGTACATTTTCTCAGCTGGCTACCTAGTTTAATATTTATTCTTTAATTTATATTTTTCCTATTTCTTCTTCTAAAAATGTTCCCTTAACATTAATCCTGAATATTACTCCTGCTTGGCATCATTTTTCCCAAAGATTTTTCCCTGGAAATGCATAATGATGGTGATGAAAAACATTATATAGACAGACACACAGACTCAATGCCATTCTGACTGTCATCTGTCATTTAGAAACAGATTTGAAATAAAATCACTTCCCCATTTCCATATATCTGAGGTTTAGACAAACATATACAAATGTGTTTTGGGAAAGAAAACAATGTGATTTTTTAAAAGTTCAATGTCACTATTGACTTTAACCTGTTTCAAATTGGGATCAAAATATTTATAAGAATAGAGGGATGTGAGAAATCTGTCTTTCTCTCCATTTCTCTCACCATCTCAGACAACCAAAAGAGAAAGCATAAATGAGCTAGGACTGAATCTAATGTAGGGACAATAGTGTTGAAGCTAGGGACTCCACACCAGAGTTTGAATCTTCAGAAGTTAGACTCAATTGACAATTCACAATTTTTACAGTATAACACTCTTGCTTCATGTTTTTCTGTGATCTCTATCTTTCTTGGTTACCTTTTCTACCTCCTCTCTTTCTCTCTCTTTCTCTCTCTCTCTCTCTCTCTCTCTCTCTCTCTCTCTCTCTCTCTCTCTCCCTCTCTTCTCTCCTCCTCTCTCTTCCTCTCTCTCTCTCTCTCTCTCTCTCCCTCTCTCTTCCTCTCTCTCTCTCTCTCTCTCTCTCTCTCTCTCTCTCTCTCTCTCTCTCTCTCTCTCTCTCTCCTCTCTCTTCTCTCTCTCCCTCTCTCTCTCTCTCTCTCTCTCTCTCTCTCTCTCTCTCTCTCTCTCTCTCTCTCTCTCTCTCTCTCTCTCTCTCTCTCTTCCTCTCTCTCTCCCCCTCTCTCTTCCTCTCTCTCTCCCTCTCTCAAATCTCCCCGGTCTGTCTGTCTGTCAATGTTCCCTTCTCACTTGTAGCACAGAAAGCTTGGCACTCAGACAAATGGAAAAACAGCAACAAACAACCTTCAGGAAGGATACAGGAGGCTCTCCACAACCAATTCTCAGTATGCAACAAACAAGAAAAATTTCCAGGACTGTTTGGTGCCTGTACAAGTCAGTGACTAGCTATCAAACATTTGTCTGAATACGTTTGTGTTTAGAAGACTATCACTAGTTTACAGTCAGCCAAAATTGTCCCCTCTCTAGGCACATATATTTATATTTATTATTAATATAGTGTGTGTATTATATAATCTACATTATTTGTATTATACAATAATATTTATACTATTAAAATATGACAATTATGCATGTATGTATTCTGTATCTGCTTACATGTTGTCTCCCCCATTAAAATGTAAGCTCTTTGAGGGCTGGGTCTATGCTTTTGCCTTTATAGCCTCAGCATTTAGCACAACACGTGACACATGGGAAGTTCTTGTTGATTTGACTTGAAATCATTTTTATTTTCTATTTTAATTTCCAAAGGGAGGTTGCCAGTAGCTGAAGATTAATATTTATAGTACTACTTATTCAGATCATAATTGTTCTACAATGCACATGATTTGGGTCTATTTTTCCAAACCAACTATCATGAGGCCAAAATGGCACTATAAATTACCCATGTCTAACCACAACTGACTTAGGTACTTGTTCACAATAGTATTCCTATGGCTGTTTCTTTTTTTCTTTCTGTCTTGTTTTACACCGGGCACAGAATTTGGCCCTCTGATTGTGCCGATAAAAAACAGATGGATTTTTATCTGCTCAGTCAGAAGTGGGGGGAGGGTCTAAGTGTTCTGTATGTTTTGTATTTCTGTATCAGAGGACAATAAACTCATTGAGGATGATTTTTTTTTTCAGGATAAAGAAAATAAACATGGACAAAATCATCAAACATTGTTTCTAATGCCAGATGACCTCGATGGAGATTTAGTGCTAGATTTAAAATGCTTTGTTTACAGACAGTTAAGAATCACATAAATTTAAATTGTCACAGAAGAAATGGTTTCCAAGAGCATCTACTAGCCCAGATAGCCCCTCCCCAGCCCAGCCGCATGAAAGGCCCAGAGGCAAATAGAAAGCCACAAACACAAATGCCTGTGGAGTCTGCCAGGAATCCAGACCCTGCTGCTGCTGCTGCTGCTGCTGCTGCTGCTGCTGCTGCTGCCACAGAAAAGCAAAATCTTCCACAGCTTCATATCCAAAGTCTCCAAGCGGTTATCAAACAGTAAGACCAACAATCTCCCCCAGAGCAGATGACGCACCAAAGTGCCCCCTAGAGGATGGTGGTTATCCCACCCTTAAGTTTGGAGACCCCTTTCCCACCTAGTTCTCCTGCAAAATCCAGAAATATAAAATGACTTAAGTTTTTAGAGGAAAAAGAATTGGGGCTTTACTTTTCTGGACACTTGACCCCATTCCCATTAGTCAGTAGACAAATGGATACCCAAGCATCGATTCAGCACAACTCTACAGATGAAGGCATCCTTGCCTGTTTGTGTCAATATTTGGTGTTGCTGTTGATAAATAAGTAATGCTGGGTAGGTATGGGCAACATTTCTACGTTTCCCTGATTGGTTCTGACACAGGTGCTCCCATGGACAATGAAGGCTTCCATGCTGAAAATGGTCAGGAGAAAGCCATGGTTTCAGGCAGCATGCAAACACGCGCACACACACACACACACACACACACACACACACACACACAAACACACACACACAAACACACACAGCCCCTGCTCCCTCACAGATGCAGAATTCTGCACCTGTGTTTAGCGACATTATTTCATTTGGTTTCTCTGAGGAAAAGCCAGGCATGATGTTCAAACTGGGAGCACCTGTGTTTGGGGCCAACTTGGACTATTTTTGTGGCCTGACTATAGCAGCTTTGCAACTTCAATGGAAAACTTTTTCCCTCACTTGAGTTTTTGGAATTTCAAAGGGAAAAAAAATAACTAAAATGTGCATAAATTAGGTTTATTATATGAGGATAAGTCTGTAAGAACAGCACATATTTATCTTCATTGATATTAGTTACCTATAACTTTTGGGATGTTTTGACCAATAAAAAGTATGATTTCATTGGTATAGGGAATTTCTGATTAGGAAATGCTTTCTATCTATATTATAAATAATTACCATATGCCTTGATTGGCTGGCATTCAGAATTGGTGCAGTGTAAAGTCAGTATTATTGTTCATGTTTCCGAAATAAAGCATTTTGGCAATAGATGTAAATACCCCTTGCCTTCACACTCCTACTTGCATTCATTTCACCACAAGACCAAATGCATGCAAGGTATACATGTGCAACTTATATATCAATGCACAAGGATTTATGTGATAAAAGACAAGCCACATTTAGAAGTAAGATGGGAAAGCCTTAAGAAGTGGTTCATTCTTATTTTGAAGTCTTTCACTTTTAAAATACTAAAATTTAAACTACTAAATTATTAAGACATAGTTCCATTTTAAGAGTATGATATCAAATTTAACTACTTTTTTTTAATGTATCCTAATCCTAAGTTAGAGTCAAAATTTGAATGTCATTTTTTTCTATTAGTGAACTTCATCCAATCTGGAGAATCACTTCCAATAAACTGACAACATCGGCAATGGATTCTTCCCTTTCTGCCTAATTGGGTTACAACATAAAAAAAAAAATTCCAGTTTAAAATAATAGCTCCTTTGCCACCATAACTAATCCTCCATTCCCTAAGGTTTGGCCAGTGACAACTGAAGATAAATCAAGAAGAATTTATCACTCAGAATCATGACCACAAGCCTCATTTTAAAAATTGCAGGCAGAACAATTAAACGGTATGTTCAAATTCTCCTAAAACTGGAGTTGGCATTGGTAAATCCAGAGGTTAAGAATATATGTTGTGTTAACCTAATGACATCCTTAAATTTTTCTAAAGACAAACTAAGTGCAATGCACAAACACTGTTTCCAAAATTCACTCTTTCAATTTGTCCTAAAGAACTGAAGGGGGAGGGGGGGAAGGAAAGGAAACATAATTATTTTCAAAGACACAAAATATGTTAAGCTGTTAGACCAAAATACTATTGATAAATTGAACTAGTAATGAGGTTCTGAAGAAAAGAGTCATTATTTAGACCTGTTGTGTCCAAAAGCAAAATACGTCAATCAAGTAAAAAGGTGTAAAATAAATATTGCAGATTTGGTATCACAAAGAAGTTACACGAATATAAAAACTGTAGTGTCATGGTATATTACTACTGAAGAGTTACTACAGTGAATGATAACTCTACCTGATAAGTATTCAGAATTAAATCTTGTTTTATGTTTGGTTTTTTTTAATCAATTAGTTAAGTCTTTGATTTGAATTCTACACCCTCCAGGCGTCAAGGAGACGCCTTTTCTTTTCTTTAAACAAAGGATTATTCTTCCTCAAAAGGGGTTTGTCTAGTTCTTTTATTGTTTTATGTCACACAAGGGAAAAATGCTTTTGAGGCATTACCTCTGAATTTAGCAGGGACGAGAGTTTACTGCTATATAATCATTAGTCAATGCAGTAGCTGAAACCTTAAACAAAAGAAAACAAACTACAAACAGGAAAGCATCCCCTAAAGGCACATCAGAACACCAGAGAGGGAAGGCATGGATTTCAAACAAGGCTGCCCAAGCATGTGCTAAATATTGCTGCTTCTGACTTTAAACAGCACACCAAGGAATACGGCATCACCTTCTAGGCTTTGAAACAATTCTGGGAAGCAGGAGAAAAAAGAATGGAGAGGCTTAAGTAAAACAATTTTCACCTTCCTCTATTATTGAATTTTATTTTCATAAAATTCTGTTTCCCACCTAATAAGATTTCTCAATATAAAGAAATCTATTGGAGAAAAAAATCTTGAAATCTCATGTCTTGATCTACATTTTGCTCTAAGATACAAACTATTGTCACAGACAATTACTGCCTTATAATCGTACTGAAAAACAGTAGAAAGCTTTGGACAACCTTTTAGTAAATCGTTCTGCCTTCAAACAGACTAACACATTAGACCCATTTTAGGTCAATAAAAGTGACAAAAGGATTTGTGATTTATAATTTCTTAAAGCAAGATAACTTGGGAATTGCATTTACAAAAAAATCTTAGCAATAATAAGTACCATCCTGAAATGGCATATACACTGCATGTAGAAAAATTAATCATTAATATTATTCTTCATGTGGCAAAGAAAGATATATCATGGGTAATAACAAAAAGGGTTTTTGTAATAAGTCTTTCCCTCTAAAATATTTCTCTTCATAATTGTATGACTTTTTTGAAAAAAAATTGTTGCAATCACCTATTACAGTTTGCTCTCATTTAAGCTTGATAAAATAGAGATAATGAAAAGCTAAAACTATAAAACCAGGGTAGTACTCCAGTCATTAATCAGCTTTTGGAAAGTTGCTGGGGATTAGTTGAGGAGATTGAAGTCTTAGACCATTTTCCTTTTTCCATACTGTTCATTACTTCATCTTATATCGCTACCACCTTCCTCCCGAAAAGAAATACTCACTTATCAGAGGTGCATGATCAAATAACTGTAGGGGGAGTTGGATATCATGTAGCTAACATTTTAATATATCAAGTTCTAAAAAGCATTGATTTTATTGATTTTTGGTATTATGTGACATGAGCAACATGTGACATAACATGACTCAGTGTGAGGGGAATTTAATACTCACCAGATCCGCATACCAAAAATATACAGTCTAAAACTCTGACAGTATGAAATGATATGATCAAAGATCACTTTGATCATTTATGAAGAGTAATGTATCACAATAGATTCTGTTCCCAAGTTAACATATCCTAAATAGGCTTGAGACTTTCTTTACGTTTTTAATTGAAACACAATTTATGAAGGAGCCCTGTAAATCCCAGTACACCATAACAGTCTTCATTTTTCTTCTTGTGTCATGTTTCCACTGCATTTCACTGGAAAATTGCATCTGAGATTGGGCTATGAGAATTCAAACAAGGGGAAGAAATTTTGTTAAATGTCCTAATTAATCTGTTCATTTTTTCAATCATGAGAATTAGCTAAAGACATCTGGGAAAATTAGTGTTTGGAAGGCCATGCATATTTCAGGTTTAGGTGGGTTGGTAATCTACAGAGAAATGGATAGGAATCCACAGAAAGAAGAATATGGTTAAGCATATGGTTGAAATGCTGGGACCATTAAAAAGGCTCACTTTAATCATAACAAAAGTCTAAAATTCACAAAAAGCCTATATGGAATACACACATGCACATATGCACATATATGCGTGTGTATGCATGTGTCTATATATACATATGGAATATATGTATATATGCATGGAGAGATAAAAATAATTCCCATCATAAAAAATAATTCAAATATTAAATGGTCTAGCCAGATGTATTCTAGAAAAAAAAAATCTCAATTTCTAACCAGAAAAAGGCATCACTTCAACTAGGAAAAACTGGAGCATAAGGGAATTATCTGGATCCTCGTTTCCATGTTCTGTTTTGCTTTCGCCTTTGAGATGTGGTCATTGAGATTATGTCTACACAGGTAAAAGAAGAATTTGATCAGAAAACTTATAAAATTTCACCCAGATATTTGTTTGAGACATATAGCTAAGATCCTCCCTCCCATCCCAGTACTTCTCCATAGAAAAAGAAGGGGGAAAAAAAACTATCCACAGAAAAGATTTTTGTCTAAATCCAATTTGCTTCAACTCAATAATTTGCATATATAGCTATAGATATTGATATATATATGTAGATTATATATATAATATTGTTGCTAACAAAAAAAATGCTTTGGTGTTCCTGTGGAAAGGGTCCAATTCCCCACTCTTTACACAGATGAGTCACTCTTGAATCCTAAATGCAAATTGTCTTCTGTATAGGTAAGTTTTAAAGTAACTCCTATTTAAAATACATCTCCTTTCAAAAGAGTCTCAGAGTATACATTAAATGACTTAGCTCTTAAAAAGTATCCCCCCAAAGCCATAAAAAGTACTGCATATTACAATACTTGCAAAACTGGCTTTTTTATAAGTTAATGATGTGGGATGAGACATATTTCATCTTTTATACAGTTATTTGACAGTGATGAATTTAATTCATTCTATCACATTGAATGATACATTTATATTCAGTATGTAGTTTAAAATTTCATAAATGATTAAAGTCCCTGTCGTTTTAATTATAATATGCAGAGAGCAGCCAGAACTTATTTGCAAAGAATAATGTACAAGTCAATAAATTTGGTGAGTACTCTTGACAACATATAAATAATGACTTTAGAAGTATAACTACCTGTAGATGAAAACTAAATAACAAAGGTTCGTGTGTTGGTTTTTATGAACTAAATGATCTAGCATCTCTTTGTTGCCAAATTTACTTTATTAAATTGAAAATTTAATACGATGCTAGTGAGCTGATTTCACTGTGATGTCCAATATGGAAGAAAATCTATATGGCTATATCCCCATCCCTAGGCCTCAATCAAAACTTCCCAAAGATACCCTTAATGAACTAATAGTAGTTCAAAATAGATCCACTTTCAAGAGGAGCAGAAACCCAAGTCTGTCTTGGTAGAGACTCATTCCTAAGGTTGGACTCAGACCCAGATCAACCTACAGTAGCACAGTGGGAAAGAATGTCATTTGATATTCAATAATTCAATTTGCTAAGTATTTTAAGGTGCCTGGAACTATACATGATGCTGCGCTTGCTGCAGAAGAAGTACAAGTCGTGGTTCTCTGCTTTCAATGAACTTCCAATTTCTTCCAATCCCACTTGTCAGTAGCATCTGAAATCACTCCCTCTCTCTTCACAGAGCCAGATTAAAAACAACCAGCAGAGCAATGGCTGTACAATTTGGCTGGCTTCAACTTCTGCTACAATTAAGTTCAGTCACTTTTTTCAGTCGTGTCTGACTCTTCGTGACCCCGTTTGGGGTTTTCTTGGCAAAGATGTTGGAATGATTTGCCATTTCCTTCTTCAACTAAGTTTACAGGTAAGGAAACTGAGGCAAATAGTGTTAAGAGGCTTGCCCAAGGTCACATAGCTAGTGAGTGTCTGAGGCCAGATTTGAACTCAGGAAGACAAGCCTCCTTGCCTCCAGGCCCAGCAGTCTATCCACTGTACCACCTAGCTGCCCTCTACTATAGTTAAAGAGTGGGACAAAATCAACTTTAGGCAGGAAAATCAGAAGCTCAAGCCCCTTACTAATCTCCAAAGTCTAATAAAGAGCCCTACTAACCATCTGTGGGTAACCAAGGGGTGGGATCGAGTTAAACCTTGGCTTGTGGATAAACCATCCATCTTACTTCTAGCTCTACTTTCACTTCACTTTCATGCTTCTGCATTTAAAAATTGTAGTCAAGGAGCTAAGGTAACAGAATCAAATTTGACCTTCACTTAATTTCCACTAGCAAGGGCTAAACTCTGCACACTTATAGTGTGAAAAAGTTTCTTTTAAGTCAATGGTAATCAATTTATGGGAAGGTTTGCCTGTAGTATAGCTGCAACTGGTATTTTAGAATTTTACCTTTCTCTAAAAAGGAAATAAGAACAGAATAGGAAAGCAAAAGTGCATTCACAATTATGAGCCCCAAACCTCCAAAGTGCTAATTTGAATGTCCTTTTGTTTTAACATCTTTTCATTCCAATCCTAGAGTAAGATGCATCAGACAAAGGGGGAATATTATCTTTAATTCAGGGCTCAACCTTTTTTGTGTCATGTACTCCTTTGGCAGTCAAATGAAGCATGTGGACTCCTCGAATCATGTTTTAAAATGCATAAAATAAAATACATAGGATTACTAAGGCAGTCAATTATATTAAAATATAGTTATCAAATTTTTTTTAAAAACCAAGTTCATGGACCCCAGGTTAAGAACCCCATCTCTAACTCCATAATTAATAAAGACAGGCTTAATCTGAATCCAATTTCCATTTTTATTTTCACCCCCTCCCTCATTCTCTTTCCCATCATACTTAACCTCCTCTGCCCCCCAACATGCAGAAGAGAACCCTACATAATCCTGGCTTCACACACCAAGATGTAGCTCATAGTCAATTATTAAAAGCAAATGAGTTATCACCTCCCCTCACCTCCTCTACTGTCCCCTAAGCCTGGGTGTACAGTGGAAACAAAGACAGACCTTTAACTAGAGCAGTGCTGCTGGGTGCCACTATAATGAACTACAACCTACACTCTCTTAGGGTTAATAAGACACCTGTCTTGAAAGTCACACTCATATTGGTTTTTCAGGCCTACCCCTCAATACTTAAATTCTTGATGAAGTTCTTACTGTGCCAAAGGAACTTACTAACAAAGCCACTGAGTCAATTTAACCTAGTGAAACTGGACCCAGTAGACTGGGTTATCAGAGTTTTGTGTTGAGATAATTACAGCACTAAAGAGAGCATATGGGCTGTCAGGGCTGGCACATGGCCTGCACCAGCTGTTACCTGGGTGTTTTGGAAAACCTACTGAACAGCATTTTGGACACCACACAGCTCTGTGTAAGTTTTCCAAGGTTTCTAGTGGGAGTTCTTCATAATAAATTTATTTCCTGTATAAGGGAGGATTACACCCCATAATGTAACTGGAACAAGCATGTTCAATTTTTTTCTGGCAAATACAGTATCACCGACTAAAAGGAGGAAGGAATCTGAGGCTCCAACAGAAGCAGCAGTGCTTGAAACTAAACAAGAAATTCTCAGAGCAGGGGGCCTGAGTAAGGATCCTCTTTTTAAACAGATCAACTTAACCAGCCATGAGGTGGTGGTAGTAGTAGTAGTAGTAGTTGTTGTTGTTGTTGCTGCTGCTGCTGCTGTTGTTTAAAAATCTGGAAATAACCTTCTGCAGCAGGCATTCCTCGGGAATTTTGGAGTTACTAGGGATAATCCTATTCCTGGTAGTACTACCATACCCTAGGAAAATAGTCTTCCAAAAACAGGATACCAAAGTGTCAGCCAATCAACGTCTCATTATGATAACATCATTTATTTATATATGTATATATGTATAAAACATATTTATTATATGCATATTATATGTGTCTCACTTTACAAGTTTTTTTTTATATAGAGATCACATCATTGAAATATAGTCATCTCTGACCATACCTGAAAGCTACAAGTACACACCATGGCTAAGGGCAGGAAAAAATGAATGCATTTGAAAATACTCAATTTCAATAAGCATGTATTAAGCACCTCTTATGTATGAGTACTAGGAATTTGAATACGAAGACCAAACAGTCCCTATATTCAAGGAGTTTACAGGGTTTTCTATATAGATTTACTAGCAGAGGGAAGATACTTCCTGTTAGAAACAAAGCTAAACCAGCAATTTTAGAGTTTAATTTAATTATAATACTTGAATATTCTCTTGAGACTCTTGGTATTAAGTTTTTCAAATTGGACATCATCTGTTCAAATAAATTTTCTCTTTTAGAAAGGTTGTTGTTGTGTGTCCTTCCTTCTTGAAGATGACTTCAGGGAGGTGATAATATGACACACAGGTAAATTGGATTTAAGTGAGGGAGGGTTGTACAAAATCACCAGGCTCACTTTCTCCTTCAGAGCCAACTGGGTTCAGTGGTAAGATAAAGAAAGGTATTGTGGTGCAATGGAAAGATTGATGAATGGGGAGTAATAGGACCAGGGTTCCAGTTCAAGCCCTTCCACTATTACCTGGGTAACCTTCAGCAAATCACTTTACCTCTCTGGGGCTCCTGCAGTGTCCTCAACTGTAAAATACTGGGGTTGGACTAAATGATCTCAGAGACCCCTTCCACTTCTGAATCTGTGATTTGAAGTTTAAGGAAGTAAAACAGCCTGATCAATGCCAAGCTCACAGAACCCCTTCCTCTTCCCAAAGACCAAACTAGTCATTTAGTATTAGGACCCAGTGTTCCAACAGATTCCAGGTTCTCATCAGTGTGGGTATTCCCTCCAACAAAACACATCATGATGCAACCATCTCTGCCCATTCTGCAAAGCTTTGTTTCATGTTCTCCCACAAATTTGCCATACAGGGTCAAGGGAACCAATTATCAACCACATTTTCATGCTTAACTTCAAAATCTGAAATCCTTCTCGAAAATTGAAATGCCATCAACTCAACAGTTTTGATATGTCTCCACTTTACAGTCTCTGCCCTCAAAACCTTAAAAAACCTTGCAGTTTCACTTCAAGATAACAATTGTAATATAAGTTGTGCTTGCAAAACTGGTTTAATTCAATGCTTCATTTTGAATCAAATTTCACTTTGCCTAGAGTAATGGAATTTGCTTTCATTCAGTTTCTTTGATTTGAGAACTGGTCATACTCAGGATCAGGTAGGGAAAATTCAAGTGCAGTCTTCTTTAATATTTCCAGAGGGGAATCTGATTTGGGTTCCCTACCCCACCCCCATCCAAAAAAAAAGAAAGCCATGTTTCAGTGAAATGGGTGCCTTTTCAACTTGGAAAAATCTAGTCATTAAGTTTAAATTTTAAAAATCTATGCCTTAAAAACATTTAGGACATTTAGAAAACCTCCTGTATTACATCAAAGTAAGTGCATTATCACATTATATTTTGCAAGCTTTAGCAAATAAAAAAATCCCCCAGAAGAATCTTAATTCTTATCTATGGAAAACATTAAACTGCTAAGCGCTAACAACTGGAATTAGTCCTTAAATCTCTAATGAGAATAATAAAACATGAGTGCAGTTTGTGCTGTAACTTGATAAGGCCTGAATTTACTTGCTGTTAGTAAAAGTTCCTGAACCAGCAGTATGGCTTTTTACTCCCTGAGGTATGGGAAACAATATCTGTCCTTTAGGAGCCTCCTCTGTGGTAAGCACTTCTTATCTGTGCTATCAAAGGACTGAGATAGCAATGTAATATCTAGTAACAGCAGCTTTATGAGAAGATCCATTACTGATTTAAATCAATCTAAAGCAGGTAGTTCTGCTTAACCCATTCGGAGTAAAATGGACCCTTTTGCGTCAATGTGCCACCACCCCCCCCCCCAACACCACCAGCATCCTCAGCTTTTAGTGTATTGCGCCATGCTACGAACATCCATGGACAGAAATGCCCCAAATGCCAAACACAGTTTTTAATACCATAAATGAAATTGCATCTTAGTGGAATACAGCTGCCCTCAAAAGTAGGGAAATTTGGGCTACTGACCAAAAGAAAAAGCTAATTTTAGTTAGAGAGATCAGTTCAGCATTCATACATAGCAGGAGTTAAATGAGCTTATTAGCAATTTGCAAAGGCCCAACAACTTGCTTTGAGAAATGCAAGGATGAAATAATTTTCTCTTTTTACACTCGGGGAATTTTTTAAAGAAGTATTTGCTAGAATGCAAGCCCCACTGTTTATAGGGACAGGTCAGCATAAACTTAAATGGCTGGGGGTAAATTAAGTTTTGAACTTCCAGAATCAAGCTAGCTGGATCGCAAAAGTTCAAGAACGATCAATACTTTAGTGAGCAATAAACTTAGAGCATATGGAGAATTTTACCTGTTCTCTGTTAAAAAGCATACTTTAATATTTTAACACTTGGAGAAAGAAACACTAATGCTATATTTCTCTTATTTCTAAGTAGAAAGGTAAAAACAATCATTTAAACAATATATCTTGTCAGTATATATAATATACACATATATGCATGTTTATTATACATACATACAAAGACAGAAGAGACAGAGATGGGGAGAGAGAGGAGGGAGAAAGAATGAGCAGAAAGAAATAGAGACAGAGAGATGGGAGAACTCTAACTCTCTCTTGGAAACTGGGCATAACAGAATTTGAGAGTTGTATGAGACCTTGAGGATCACTTAATCCAACTCCACCAACACCCTCACCTCCATACCGTTCTTTGTTCAAGGTCACACAAGTAGATAGTGACAGGCCTAGAACTCGAATCTTCAGGTTTCTAGTTCAGTACTCTTCTTTCCATACCACATTGCTTAAATCATGTGCTTGTATATGTGATGTATGTGTGCATAGATGAGTATATAATATAGTAGTAATTACATAGTGGAAAGATCACTAGAACAGAAATCCAATCAAGTCCAATAAGCATATACTGTGTCTGCTATATATAAAGACTTGTGTGTATAGAAGGTGTGTGCATATGCCATGAATATGCATAATACATGTATGTGTGCACATCTACATGTTATGGAAACACATGCATAGTATATATTGATACAGATCTTTATATATATGTGTGTGTGTGTATACATATATATATATATATATATATATATATATATATATATATATATATATATATATATATATATATATGTGAATACATACACACATGCCATTTGGTAGTTCTTTAGCCAACAATAATTAGAACCATTAACAACATAAGTCATATTTTTTAATATTTAATATTATTTTAAAATTATTATTGGTGTTTTATTTCTGTATCAATTAGATATGTTTACACTTAGTATCTGGAGTCCAAAATGCCAATTACCTTTATTTTGATTTTTTAAAAAAAGCAATAGATCAGCTAGCAATGATAGATATTAATATGTGTGTTACATATATATATATATATATATATATATATATATATATATAACATATGTATGTATGTGTGTATGTTTGTGGACGTATGGCTTTTGGATACCCTTTACTCTTTTTCAGTGAAGACTGAGCAGTTTTTCTTACTAGGGAAATTGTTTAATTAGGACATCTTCAGAAACTTTAAAATTTTTGTGATGTTTCCATTTTTATCATAGCTTCAATTTTTATGTAAAAAAAAATAAACCTGTTTAAAATATAATTATGATGCTCTGCTCTGTATTGAAGATTGGAAGGTTTCTCCTAACCAGTACTTATAATATATTTACTAGTCTATTAGCAATACCTTTTTTTCCTCCAGCCTAGCAATATCTAACTTCCAAAGAATGTTTTCTCAAGTTAGTTTTCTAGTATTGGTTTAACTTCAATTTGTTTCAGTTCTGTGAAGTCAACTCTATTAATTTATTACAGATAAAATTGTATTTTGTCTTACGCACACATACCAGCAAGTGACTTTTAATGTAAGGACAAGGCATGATTTCTAGATGACCAAGATAGACATTTAAATGCTTTCCATTAAAACAACTTTTTCAGATTTAGCTAGAGGCACTAGTCATTAGTATTCTCTCTGAGCTAATGAACTCATCACAATAATATCTTTCTAGAAACATGTGGATATTGTAATAGCCATAAGCTAAAGAAAATGCGCCTTTTATGCTTTTGAATTGGAAGAACATTTTCTGTTTACCAACTTTCTAGAGAAAGATAAGCCACTCTTCCTTCCCCCTCTTCCCATCCCCCTCTTTAATCCATCACTAGCAACCAATGTGTCTGTTGGTACACTGAATATTTCAATCTGCAAACTGTTTCACCTGAACACATCCAATAACTGCAGTGAAGATGACCACCTAGAAGACCATAATAATGGGCTTCCCCTTGAGAAAACCACACAGAATTTCTGTTCACTCCTTTCATGTAGCAATAGCGTGCAAGATATGATATGATTCATTTTTTCTCTTTTGATAAGATGTGAAAGAAATATCAAAAGAATTCAGAGACATTTTCGTTTTCTCAGAATGAGATGAAATGTAAGAAGCTGCTACTTAAGCAACAGACCTTTTTTTTTCTCTGGCATTTTGAGTTCATAAAATGAGAAAATTACTTTCTACTACTCTTCTTGTTTGATATATAAAAACAAGACTCAAGGTCTTTATGCATTTTTAACACTTTCAAATTAAAATGGTTAGCTTCATGAATGTTAAAATCAGGCCTAAGCAGAATAGATATTAGCTGTCATTCCATTTATCAATAGCCATTTGTTTATCAAATTAACAAAACATAAAATAGGCAGCAGAAAATAGAATAGCCAATAATGTTATGTCACTATAAGCAACAGAGATATTTTCAAAAGCTTGATATAGACAGGTTAAAAAAAAAACAGAAGCAGCATTTAAAAAAATAAAACACTCACATACAAATTCATATAAGCATATTTACTATATAATAGCTGTCTCTAAATTTACAGGGACAGTCTCCACTCTTTGTGTATTTAATCACATTTTATAGCAAACTTTCAAATTTCAAGGTTGTTTCTAGGACTCCACGTTTGAATATTGTATGTTGCAATCATTTTATTGTGGAGAACTCCAAAATTCATCTTGTATTTTAATTTTTGCATTTTTCCCATTCATTTTACCTTCATTAGTGAAGGTAAAAGCAATCTTATTAAGTCACCATTACATAGAAAACCAGGATCAATTTTTTTTAAAGTGGGACACAGACAGCATTTGTTTAATGACCTACAGCTATGACTGTTCTCCTGCATCTTAGCTTTCCAATGTTTAACTCTCACATATGAAAAAACATGGGCTCCAAAGTCACATTTTTAAACCAAAACATCATTAAACCATGCAGCATAGCCATGCCTGTGACTGCAAAATGCAGGCTGACAGAGAACATCATATCTTAACAATGGCGTTTTATATCAATGATTTATTAGGAAAAGTTTGCTGCTTAAAAGTCCTCTCGCTTTATCTGACAAAAAGATCTGTTTTCCTTGCCAGGTTTCACCAAGGTAATTACCAGGCATTTGACATTATACTGCATCATTCCAATATTCCTTTTCCATTAGACATTACAATAACCCGGAATTCCAGAGGGCCTTGTAAGGAGGAACATTTTGAAATGTGGAACACTGAAAAATCCGTAAATAAAGCGAGGGACAGCATAGAATCTTCAGTTACAATCTTCTTGAACCAACTGTGATGGAGTGAGGGCAACAGACCTATTAGGATTTCCATCCTCCAAAATGTCCATTCGAAATGGACTTTGGCTTCTTATTTATGCTGCTCAGGGCAACCAGATTTAAATCCAAACTCAATTTCCCTGTTATTTTTGATGCAATTCCTTGCCTCTTCCTCCTCCCCTCCCCTCCCCCATCACCCCCCAAACAACTATTATTAGTACCTTCACATAGTAAGGAAGGTAAGTAATAATACTAAGCAGGCTCCCAGTTAAATGTAGCCTAGTTCAGACAGCGTAATAATGATGTCATTAAGAGTCTGAGCTGAATGGGACTCAGACAGAGCTGTTGTATAGCTGCAGACATAAATCTGAAAGAACTTTTTGGCTACATTCTCAGACTTACCTTGAGAGATATTTAGGAGCTCCCAGCAAAATGAGTTGAGAGAAAATGTCCTCAAAAGGAGGAGGTCTGTAGACAGAAGACAGTGATGTAGGCCCTACAGGGGCATTCTTCTATGATAGAGGAAGAAACAATTTGTTAAATGGATAAACTAAGAGAAATAATCTCTGAAGAAGGAGAAAACAGAAAACAAATAAACCTTAATTCTAGCACAAATAAATGAGAGAAAGGCAATTGTGGAACTGCTCAAAGCCTTTTTGCTTAGCTGAATGAAAGCAATCCCTAAGACTGAATGGGTAATGAGATCCTGGCTCCTGAGATTTTAGCTTTCTTAATCATGTTCATAATTAATTCAAGAACATTGATAATTTCATTACATTCTTTTTGTCTTATCAATAAATGATGTGCCTGCACTTTTGGTCCTGTGTACAGGGAGAGAAGAGATGCTTTGGGTAATATTGCACTAGGAATACTGGATATGTATGATCCAAAAAAGGTGAAGTGGTAATTATTATCCTTGACCAGGCTTCTATTATCAGAACACGATGACAAGCAGCTACAAATAATTAATAAGCTTTTTATGCAGAAATGCAAAGCCTTTGAAGGAAAAAATATGCTGCAAGTAGGATTCCTCATTGAAAAATTACGTACAGAGCATAGCATGCTACTTCGGAGAAACGCTTCAAAATGGGACTACTCACAGGAATGCCTGTATTGCAAATCCAAAAAGAAAATCAGTAACTTGTTTAGAAAGATATCAATTTTTTAAAAACTGCCAAACTTTTCCTCATCTTTTGGATTTCAAAAGAAAACGTGTCCTTCTACTTGTTCTCCTAAAGGCATTTCCAGTATCAACTTACGACTGATGCGAAACTATACTACCCACTCAGTAAAATCTGCCTCTTTTTTTTTAAGCAAAGACTGAAAGCTATGTCATTATCTGTCAGTCATCATCAAAGGGGCAGTGTTCCTTTAGGGTTTTCTCTTCACCCTGTGTAATTTTCGCAAAGCAATCACTCATTAGTTTTCCAATCCATTTTCAAGAGATTGGATAAAATATTTAATACCATTTGATAGCATCCTATGGACAGGCGGGAGCATCTACAAAATGGCTTGGCTAATTAACACCAAATTTGCAACCCACATGCTAGTAAGAGTTACAAAGCAAATGCCACATGAATGTCTGAATCCTTCCAAGAAGGAACAAGCATAAAATCTCAATTTTAGTGTAAAAGCGTCTCCGCAATCAGCCATGCTTCAGCTCACATGAATGATAAGCAAACTAATGTTGGGTGTTTTCTAAGGAGACAAGTTTATTCAGGCTTTGAAAGATGAAATAAAAAATTTCAGCTGCAATTTCTGGGGGATACTAATCCATAAATACGTCTCTGAAATAATAGTGCTATTAGAGATGAACACAATTTATGCAATACTGAAAAGTATTCATGTTGCCACTTTGATCTGATTACAAAACAAAATAGTCTTTGAGAAGACACTGCAGAATCACTTAGTAAAGCAAGCTGTTGCCCGTGACATTGATATATGGGACAGCAATGATATATATACTGGGTGGCCTTATCAGTAAATCATTGACTCTATTTACTTCCCCAAGGAACAAGACCTGTCCCTGAAAGAGAACTCTTTGTTAGAACCACCAGTAAGGGATTAGTATTGGCAAAACATTCAATTTGGATATAGGCCCACAGAAGATTCATAAAACAATAATTTAATAAGTTTACAGACAAAGATTTAGCACATTGACAATGTTCTATTGCCTAGAGAACATTAAGTTGGGTTTTTTATTATTATCATAGCACAATTATTTCTCTGTGAATTCAATTCTATGGATTCTATTCACCAGTAACCTATTTCTCAATTAAAGAAATATTTCTGGGACATGATGTGTTTTGAATTTCTAATACAACTTTCAAAAAACAACTCTCAATGAGCATAAAAAACCTTTCTGAACCTCATGATAATGTGGCCTCTTTGTGGGGAGCAATCCAAGAAAAAGAGTAGATAAAAACTAAATCATACATGTACACATATACATATGTATAAATACACATATATAAAATTTGATAAGCACTGATAGGTAAACATTTTTACAAAGAAAAAGAAGTCAAATTAAATACATATCATGTTAATAACCCAAGCTAAACATATTAACCACGTATAGCGGCTAGGAACTTATCATGGCAAATGGCTCTTTTGTAATCACAGTTGAGTTCCTTTTTTCTTGGACGTGAAAACAGAAGAGTAATAGAATTCTTCATTCTTATACAACTCTCATTTCAAAAGAGACAACTCCAGACTGCATGATGACTTTCTAAATCTTAACATCTCATCAGAGATTGCTAGAATGGGGATTGGCCTTAAAAGAGATCCTAGTCCAGTTCCCACATTGGATTAGGGAATGGATGAACAAATTGTGGTATATGATTGTGATGGAATAACACTGTGCTATAAGAAATGATGAGCTCAATGATCTTAGAAAAACATGGAAAGACTTGCATGAAATAATGAAGAGCAAAATGAGCAGAACCAAGAGAGCATATACAGTTATATGTATGTTGTATATAGTAACAGCAATATTGTTTTAAGAACGACTTTGAGTGAATAAGTGATTTTGACTGCTATAATTACCCGCATTCACTATAAAGGACATATGAAGAAAGATGCTATCTGCATCCAGAGAAAGAACTGACAGAAGTATGTATAGAATAATTTTACACACATATGTGTGTGTGTATATATATATGCATAACATATATATATACATACACACACACATATATTTGTGTCTAATGATAGCCATCTCTAGGGCAGGGTAAAGGGAGAAAAAAAGAGAAAAAAAGAAATGTACATGATAACTTTATTACATATATAAAAGGAATAGCAAGTTGTAATAGATTTGAAACGTCATGTGTAATCCATCTTTTTTACTATATATGTTACATAAATGCTTGTTTTATTTCATAAATTTAAAAAAAAAAGAAAATGAAGCACTCTCAACTGGCTGCTATCTCCAGTTATCAAAAAAAATTTTTTTAACTGCTCAATTTGTTGGTCTTTTCTCAGTTCTTACACTCCTTGAAATCTCTGGGGCACTTAACCCCATAGACTTCTCTGTCCTCCTGGATACATAATCCTTCCTAACCTTCACTTCTTGTAATCCCTAGGTTCTTTAAAGACTCAGCTTAAGTGCCATCATTCTACAAGAAGCCTTTTTCGATTCTTCCGGGTGTTAGTACACCCCACCTCAACACATACACCTTCACATTAAAAATTACTTCGTATTTTACTTTGTATGTATTTTTATTTGTAAACAAACATCCTTGAGAACAGGGACTATTTCATGTTTGAATTGAAGCAATTTGCCCAAAGTCATGCAGCTAGTAAATGGGACCTACATACAATCATAGATCAAGAGCTGGAAAGGACTTAAGAAATTAGCTGTTCCAATACATTATTCAGTAAAATATCCATTTTACTGGATAAATGAATTTTCTAGGATCACAAAGAATAGAGTTGAGGATAGAGGGACCCCTCAGAGGCATATGCTGTTTCTACTTTACCAAAGTGGACTCAGACTTAGGTCACAACTAAATATCATATTTACCAGTAATTTTCCCTGCCAGAAAATTTTAGCCTGATGCTCAACCAATGTCTATTTTCTAAATTTTTAGCAATATTGTTCATTAATCTAAATTCATGCAAAATTGTCCTTTTCTTCAGTGAATTTTCAATCACTAAACTATGTACCTCATTTCCCTGCTCTCCCCTTTTTCGAATATTCTCTGACTTGGCAATATCTTTCTTAAAATGTGGCGCCTCAACCTGAACGCCATACTCCAAAGGTAGTTTGTCTAAGTCAGAGTAACAGCAGTACCATTCCCTCTCTCATTCAATGTATCTCTTTTAATGTAGCTTAAGATAATGCATTAGCCAAATTTTTGGCTGGCATTTATTTGGCATTGTTGACTCACATAGAGTTTTGCAAGTTAATTAAAGCCACCAAATGATTTTTAAAATTATTTGCTACCCAACCATGCCTCCATATCTTGTACTTGCTAAGTTGATTTTTTTGTCATTGAAATGCACAACTAACTGTATATTTATCTCCAGTAACTCAATCTTATTCAAGTCCACCATTCCAGTCTGTCAAAAATCCTTCTATGTCAGGATCTGTTCTGATCTCCATCCCAACTTTACGTCATTTGCAAATTTGATATATAGGTCATTTACGTATTTACCCTTGAATTAACATTTATAAAATATTTTAAACAATTTAACATTTTCTAAAATGTTAAACAGCACAGAGGCGAAAATGGAACATTCCTGACATCCCTTACTCATTCCATTAGAGACTTCTTTCCAGTTCTGAAACTATCTGGTACACGTTCCTCCATTGTCCAAATGATAAACTACAAAATTTTGTCAAATGCTTTCTTGAAATCCAACTGAAATCCTGAAATTTCCAATTGATCCCAATCTTCCACCTGCCTTGCCATATGTCTCAAAGTGTTTGGGCTATTACTCCTATTCAGAGTTTCTCAGTGATAGTTCTGAACTTAGAGTTAGGAAAATCTTGAATTCAAATTCTGTCTCTCATGCTTGGTAACTATGTGAACACAAGACAACTTGTCTGATCTTCACTTTCCTCATCTGTACAATAGGGATAATAATACCTGCAGTATCTACCTCACAGAGGGTTGTTATGAGGCTCAGGTGATTCAATGCATATAAAGTGCTGTGCAAACTTTTAAGTGGTATATCCATGTTAGTTGTGACTATGCTACCACCATCTCACTTTCTGACCACTATCTACAGCCGGTGCCATTTGCCTCCAGGCAGTCTTGTTATAACCTAGGCAGAACTGAAGTTTAAGCCACAAATTCAAGCACTGTGATTCAGGTAAGTTGGATGAATATTCTCTGAGCCTGAAAAGTTAGTTATGACAGACTCTTCTCTCCTCTTATGGGGGTTAAGTGCATGTGTTTTGTGACAGGCATTTTTATAGGTTTTAATTTTTTTTTTTACACTCCTGTCTTGCTTTTGAGTTCTAGGCAGCTCCAGAAGGTTGGGGCTGTTTAAGCTGACCACTGAATAGATGAATCATAATGATATCTTAGAATTCCAGAACATCAAATTACCTTTTAGAAATTGTGTAAGATTCTGTAAATCTTAAACAGACACAAAGTCTGGAACTGTGTTAGTGCTACAAAACCACAGTGACCATGACCAATATTTACCTGACAGTTCCATAGATACACTCTACCTTAGTGCTACAACCAGTCTCTTGTCCCCTGTACAAGACTAGACTGATTTTCACCAACAAGTATGAGTGAGATAATCCAAAAAACAAAAGTCATTTTCCCTTATCTGATTCCCTTAACTGTCCCAGGGAAATGCTGATCCAATTAGTTGCCTTTGATTCACCTATTTCCTATAGCCATTGGCATCCGAAGAGGGGAAAGTGGAAAGGATGGTATTCCCAGTGAATGTCTTATAAGCACTGTGAGGCTTTCACTCTCCTGTGCCTTAATTAAATAAATCCATATTTTCCCCAAAGTACTATGAGGTTACATGACTTGACTTTTCCATAGTAAATAACAGGGCCCAGAACAATTAAAAGAGAAACCACCCCTCCCCACATCTATTCTTTCTACTTTATCACACTGCTCCTCATCAAGTGATTCTGAGAAAAAATTAGCTATTTCTATTGTCTACCTCAGACCTCCATGGACTATATGTATACACAAATACACATATATGTCCATATGTTCACAATACATGCATATATGTATATATACACATACATATAACACATCTTTATATAACTTCACAACTGATACCCACTGTAATTATGCTTTCCTTCTCTTGCTCCTTCCTTCTCCTCTCACAAACCATCTTTTAAACTACTTCATTTAAATAAGCCTATTCTCCTACTCTTCCTTAGTTATGTTCCATTCCTGTCTCCAACACCAGATCTCCATGGTCTCTCACACCTTATTTTTCTGTTGATCTCTTGCCCACATCCTCATTCCCGTTTAACCTGACTTCTAAAACAAATTTCTGACCATGTTAAATCTCAGGTCATGATTCTTATTCCTCTTGATCACCACCCTCCCCAACATTTCCATGTATAAAGCTCAACCTGAATAGATATCTAATAATAATGACTTTAAAAGGTCAAATGTGGAAGGTAAAAGTGATTTCCCAAAGTATCCTATATAAATAGGACTTGTTTTCACTATAGCAATGCTTACTTTTATAAAAAAAAGAAGATATTGTGGATAATAGCCTATAGCTCAGATACTTGAGAATAATGACGGTGAGATTCATTATGGATTACATAAATGTTTTTATTTTGTATAATACTTTGACCCACATTTTCTTTTGAAAAGATAGCATAGCATGAATGTAGTCACCCATCTGTTCTCCCTCAGCATTTTTTGAAATAAAAATGAAAGGGAAAAAAACACAGGAAGATTTGACCCACCTGCCACCAACCTGGTTAAGTCTTCACCTACTATTAAACTCTCAAAGAGGAGAGAAAGGCTATATTCATCATAGGAAAATAATAAGCTTACTATACTTATGAGTCTAAATATCAACTACATTCCTAGATTTCCACTGGCTTGACTTTCTGGGTTTCTTTCTATATCTACAGTGACTAGCCAAGGAGTGCTTTAGAGGGCAGGATTTCTCCCAAGATGGTTCAGTGAGTAGTCATGAGATCAGCTCACTCCCAGTAATCACCTCCAAATAGCAACAGCTGATCCACATAAGGTAAAAGAACAACAATAAAGAGCAGAAAGGAAAGTAATCTTCACACGGAAAATGCCACGGGGAAAACAAAACAAAAAAGTAAAGAGACTGAAACATGAGCAAGCACAAGAAAGGCCCTTCTACAATGCAGAAATACTACAGGGTAAACGAATCTGAGGAGACATCTCAAGAAGAAAGGAATACTTTGTTATTGCCCCCCATAGCTGGTACACCAGAAAAGAGGATGGAACAGGCACAAGAGCAGTTGAAAATTCTAACAAAAGAATTCAAAGATGAAATAAGGAGTGGAATTAAAGTTCTTAAAGAAAAACTTGAAAAGAGAGCCAATGTTTTAGAACAGAGACTGGAAATTTTTAATAAAAAGTTGCGCATTCTGCAAAACAAATTAGAAGAGATGGAACTCCAAGATGAAGATATGCAATCTGAAATATCAGAGCAAAGTCAAATGAAAAGATTAGAAAATCAACTCAAAGAAGAATGTTGGTTCTTCTCTTCCTAAGACCTCCCTCAACTCCAATCTTCTTACTTATACTCAGGCCCAACTTTCAACTGTAACAAAAATAAAGTAATTAAAAACATGGTAATGAGAAAATATATTTAGCATAATGTCAACGCATCCTCCTAAGTGAGAAGAAAGTAAGAATTTTGCACACTTACATCCCCTTTTACCCTGGGGTTCCATCTTTCTCAAGGAAAATAGGATGGGATTAGGGAACTTCCCTGGATGTTGTCTGTCTTCCATGCCTCCAGCTTCTCATTCTTTTCTCCTGAAACACTGACCACACAATTCTATTTATTTTCTGCCTAAATGAAAAAATTTTCCACATATGGATCTGAGGTCATAGTGCCTGCTGGGTTGCCTTGGTGATGTAGCCCATCCCTGTACCAATGGGACTTGAGGGCCAAATTTAATGCCATTGTATCCCTTCAGGTCCTCTTTCTCCCACATATTTCTTCCAAAGAGATCATTCAGATTTTTGAAGTCTCCAATGAGAGAGTGTTTGTAACCCTCTTCCTTCACTCTTTAGAATTGGAGAGGGTCAGAGAATCAGAGCAGAGGAACCATGGACTTGTTATCATCCTGTGACCATTAGTTTTCCATGCAAAGAGGAATTTTCTAAAGAGGGAAAAGTTCATATATTAGCTTACTAAAACATCAGGAAAGAGTATTATTCATAGGACCTCCTATTAAACAAACAAATACAGCTTATTGTGGGAGATATTTCTCCCCACTTTACCTCTCCTTGGTAAAATACAATATAATAATTAACTTATATTATAATGAATGTTGACTAAAAAGTTTAGGCATATTTAATACATTGTTTGATAATGCAGGAAAAGATATAAATTAGGTATATTTTCACATAAATTCAGTTTTAAAAGTATTGATTTAGTACCTCTTTAGTACAAGGCACTGTGCTGGGTTCAGGGCATACAAAGACAAAAATAGAATATTACTTGTCCTCAAGGAGCTTGTATTCTCTTGAGGGGAAATTATACATATGAGGGTAAGTAAATATACAATACATACCAAATAAACACAAAGCAATTTCAGGGACAGGGTGCTAGAAGCTGTCAAGATCAAGAAAGATCCCATGCATGAAATGGCATTGAGCTAAACTTTGAAGGAGGTTAAGGATTCTAAGAAGCTGAGGTAATGAGGTAAGGTGTTCGAAGCTTGTGTAAAGGCATGGAGATGGGAGATGAAATATCATGTACAGAGAATAATAAGAAGATAAGTTTGGCAAGAATGTGATAATATAAAGAATGCTGCATTAAGTCTAAAAAGGCCATCTGGAATCAGATTGTTTAACACTAGAAGGAAGAGGGAGCTACTTAGGGTTTTGTCAGTTTGCTTTAAGCAAGGGAGTAACATAGACATGATTTAGGAATGCCAATTTGACTGTTATATGGAGCATGGATTGGAAAGGGAAGAGACTAGAAATAAGGAGACCAGTCTCGAGATAATCTAGGCAAAATACAACAACACAAATGATCATGGTTGTGATATGCAAGGAGAGAAGGGGACAAATTTGAAAGTAGTTTTGGAGGTAGACTCAACAGGAATTTGCAAGTGATTAAATATGAGGGAGAAGGAAGAACCTAAAAGGATAATTCCAAACTGGGTGACTGGAAGGACAGTGGTGTCCTCAAGAGTAATTGTAAAGTTAGGAAGAGGGGTGGGTTTTAGGGGAAAAAGATAATGAGATGATTTAGAAATATTGAGTTTAAGATGCTTAAGGGATGCCAAAGAAATGCCCAATGGGAATGTGGTCATGTGGAACTCCAGCTTAAGAGGCTAAAACTGTAAAGCAGGAGGGTCATCTTTATAGAGATGATAATTTAATTTATCTGAAACAATCACCAAGAAAGAGGATGCTGAGAGAAAAGAAGAGGGTCAGATATGAGCTTTCGGTAATGCTTACATTTAGAGAGTATGGCATGGAAGATAATCTAGGAAAGGAGACTGAAGAGCAGTTAGACCAATAGGAAAACAAACAAAGAAACAGACAAAAAACAAAACAAAGTTATTCATAAAAATCCAGAGAAGACAAAGTAACAGCGGTCAACAATGCAAAGGTTTATTCCTTCAAGGCCTAAGCTTATTTAACAAACTTCAAACAACCAATCCATCAACATGCATTTTAAAGCACCTACTGTGTGCAAGGCATTGTGCTAGCTCAGGGGTTACAAAGACAAAAGAAGAAATAATCCCTGCTGTCAAGGACCTTCTGTGGAAAAAATTCTTTCACAAGGAAGAGGTGATAACTATGTTTAAGTATTTGAAAGACTGCCTTGTGAAAGAAATTATTTCTATTCAGCTTGTCTCTGGAAGGCAGAACAAATAGCAATGGGTGAAAGCTAAAGAGTCATGCCCAAAGTGGTGTCCTGTGGCTTCCCTCAGAAGATCATGGAGGTCTCCATTACTGGAGGTCTCCAGTGTAATCTTGGTGATCACCTTTTGTGGGTGTTATAGATTTCCAGTATAGATATGGATTGGCTTTGATGGCCTCTGAGGTCTCTTTCATCTCTGAACTTCTTGGATTAATTGACAAGGTTTTATAAATTAGCTGTTACTGTATTTAATTATCAGTCTGTTCAAATTCCAAGAAGGCAGAGGCCTAGAGTTGGTTAATTATCACTGAAAAGGATTGGGGGAGGGGGAAGGGAAATAGACTGAATTTGCTCTGATTCTAGCTGTTTCTGTCTGTATTACTTTGTGACCCTGGACAAAAAAAAATCACTTAACATTATCATCATAGTAGGGAGAACAAGGGATGCATGGTGTTTGAAACTTTTTGGACTGCATATGCTTGATTTATATTTGTAGATGTAGAATCAAAGTTTGCCATAAGTCTACCCAAACTGGTATTCTATGTCAACTGCAAATGGAAACCAAATACCTTTTCTAGGTTGAGAAATAGATTGTGGTTAAGTTAACATCTTGCCTTTCATATTGTTCCCCTTCTAGCCATTCAAATAGTCAGCATTCTGACCTTATCACCTTTTGTCTGGGCTAGGGGTGGGGAACATGTGGCCTCAAAGCCACATGTGGTCCTATAGGTCCTCAAGTGTGGCCCTTTGACTGAATCCAAACTTCACAGAACAAATCCCCTGAATAAAAGGAGTTGTTCTATAAAACTTGGACTCAGTCAAGGGGCAGCACCCAAGGACCTGAAAAGGCTATGTGTGGCGTCGAGGACGCAAGTTCCCCACCTCTGGTCTGGACCATTTCAACAGCATCCTAAATTAGTATTTCTGCCTCAAGATTCTCTCCACTCTAATCCATCTCCCAAACAACTGCAAAACCATATTACCTCCCTGCTCAAGAAACTCCAGGGACTTCCTATTGCCTCTAAGATAAAATAGAAATTCTTATGTGGCATTTAAAGCCTTTAACCATCCAGTTCCAGCCTTTACTTCCAGGAATACTGGTCATTAAATCTTAGCGTATGTCTCATTTTTTGTTGGTTTGTTAATAGATTTCATGCTACTGAACAGCCCTTTCCTTTTTTTTTTTAAATCTCAGCCTTTTTTTAAAATCTCACTCTTCTTGGGCCTCATTTTTTCTCATCTATAAAATGAGGATAATATATATTTGATGAACTTTACAGGGGAGTTTGAGAAAAGTGTTCAATAAACCTATAGAAATAGGAGCTAATAAATTAGGAATACATTTTGTTCATTCAAATCTCACTGATTTGGATGTATTTTATCCTTAAGTTAAATCATTCTCACCCAATATCTGTCAATTCTCTTTCTTACATTTTAGCAAATATTTAACATTAGAGAGCCTGAGCTCTAAAAAGCTGCCATATAAAGAAGGTTTCATTATTTTCACAAATCTATTACAGGACTTTTGTGACATTATGATATTGTATAAATAATTATACCCAAATTACATCTATTAAATAAATGACATAAAAAAAACTTTTTTGTGATAAGAGTATTGAGTATCCTTAGTAGTTTATAGGATGGGCTTTACCTACTGGACAAATTGCAAAATTCTCTCTATCAAGAGAGGCAATATGACCTAGCAGATGTAGAACTGGCCTCAAAACCATTAAGATATGTGTTTGAGAATTGCCCTCACTAACTGGCTGTGTGGCCCTGGACACGTTATTTAGCTTCTTCAGTATACTAGGCCAGAGGATTTCCCCCAGTGCTGTAATAATACTTCCCCAGTGAGGGCCAAACTAGATTAAAAGCTAAGAGGAAAATATTGAACAAAATAAATAAAAATACAATACAACATAGATAATATTAATATATGGTTTTTTAAAGTCAATATGTGGTCCCCAGGAATCCCCCCCCTTATGTACAGTTTAGTGGCTCATTATTAAAACTGAGTTTGATACCAGTGATGCTCTTTGAAAAAATTATTTCCTCAATTATTTAGCAAACCTGTAAATAAGTATTTTAACCATTAACATATGGCAATAGGATTCATAGACTTTTTTTTTTCTTTTTGGAGGTAATTAGGGTTAAGAGACTTGCTCAGGGTCACACAGCTAGTAAGTGTCTGAGGGTAGATTTGAACTCAGGTCCTCCTGACTCCAGAACCAATGTTCTATCTACTGTGCCACCTAGCTGCCCAAGTACTTACAGACTTCTAAAACTGAATGGGACTGTGAAAACCATTTTGTTCAAATTCCTTATTTTTAGAGATGAAGAAACTGAGGTCAAGAAAAGATAGGTCATTTGTCCAAGACCCCACAGTTAGTTCAGATGGGAGGCAATGGGGGGATGAATTAAGGTGGCTACAGTACTAGTAAAAAGGGAATGCTGATTTCAAAAGTTATTTTAGAGATAGAATAAAGAGTGTTTTGCAACTGATTGGATGGGTGGGTAAGACAGTCAAAAATGACTAAAATAAATCAGGCTTGGGTAACTGTATCATGAACAGGTAATGCCAGACTCATCTTATTTTCTTTTTTGACAAGATTGTTGAACTAGTAGATCAGATGGATGATATATAATTTACCTAGAATTGAGAAAAGTGCTTGACAATATACTGGACATGGAGTCTGGACAACCTGTGTTCAAATCTTGCCTCAGACATTTACTAGCTGTGTGTGACCTTTTCCTCATCTATATAATTGGAACAATAATAACACCTACCTTGCATGAGGATCAAATGAAATAACACATGCAAAGTATTTTACAAGCCTTAAAACACTATATAAATACTTGCTATGATTATGAAGTAGTCTTTGCTATTATTATGGATTGTATAAAGACTGTCAAACTCAAATAGAGTTGGGACCACTAATCTATACATATTGACTTAGGAAACCACATGTCAGCATTATCTATGTTCTATCGTATTTTTATTTATTTTGTTCAATATTTCCTAATTATATTTTAATCTGATTTCAGCTGCTCTTGGGAATAATGCTGTCCATGGGAAACTCTGGGCTACAGGAGAATATATTTAGATGGTTTCAGAACTAGGAGAATGGCAAGATTCAAAAAGTAATCATTAATAGCTCAATATCATCTGAAAAGAATTCTCCAGTGAGGTGTTCCAACATTCTGTAAGGTGCCCTTAGAACTCTGTCTACTAACTTCCTTTAAGTCTCAACTAAAACACCATCTTTTGCAGGAAGCCTTTCCCATCACTCCTAATTCTGCTATCTTCCCTCTATTAATTATTTTCTATTTATCCTGTATATAGCTTTCTTTTATATATTTGTTTGCATTTTGTATCTCCCATTACAATGTAAGCTCCTTGAGGGCAGAGACTGTCTTACCTCCTTTTTTGTATCCTCAGCACTTAGCACAGTGCCTGACACATAGTAGGTGCTTAATATATGTTTATTGATCGATTGATTTTTTTTTTAGTGACTTGGTTACTGAGTTACATGCTTACTAAATTTGCAGATGATACAAAGTTAGAAGGGATACCAAACATACTAAATGACTGAATCAGGATCCAAGAAAATCTTGACAGGTTAGAGAACTGAGGTAAATATATATTGGTAACATCTTTTTCTTGAGTAACGGAAGAACTGGGCCCTTATTGGTAGGTTCTACAAATCAGCTTCATAAATATAAGAAATGGGAAGACATGGTTAGAAAGCAGTTGATATTAACCAACAGTATGATATGGAAACCAAAAAAGGAGTCAGTAGAACAGTAAGTGATTAATGGAGCAAGGTCAGGAAAGAGACAGAAAGCGATGGATGAGCCCATATGGAAAGGGCTAGACTTGGCAAGGAGGAGGGCTACCTCTTCCTCTGAGAGTAGAGGGGAAAAGTAGCTATACTTAGAAAGCAATGTTGGTACAGAAAGGCAAATATAGAGAGTACAGTATACATAGTATAGAAAGATGTCTCCAAAGAATCTTAGAATGGAAGACAGGAGAGTAGCTCAAACATGAAACCTTGTCTTCATTTTAAATTCACTTTGGCTTTGTTTTCCTATTATACTTTCTTTAACAGAAACTTGGTATGAAGGAGACAGTTACAGTGACTTCAGAGATCCACCCCAAGAACTTTTTAATAGAATTTAATTTTAGGTTATAACTATAGAAGGCATAATATTTTGCTAAGTCTCAAAAGTTCATAGTCTATGTTTGCTTTGATGATAATATAGCATACTTTCAGAGTCCACAGTCTTTCTGGCAGGGGTTCCAGATGATAGTGAATGTCTAAGGTATGACAAAACCTTCTTTGTGTCTGACATAGACTAGAAATACATATGGTACATAGACTTTGTTTTTTCCTCTGAACTTGCAAATTCTCACAAGTAGATAGCTAAAATTTATGATTTTTCTATAAGATTCCCAAACCCAAGAACCACATGAATATACACAATGCTTGACATGTACTCTCATACAAATCCAGGAACAAGTATAAATATGCCTGGAGCAAACCCAGATATTAGAGATGGTAAATAAGCATCCCTGTGAATACTAGTTTTCAATCTCTTGAGTTTACAAAAGGATATAGGTTATTAATCATATTAAACGTGACTCAAAAACAAAAGCAAATTACATAAGGGCTTTAAAAATGTGCTAAATTCCCTTCCTACTTAAATAGGCTTTCTTAATGAATGTTAAACCAGCCATTATCCCAACATAAAATATTAAATTGCTACATATAGTAGTTTAGTTCCACTTACTCCAAACATTTTAACACTTGAGTATAGTTGAAACACCAGGTGCCAAATGCACCCATAATTTCTAAAAGTAAAACTATGCCACAAACTTTTCAAACTTAGCAAGATTTATAGGCCTCATGCAGTTACAACATAAAATTAAATTCTGTTCTAATGTTCTTCGGTGGATCTCAGCGGATATTTATAACCTTTCTTCTGCCCCTCCCCATTCCCTAAATTTCTGCTAAGAAAAAAAAACAAACAATCAGTAAGCATTTATTAAGCATCTACTATGTGCTAGGCAGTCTTCTAAGCACTCAGGATATAAAGAAAAGCAAAAGACAGTTCCTGCTCTCAAGGAGATTACAGTCTAATAAAGGTGAACATGAAAATAATTGTTTACAGACAAATATATTCAGGATAAATTGGAGATAATCAACAGAGAGAAGGTACAACAATTAAGGGAGATTGGGAAAGGCTTCCCGTAGAAGGTAAGATTTTAGTTGGGACTTGAAGGAAGCCAAGGAAGCTAGGAGTCAGAGGTAAGGAGAGAGAGCCTTCTAGGCATGATGGACAGCCAATGAAAATGCCTGGAGTTGAGAGATGGACTGTCTTTGGATCCATAGAGTACACTGTGGGAATTAAGATGTAAAAAGATGGAGATGGGGGGTATATGTGAGGAGTCAGTCTATGAAGGACTTTGAAAGACAAAAAGATTTTACATTTGTCAATTGAGCAGGGGTGGTGACATGTTAATACCTGTGCTTAAGGAAGATCAATTTGACAACTGAGATGAGACTAGAAGTAAGGAGAAACTTGGGGCAAGCAGATCAATCAATCAATCAATCAACATTTATTAAGTACCTACTAAGTGCCAGGCACTATGCTAAGCACTGGGGATACCAAAAGAGGCAAAAGTCAATCCTGATTTCTAGGAGCTTATAATCTAATGGGGAAGATAATATGCAAACAAATATACAAAGCAAGTTATATACAGAATAAATTTGTTGTTATTCAGTCATTTCAGTTGTGTCCAATTCCTCATGACCCTTTTGGGGTTTTCTTGGCAAAAATATTGGAGCGGTTTGTCATGTCCTTTCCCAGCCCATTTTACAGATGAGAAAACTGAGGCCAACAGGTTTAAGTGACTTACCCAGGGTCACACAACTACTAAGTGTCTGAAGCCAGATTTTAACTCAGGAAAATGTGTGGACTCCAGGCCTGGTATTCTGTCTACCGTGCCACCAAACTATCCAAATAATTAGATGGAAGCGTGGGAACTAACAGGGGTCACGGAAAGTTTCCCTCAGAAGGCGGGGTTTTTATTTGGGACTTAAAGGGAGCTAGGAAAGGTCGAGTGCGAGTATTCAAGCAAAGGAGTCAGCCAGAAAAAATTCCTGGAGCCAAGAGATGGAGTTTCTCGGCGGCGGGACTGTCAGGAGACCAGCGTCGCTGGATCGGAGTGTTTGGGTTGGAAACAAGATAGATACAAGGAGCCTGGAAAGGTGGGGTAGGGAGGATGCTAGGTTATGAAAGGCTTTGAATGGTAAAACAGAGAATTTTGTAATTCATCCTGGAGGCCACAGGAAGATGTCGAATCTTATCGAGTAGAAGAGTGAAACGACAGGAGCGGCACTTCCGGAAAACCACTTTACTGGCTGAATGGAGAATAGATTTGAGGGGGGAGGGATATGAGGCTGGCATATTCACCAGCAGGTTATTGCAGTAATCAAGACGCGAGGGGATAAGGGCTTGTACCAGAGGGGTGGCAGTGTCAGGGGGACGGAGGAGTCATATTTGAAATATGTCACAAAGTTGAAATTAACAGGCCTTAGCATCAGGCTGGATGTTGGGGAAGCGAGAGATGAGCCCGAGGAACTGTGAAGATGGCGTTGCCCTCTACAATAATAGGTAAGATAGGTGGGGTGGAGGGAGAGTTTAGGTGGAAAGATAATGAGTTCTATTCTGAACAACGATATGGGACTGAAGAAGTAATGAGAAGGGAACGATGCTGGGAAGACAGTGTTCTTTTTTACAATAATAAGTAAGCTTGGAAGGATGTAGGGCTTGGGGTGAGAGAGTATGAGTTCAGTTTTTGACACACTGAATTTAAGATGTCTATAGGTCATTCAGTTGAAGATATCCAAAAGGCAGTAGGAGATAGGACTCTGGAGTTGGGGGGAGAGATTAGGATTGAATAAGTAGATAGGTGAATCATCAGCATAAAAAGGATAATTGAATTCATAGGACTTATGAGATCACCAAGCAAACTAGTAAACAGAAGGAAAAGAAGAAGGCCCTAAGACAAAGTCCTGAGGGACATAAGCTATATGAAGATCCAGCAAAGGACACTAAACAGAAGTCAGATGGTAGAAAAAGTATGAAGAACCAGGAAAGATCCAAGGATCAAGGAGGAGAATATCAAAGGCTGTAGAGAAGTAAAGAAGGATGAATACTGAGAAAAGGTAATTAGATTTGGTAATTAAGAAATCATTGGTAACTTTGGAGAGAGCAGTTTCAGTTGAGAAAAATATGATAAAAATGAATCTGAATTAAAAAGTTTCATACTTGAACCACTATCCAAATCTTGAAAAAATAAAAAAAAAACTACATTTCTCATTCTATATGTAATTCTTGGCTTTTTTACATTATTTTAAATTCCACAAATTGACAGAGACAAATCAAAATTTCTTTTTTTTGTGGGGCAATCGGGGTTAAGTGACTTGCCCAGGGTCACACAGCTAGTAAGTGTCAAGTGTCTGAGGCCAGATTTGGACTCAGGTCCTCCTCACTCCAGGGCCAGAGCTCTATCCACTGTTCCACCCAACTGCCCCCAAATCAAAATCTCTTACCATAGTCTAGGGGTGTCATTTATAAAATGTCACTGTTGAGTTTGCATCGTATTATCCTGCCTTAGCCTAAGAAGTACAAACACCTCATAGCAAATTTCTATGAGACCAAAACATCCTTCTCCAGTTGAAGAGTACAAAGAATACAGGTTTCTTACTAGATCCAGGTCAAGGTGGTCACCTATACCTCCTACAAAAAGGTCCTTCATTCTAAACCGTATTACAAAAAAGTTTAGTTATTAGCTGCCCCTTTGTCACAGCACAGCAACAAAAGCTATTGTTTTGAAATTCCTGCTACTAGACTAGGGTTTCTGGGAGCCAAGATGGTGGAGTAAGCAGTAAATCCCCATAATTCTCCCATATTCATCTCCAAACAACTATAAAATAGTGCCCCAAACAAATCCTAGAACAGGAAAACTAGCAAAAAGATAAAGTGAAATAATCTTTTAGCCCAAGAAACTTGGGAAGATCAACAGGAAAGGTCTGTCTCTCTCAGGTAAAAGAGGAATGCAGTCCAGGAGAAGATGTGTCCTAGCAAGCCAGCAGCAAGCCCCACCTCAGCAAACCAGAGGGAGATCTGAGCCCTAGTGTAGTGCAGCAGGCAAATGCCAATACCTGGAGCCCTCACCTGCCTAGCATAGCCAGGGGAATAGGTGGACTGAAGCTCCAAGAACTACCTCCAGCAGCCAGACCTCCGCGGGCTTCAGCATAGCCCTAGGCACACAGTTAGACAGCAACCCTACAGCTGCCTAAGCAAACAGGCAGCCACTAGTGCAGGGGCTCTGCCATGTCCTTTAGCATAGCCCTGGGCAATAGGGAGCCTCCAGAGGCCAAACTACCACATGCTTCAGTGTAGCCCTGGGGAAATGCAGAAACACCTACCAGCCTAAGCACATGCCAGCCATCAGCACTAGGACCTAGGCTCAGCACCAGTTAACTGCCAGACCCCTACAGCCTCTAGTAGTGCCAACCATCTTGCCAACACTCTGTCCCCTCAGCACAGCATCAGATAGCAATGTCCCCTGTGGGCCTCAGGGCAACATTAATGTAGCACCAGATAAACAGACAGAGTCTCTAGCCCCTGGCACAAGAAGCCTGAGAAAGTTCCCCTTCCATCCAGGGAGCAGAGCTCAAATTTTAAAGAAAGGAATAAGGCCAAAAAAGATGAGCAAAAAATAAAAAACAACAACAACAACAAAAAGAATCTGATTGCAGAAAGTTATTATGATGACAGGGAAAATCAAGACACAAATTCAGAAGAGGACAACAATGTCAAAACATTTATGGGCAAAGCCTGAAATAAAAAGTGGAAGTGGTCTCAAGCCCAGAAAGAACTCATGCAAGAGCTCAAAAAGAAGCTTAAAATCATATGAGAGAAAAATTGGGAAAAGAAATGAGAGTGATACAAGAGAATTATGAAGAAAGAGTCAACAACTTGGAAAAAGAAAACAATTCCTTAAAAAGTACAACTGGCCAAATGGAAAAGGAAGTACAAAAGCCAACTGAGGAAAACAACTCCTTAAAAGTTAGAAGTGGGCAAGTAGAAGCTAATAACTCTATGAGACAACAAGAATCAATCAAACAAATTCAAAAGAATGACAAAAATTGAAGAAAATGTAAAATATCTCATTGGAAAAACAACTGACCTGGAAAATAGATCCAAGAGTGACAATGTCAGAATAATTGGACTACTTGAAAGCCATACTCAAAAGGAGGACCTGAACAGCATCTTTAAATTATCAAGGAAAACTGCTCTGATATTCTAGAAGCATAGGGAAAATAGGCATTGAAAGAATCCACTGATTACCTCTTGAAAGAGATCCAAAAATAAAAACCTCAAGGAACATTATAGCCAAATTTCAGAACTACCAGGTGAAGGGAAAAATACTGCAAGTGGCCAGAAAAAAAAAAAAGAAACCAATTCAGATATCAGAGAGCACAATCAGGATTACACAGGACTTAGCAGCTACAACATTAAAGGATCAGAGGTCATAGAACATGCTATTCCAGAAGGCAAAGAAGCTAAGACTACAACCAAGAATCACTGAACCTGTGAAATTAAGCATAATACTTCAAGGTAAAAATTGTCATTCAATGAAACAGAAGGATTTTGAACTCTCAAAAGGAGACCAGAATTGAACAAAAAATTTGATCTCCAATATCAAGACCCAAGAGAAGCTTAAAAAGGGAAAAAAAATATAAGGGACTCAATGGAACTGAACTGTTTATATCCCTAAATGGGAAGATGATACTTGTAATTATTAAAAATTGCACTAGTAATGCTACAGCTACAAGGAATATACATAAACAGAGGGTATGGGTATAAGGTGAATTTGAGAGAATGACATAAAAAATAATTAAGGGATCAGAAAGAGGAGTACAAGTGGGTGCAGAAGGAAGGGAGAGGTAGAATAGAGCAAACTATTTTATATGAACAGGCTCGAAAGACCTATTACAGTGGAGGGAAAGATGGGAGGATAGGCTATAGGCATTGCTTGAACCTTATTCTCATCAGTATTGGCTCAAAGAGGGAATAATATACACAATCAGTTGTCTATAGAAATCTGTCTTATCCAACAGGAAGGTAGGAGGGGAGGAGATTAAGTAAAGTGTGTGGGGGGCGGGGACTGACAGAAGAAAGGGAAGACTAGGGGAGACAGTAGACAGAAGCAAAACACTGTTAAAGAGGGAAAGGGAAAAAAGGAGAGAGAGGACAAACAGGAGGACAAATAGGATAGAGAGAAATACACAGTCAGTAATCATAACTGAATGTGAATGTGATGAACTCTCCCATAAAACAGAAGCAGATAGCAGAATGGATCAAACTACAGAATCCTACAATATGTTATTTACAAGAAACACACTTGAAGCAGAGACACACATAGAGTGAAGGCTATCCACATCCAGAGAAAGAACTATGGAGTCTGAATGCAGATCAAAGAATACTATTTGCTCTCTTTTTTTGTGTGTGTTGTTTTGTTTCTTCTTTCTCATGGTTCCTCCCATTGGTTCTAATTCTTCTTTACAACATGACTAATGTGAAAATGTTTAATGTGAATGTATGTGCAGAACCTATATCAGATTGTAGAACCTATATCAGATTACACACCATCTTTGGAGAGAGGAGAGGAGGGAAGGAGAGAAAATTTAAAACTCAAAATCTTATGGAAGTGAATGTTGAAATGTAAAAATAAATAAATTAATTTTAAAAAAAGAAAAATTAAATGTGACAGACCTTTGGAGAAAACTGAATGGGAACAGAAAGGAATATATCTTTTTCTCAGCAGCACATGGTACCTACACAAAAAGTGACCATATATTAGGTCATTAAAAACTTCAAAATCAAATGTAGGAAAACAAAAATCTTAAATGTATTCTTTTCAGATCATAATGCAATAAAAATTACATTTGACAAAGGACAGAGGAAAGATAGATTAAAAATTAATTGGAAACTAAATAATCTAATCCTAAAGAATAAGAGTGTCAGGACAGCTAAGTGGAACAGTGGATAGAGCTCTGGCCTTGGAGTCAGGAGGACCTGAATTCAAATCTGACTCAGGCACTTGATACTTATTAGCTCTGTGACACTGGGCAAGTCACTTAACCCTAATTGACTCACCAAAAATCAAGAAAAAAAAAGAATAAAAGTGTCAAAGAACAAATCATAGAAACAATAATTTCATTAAAGAGAATGAAAACAATGAGACAACATCTCAAAATGTATGGGATGCAGCCAAAGCAGTACAGTACTTAGGGAAAAATTTATTTCTCTAAATTTTTATATCAACAAAGTAGAGAAAGAGCAGATCAATGTATTGGGTATGCAACTGAAAAAAATTGAAAAACAACAAATTAAAAATTTCCAATAAAGCACCAAATTGGAAATCCTGAAAATCAAAGGTGAGATTAATAAAACTGAAAGTAAACAACAACAACAATAATAAACTGTTGAGCTGAAAAATAAAGAAGCTGGTTTTATGAGAAACAAATAAGATAAATGAGCCATTTGTTAATTTGATTTAAAAAAAAAAGAAAACCAAATATCTCATATCAAAATGAAAAGGGCAAAATCACCACCAATGAAGAAGAAATTAAAACAATTATTAGGAAATATTTTGCCCAACTATATACTAATAAATCTGACCATCTGAGTGAAATTGATGAATATTTATGAAAATATAAATTACATAGATTAACAGATCAGGCAATAGAATGCCAAAATAACCCCATCTTAGAAAAACAAATTGAACAAGCCATCAATGAACTCCCTAAGAAAAAATCTCCAGGGCCAGATAGGTGCACAAGTGAATTCTGCCAAACATTTAAGGAATAATTAATTCTAATACTAAATAAACTATTTGGGAAAATAGGGAAAGAAGAAGTCCTACCAAACTCCTTTTATGACACAAATATGGTGCTGATACCTAAATCAGGAAGGTCTAAAACAGAGAAAGAAAATTATAGACTAATTTCCCTAATGATTATTAATGCAAAGTTTTTGGTTGTTTGGGCAATTGAGGTTAAGTGACTTGCCTAGGGCCACACAGCTAGTAAGTGTCAAGTGTTTGGTCTGAGGTCAGATTTGAACTCAGGTCCTCCTGACTTCAGGACCAGTGCTCTATCCACTGCACCACCTAGCTGCCCCTAGCATTTCTTTACATGACCAAGAAAGTCCAGCAAGAGATAGAAGGAGAAATTCCATTTAAAATAACTGTAAACAATATAGAATACCTGGGAGTTTGCCTGCCAAGACAAATCCAGGAACAATATGAACAAAATTAGAAAACATTTTTCATACAAATAAAGTCAGGTCTAAACAAATGGAAAAATGCCAATTGCTCAAGGGTAGGCTGAGTTGATATAATAAAAATGACAATTATGCCTACATTAATTTACTTATTCAGTGCCATGCAAAAAAACCTAATATTATTTTAGTAGAATATTATAGAGCTGGAAAAATAACAACAAAATTCATCTGGAAGAACAAAAGGTCAAAAACATCAAGGGAATTCACGAAAAAAAATACAAAGGAAGGTAGTCTAGTAATACCAGATTTCAAACTATATTATAAAGCAGTAACCATCAAAACTACCTGGTACTGCCTAAGAAATAGGGTGGTGGATCAGTAGAATAGATTAGGTACACAAGACACAGTAGTCTATGACTACAGAAACCTAGCTTTTGATAAACCCAAAAACCTCAGCCTTTGGGATAAGAACTCGCTTTTTGACAAAAACTGCTGGGGAAACTGGAAAACCATAGAGCACAAACTAGGTATAGACCAACATCTCATACCATATACCAAAATAAATAAGGTCAAAATGGGTATATGATTTAGACATAAAGGGTGACACACCATAAGCAAATTAGAAGAGCAAGGAATAGTCTACCTGTCATATATATGGAGAAGGGAAGAATTCATGACCAGGCAAGAGATAGAGACTATTGTAAAATGTAAACTAGATAATCTTGGCTATATTAAACTAAAAAGCTTTTGAACAAACAAAACCACTGCAACCAAGATTAGAAGGAATGCAGAAAGCTTGGAAACAATCTTTACAGCCAGTGTTTCTGATAAAGATCTCATTTCTCAAATATATAGAGAAATGAGTCAAATTTATAAGAATACAACCCATTCCCCGACACACAAATGGCCAAAGGATATGAACAGGCAGTTTTCAGATGAAAAAAAATCAAAGCTATCTATAGGCATATAAAGAAGTGCTCTGAATCACTTTTGATTAGAGAAATGTAAATTAAAACAAATTTGAGATACCACCTCACACTTATCAGATTGGTTAATATGATAAAAAAGGAAAATGATAAATGTTGGAGAGGATGTGGGAAAATTGGGACACTAATGCACTGTTGGTAGAGCTATGAACTAATCCAACCATTCTGGAGAGCAATTTAGAACTATGCCCAAAGGGTTTTAAACTGTGCATACCCTTTGACCCAGCAATACCTCTACTAGGTCCATATATCAAAGAGATCATAAAAAAGGGGAAAGGACCTTCATGCGCAAAAATATTTATAGCAGCCCTTTTTGTGGTAGTAAAATATTGGAAAATGAGGGGATGTCCATCAGTTGGGGAATGACTGAACAAGCTGTGATATATTAATGTAATGGAATACTATTGTGCAATAAGAAATGATGAACAGGAAGATTTCAGAAAAACCTGGAATGACTTGTGCAAACTGATGCAAAGTAAAAATGAGCAGAACCAGGAAAACATTGTACAGCATATCAGCAACATCATGTGATAATCAACTATGAATGACTCAGTTCTTCTCAGCAACACAATGCTCCAAGACAAGTATGAAGGACTCACAAAGGAAAATGCCATCCACATCCAGATAAAGAACTGATGGACTCTGAATGCAGAGTGAAGCACACTTTTTTCCACTTACTTTATTCTTTTTCATGTTTTTTTTCCTTTTTGAGCTGTTTCTTCTTTCACAACTATGACTAATGTGGAAATATGTTTTACATGATAGCACATTTATAACCTGTATCAAATTGCCTACCATTTTCAGAAGAGAGGAGGAGATGGAGGGAGAGAGAAAAATTTGGAACACAAAAAACCTTGTAAAAACGAATGCTAAAAGTTATCTTGATACATAATTGGGGAAAAATACATAGGGACCTTTAAGAGAAATTTCTGGTTTAGTTAAAAACATTCAAATCCCTCTAAAAATAACTTCTATAAACTGAGGGTATCATTCATAAGTAGTAACCCACTAGGCCCTATCGTCCCCTCAAGCAATCATTCTATATCATTCCTCCCTTTCCCAGCAAAACTCCAAGAAAATATTCTCTGAAATTTTTGCCTCCACATCCTCTTACCAGCTCATCAATCTTTTGCAACCTGGTTTCCAGACCTCAACATTCATCTCAAAGTACTGTCTTCAAAATTATCAATGATCTCTTAATTGCCAAACCAGCCTTCATCCTTCTTAACCCCTCTGCTGCACTTGGCACCACCGACCACTATTTTCTCTCTATAGTTCCTCTTTTTTGGATTTTCACAATACTGTTCTCTCTTGGTTCTCTTCTTACCCATCTGATCATTCTGTCCATTCAATCTCCTTTGCAGAACTATCATCTAAATCACATCCCCTAACTCTGTGGGTGTCCCTCACTACTATTGTGCTAGTCCCTCTTCTTTGCTCCTCACCTTCTCTCTTCTCTATGTCCTTCCCCCTCCCCTCCTAGCAGAATACCAAACAAGAATGAAAGAGAATAAGGGCAGGACCAATGTCTCACAGTCTTCACACGAGGAAAAAAAAGAACTAGCAAAGAAAAAGCATTCAAACAACTTATTTTTTGTAGTATAGGGTCACTCCATTCCTCTTAGCCCTGACACATTTATCAGGGAAGCACACATCTCAATTGTTCATTGGATATAAACAGGCCTAGACAACTCCCTAAGAAGCCTGTTCCAATTGTCTAAGGGACTTGGTCTCACCTAATGAATAATAAGATATGTTCTGAAACAATAAATGTAATCAGGGCTAAGTGGGATGGGGCTATTTTGACTCTACCTTTACATACACATCCCTAATTTGTTCCTACTATTTCTGGTCTAAATCATAAATGTGTAATTATTTTCTTTCTTGTGATGTCTATTCACAGTAGCCCATGAGGTTTGGAGATTCCACCACAGAATGTTGGAGTTGGAAGGAACCTCAGTGCCTTCCACAGTGGCATATACTAAAATAAGACCCTATTACCACATGCCCAACAAGTGTCATATAGTATTTGACTGAAGACCTATAGTGGGGGGGAACCCAATGCCTCCTAAGGTAGCTCCTTCCATTTTTGATTAGCTCTAATTGTTGGGACATTTCCCTCACATCATACCCAAATCTGCCTATGCAGCTTTTCTACTCATTGCTTTTAGTTCTACTATTGAACCAAGAACAAACCTAATCCCTCTTCCACATTACAATCCTTCAAATACTTGAAGACTACTACTATATGCCCCTCACTCCAGTCCTTTCCTTCTCCATGTTAAATCCCCATTTTCTTCTATCAGTATTCAAGATCCTTCACCATCCTGTTTGCCCTCTTCTAGATGGGCTCCAATTTATCAATATACTTTTCAAAAAGTGAACTGAACACAGTTTTCATGATTTGCAGTTTTAATCATGACCATCTTGATCATGTCTTTTGGATTCCAAGCTCAATGCCAGAGGAGAGGCCAATGAAGGTGGCATCTCTTTTTAGTCAAGGGGTTCTGCCCTAGTAACAAGAGAAACTTAGCCTCAATCCAAGTAACTTGCCTAAGATTAGAGTTATTTATGGTCAATCTAAGGCCAAATTCATATCTCTTGAACCATAGGCTATCCATGTCATCCTGAGAGTCACTCGAGTCTATCTCTTTGTAGACATTGGAGTCATAAAAACTCAAAGCTGGATTCAATAAATAAAACAAGTAAGAATGATAAGTTCTACCAACTATACTAACCCAACTATACTAACCTACTGCACCTTTTTTTATTGAGAGTGCTTCAGTTATCCTCATTATTAATAATAATATTTTAATAATTACAAAATAGGATTTGACTATTAAGAGGACTCCCTCTAAAAAATGGATATGACCTTACTAGATGACTAATTTTCGGTTGCTATAGTCAAAAAAGTTCACCTGGTTGTCATTCTCTTCATGAAATTGAGAACAATGGTCCATAATTTATAATGTTTTTACATAATAAATGGAAAAATATACTAAAAATGTTTTCCTTTCAACAAACCTGTGAAGAAGGTAGAGTGAACATTATTTCTCTCATTCTAGAAATGAGAAATTTGAAACTAGGAGAGGTAAAATTCCTTCCCCACAATATGGCTAGTAAGTAGCAGAACACGTAATGAATAGGGTGCTGGACTAGGATTCAGGAAGATGGGTTCAAATCCCCCCTCAAACACTTACTACCTGTGAGGTCTTGGGCAACTATCTGAACCTCTCTTGTCTTCAGTCCCTTGTCTGTGAGGAGTTAAGAGGTGGGACTAGAAGGATCCCCAAATCCGTTTCAGCTCTAATTGGGATACTATGATTCTATAGACCAGAACTTAAAACTGGATTTTCAGGCTTCAAATAGTATTTTTCACTCCTCTCTAATTAATGTTAAGTAGAAGTCGTCATCAGGGATCTTGTCATTAATTCACTGCTTCTTACCCAATACCCCTAAAGCTTTTTGTTCTTCCCTTAAACATAAAATGGAATGGGTTCAGACAACCTCAAACACAATCTCTGGTTCAGTGGAGAGAGTGATGGAATGGAGTCAGGAATGCCTGGATTCAAGTTTTGTCTCAGACATTCAATAGCTATGTGACCATGGGCAAGCTACCTAACTTCTCTAAGACTCAGTTTCCTCATTTGGAAAACATTGCTTATAGTACCTAACTTCTAGGGTTTACCTGAGGTTTAGATGAGATATAATGTGTATAAGCTCTTTGAAAACATTAAAGGGTTATGAAAATGTTGTGATCATTCTTTAAGATTCACCAAACCCTACGTCCCTAGCGTGAACCTGACTAGGATGGAAGCTTCTTGTGGTAAGCCACAAACACTGGACCATCCTAGCAAAATGCAATCTATCTGGGTCATAGCATTACAGCAAAAGAAGTATCTCCTGCCTTCCTATTTCTTTCAATCTAATAATAAATAATAACGATGCTTGATATTGATCTAGAATCTCCATGAAAGGTCAGAGTGCTTCTCAGACATTACTTCACAACATTCCTGTGATCTCAACCTGAAGAAATGGCTCCCCAAAGTACTCTCCTAGTCTATCACCACAAGAAAACCAGAAATCATCCAGTCCCATATGGAATGTTTAGGAATAAAAAGTGGCAGTGCTTAAAAACCACTACATCTGTGGGGCTTTTGGCCAAAATGCTTAGGTAAGGCAAGCAATAAGCCCTCTAGCCATCCACAAAGTCCAAAATGAAGACACTTGATTAATGCACAATGCAAAACTGAGTTGTAGGACTGGACACTTATCTGGAAACAAATACATCAGACCATTTCCTGTTTACTTAGTTTCATGGTGATAGTTATATATCTAGAAAATTCCTCTTCAATTTACAATAATCTGATAAAACCAAAACCATTTTGAAATACCTGTAGGATATTTCAGAAATAATCTAGAGATACATGTATAATCAAATAATGGATTTTTGATTCAATAACCAATGGATCAATCAAGTCAATGAATATGATTCATCAAATAAAGGATCTTTTTAATCTCTTCAATGCAGATTGCCACCCATCTGTGCCTGCCAATCCAGGGGATCTTTTGTACAAGTTCTTCTATAAATTAATCACAGTGTCCACCCAATGTGCTTGAGGGCTTTCTTAATTTTAATCTTGTCATCAAGAGATTACCAGTGGGATTTCCAGCCAAGATGCCTGATCAGAGGCAAGCTGATAAGTTATTGTACACCTACTCCCACAAAAAAGCCTCCAAATCCACACAAGACCAAACAATGATCAAGAAATCAAATGAGCATGACAAATGATTTCTGCTCCAGAACTACACAACACATCAGCCAGAAGCCCCCAGGCAACAGTAAAGGGCCAACGAGAAAGCAAATGGCACGTAAGGAAGCAAGCAGCCTCCTAGCCTCTGAATCTAGAGGCAGCAAGAATAAGGGATACTCTAGAAAGTCCTCAGGTGGTTAGAAACCCATAGTGGAGACTTTGGAAACCACAAAAAAGTGGAAGAAAATTTAGGTATGGCAGTGTTCAACTCCAGGGCTCCAAGATTGTTGGCACTCTGTCCTGAGACACTATACAGATCCCTGAAAATTAATCACTTCAAACCTCAAAGGTTGAGGGAGGCCTAACCCTGGAAAGTGGCAGTATAGGAGCCTGGCCAAGGTCAGTACTCAAAGATACAGCATGGGGTAGAGGCTGGCCCTGGCACAAAGCCCTGACACTAAAACTGGAGAGATACATAAACCGAAGAAAACACTTAATTGTTATGAGGAATTATAGTCATTTGGAATTGTCCAAAACTCCGATCACAAAAGAGAAAGTGACATTGTAATAATTGGAAGTAGAGACTCAAAGGGGGGATATGAATTTTCCACAAGAGTTACTTGAAATAAGTGAGATTTTTAAAAAATAAAATAAAATCTCTGGAGAAAAGAATTGAAAGGAGAACAATAGCTTAGAAGAGAAGAGAAATGGTAAACCTTGCCCAAGTAATGGACTCCCAGAAAAGTGTAGTTAAACAGAAAAAAAAAATTAATGAATATGTGAGAAAACAAGAAATATTAGAACAAAATTAAAACATCAAAAACATGAGGCAAAATGTAAGATATCTGATATTAAAAACAGCTGATTAAAAAAACTGATCATGGAAAGAAAATTTAAGAATCACTAAACTCCCTGAAACCCATATTTAAAAAAAAAAATCCCAGACACTATTTTTCAAGAGACAAAAAATGAAAATGATCATATCTGCTAGAACTAGAGGGCAAATTAAAGATAGAAAGAATCTATTGATTACCTCCTGAAAAGTACACAGAAGTAAAAGTGCCAGAATTCTACGTCATAACCAATATCCAGAGCAATAGAGAGACAGAGAGACAGAGACAGAGATAGAGAGACAGAGACAGACAGAGAGAGAGAGACCATGTGCCAAGCAACCGCAAGGATAAAACAAGACCTGGATGTTTCTGCTATAAAGGAGATCTAAGTAGAAAAGACCCAAGAATGGATGATGGGACATAGGTTTTGTTCTTTGGGGTTTGGGGTAACTCCTGTTCCCAACTTCATCTCTATTTCCTTATGCTTGTCTAGTAGAATTCAATTTCTGATAAAACAATGCTAGAATCTCTGCTTATGTGCACTTGGCCAAAGTATGGCCATCTTGTTCACATCTGCAGCAAAAAATAGCTTGGACTCTTTGCCTGAATTTTCTTGTCATGGGTTGTTTTGACCTCCTGTTTCAAGTCCCCTTATCCCTCTGAGAAGATTGATTTTGGCCACTGTGCCACTTTCCAGTGTACTTGCTCTGCACTTCTGCAGTTGAATCAAAGGTGCCCTTTCATTTGACCCTGATGGCCTAGACTTGAGGACATGTCTTGAATCCAGGCAAGGTTAGTTTTATTACTTTCAGACCTATGTTCCCTCACCAACTCCACAGTCATTTTATTAGTATTGTATCATTGATATGGTATTTCCGTATCTTTTTGTTATAACCTAATCAATTACATGACCAATAAATATTTATTAAGCATCTACTCTGTGTCAACCACTGTTCTAAGTAATGGGAATACAAAAAGAAGGAAAAAACAGCCCCTACCCTTAAGGAGCTCACAGTCTAATGGGGGATACAACAATCCTCTGGCCATGTGGGTCTCTGACATTGTTCATCTGCTTGGCAGTCATTGGTCTTTTGATTTCCACTGACTATAGAAAAAAATCTTTCTGGGGTAGCTAGGTGGCGCACTGGTCCTGGAGTCAAGAGGACCTGAGTTCAAATACAGCCTCAGACACATGACACTCACTAGCTGTGTGACTCTGGACAAGTCAGTTAACCTCAATTGCCTCACAAAAATAAATAAATATGTATATATGAAAAAACCTTTCTAAATGCAGGTCAAAGTCCTTTTCTCTCTCATTTCGAAGATATTGAGGAACTAGACATAAATTTCCTATACGCTTTCTGTACCACCAAATTGTTCATCTGACTTTTCAGGTACTCAAATAATATTTCATCATAGGTTTGGTTAAAAAAAAATGTGTGTGTGTGTTTGTGTGTGTGTGTGTGTGTGTGTGTGTGTGTGTTGTGTGTGTGTTCTCCTTCAGCAAGAATTCACTCATGCCATTGATATTTGGTTTAGGGTGAATTAGTTACTTGAAAAACTCCCTTTATGCCTTTGGCCTCTGGTACCAGGGACATGCAGATTATAATTTAACCACCCTCGAGGGGTGCAGTTGACCTGGCAACTTTTGTCTTTCATTCCTGTGACTGCACTCAAATTGCTGCTCCCCTTACACAGTACTTGGGCTATCTAGGATTGATGTGAGGATCAAATATGATCATATATGTAAAGTACTTTGTAAATCATAAAGCATTATACAAATGTGAGCTATCAACATTATTATTATATAAAGGTTAGAAACCATTATTTTCTCAGTCTTGAAAACCCTTGATGGTATTTACATTCTAAATTAAACTGAATACTGAATATTGATTTTAATATGTTAAGATGAAATTCAATTTCATGAATACTGCTAACATCACAGCCCATGTAAGATCAATTTGTTTGCTGATTTCCTGCTTACTACCAATATCTCCCCAAGGGATTGATACCGGATTTACAGGAATATTGTTTCAGAAGATTTGTGCCTAAATATATTCTCCAACAAGCTCTCACACATTGCACATTAGGCCCAGAATGATTTGTTTGTTGTGTTTTAATCAGTTTCACATAATTGCTGACACATCATTTGAAGAGTTCAGTGTAGTCAGTTGAAATAAGTTGAGTGCAGTTCCTGCTATTGGCAGCAGAGCCTCGTATGGGGATGCCTCTGAGAATTTATCCCTCAAGAAAAAGAAATAAAACTGTCTCAGATGCTATCGAAGATGTGCATTGCTGAGTTAAACATTGCTCATATAGCCAATTACACGCCAGTATGTGCCTGCATGGTCTACCAATCCAGTTGTCAATCTAAAAAGTACCAATTTGTCAATCTAAAAAGCCATGCACACAACATAAACACAAAGTATACCAGAAACTGGGTGTGTTATTTTAGCAAGTCCAGGTCATAGGCCTTTACTTTAATCCAGAGCTTTGTGCTGTAATTGGAAGAGTACTGCCTTGGGCTACTGACATGGTAATTATATGACCATGGGTAAGTCCACCTTTAAGAGCCTTAAGTTCCTCTACTGTAAAATAGAAATAAAGATGCTTCTTGTACTTGCAGGAATTTTGTGAAGATGAAATAATATATGTGAAGCATTTTATAATCTTTTAAGGTGCTACACAAAGGTCAGATATTATTATGTAGTTGATGATACACTTTGTCAATTCATCTTACTGAACACTTGGTCACAATGGTAATACTGTGATACAATATTAACAGCTCATTTTAGACAATTCTGTGAGATGATGGATAATGTAAATATTATTACCTCTATTTAACAGCTGAGAAAAACTGGGGTTCAGAAAAGCTATGTAAATGCTGAATTTATGTATCTATGGGGGCATCATTTCTCAACATACTCTCTATGAAACAGAAGTCAGTTACAGCTTTTGTATCTTTTTGTAATATACCAATGTATTAAACATTCCCTTCCCATAATAGTTCCAAAAGAAGCCTTCCTGGCCAGCAAACTCCACTTTATCACTTGGGCAGAGGCTGCACTATTGACTATTTCTTCACGAGTTGCAGAAATGATGGGAACTACTATCTCATCTGGACAAGAATAAGACTAGAAAAGTGAATCCTGACACAAGATATGGTGCTCTGGATGGAAAGCACAGTAAGATTGTTATGTGTTTATGCTTATTTCCTTTTCCAGATTTTGGGTTTTCTCGTGGAGTAGAGACAGAGATAAGTGAAGTTGAGGAGGTCAGGAAACTTTGAGGCCATTGTATTGGGAGGGTCAAAATGTACTAGTGCTTGGAAGATTGTTTCAATTATTTTTAGGATATTTGGTAAATAAATATTTTTAGCACTTACATAATACTAAGTGCAAATGGATGAAATCTGTGAAAGAAAGGAAAGAAAAACTTGTAAAAAATCTTTCAGCTTATTATAGTAGAATGAGAAGACTCGGGATCAAGTTCAGGTTCTCCTACTCACCAACCATCTGACTATGGCCAAGTTATTTCACCTCTTTCAATTACCTTCTCTGTAAAACAGAGATAATAACAATAACAACACTCGCATTATCTAATTCTAAGATTCTCGTATGTAAAGTGGTAAAGTAATATATACATTGAGCTATCATTATTATTATTATTATTATTATTTATTAAAAGGAACCAATAGCTTAAGATGGTATCTATAACCTTAATGGAAAAATAAAAGGCAAAACAAAGCAAGAGCAATGTGGATAAAGCATGTGAGAAGAGTCCAGTTATCTCCAAAAGCCGGGTTGCTGTGGTGGTAATACATGCCTTTGATTTGGTTTTAATTATTTATACTTTGCTCATTTTTTAAGTAGGCATCTAATTTATAATAGAAACAGAATTGAGAAAGGGCTCATCCATCCCTCTCTCTCTGTCAGCACAGGGTTGCTTCCTGCAGAACATCTTGGAGTGCCTCGTCTCACAGACACTCTGTCTAACTCTACCGCATAGAGCCTAATGCACTGATAGTGCTTAATAAACATGAATGGCCATGATAGCAGCAATGATATTAATAGCACAAGTTTGCAGAATTCTAGTGACAGGACTTTTACCACATATTTTGGAAGACTATTCCATATTCTTATTGACTGGCTCTGAGAAAATATTTCCTGATATCCTTTCTAAATTTCCCCTTACTCCCCCTTATGCCATTATAACTAGTTATGGCTTTGGGTTGTTGTTGATGATGGAGAGTGGGGGGTGCCATTTTCCCTAAGTGCTCATCAAAAGTGCTGACTTGGCAGCCCTGGAGACAGAGGGGTTATTATATATCCCTGGAAGAAGCATAACACAAACAGTGGAAACAGGAGTATTTTCCATTTTGACTTATCAATGAACTTCAAATCTTGCTTCATAATGCATAGTCCTTATCTTTGGCTTAGGGTGGGTTGGGTGATGTGGTTCTTCACCCAGAGACACCCAAGTTCATCTCTAGTAAACCACTGAATGGCCAGAAAAGGTATAATTGGGTTTTATTGTTTTTTGTCAGCACCTCATTTCATTCCTCTGAACTATTCTCCCAGGAGCAGTTCATAATAATGATGTAGTCTTTGAAACTACTATTCTGGTTAAGTACAAAGCATAACAAAGAGAAAAGACTAGATTTGGAGTCAGAGGCTCTGAGTTTGAATTACAGGTCTGCTACTCACTACCTGGGTGACTTGAGTTAAATTCATCTCTCTGGGTCTCAGGTTCCCCACTTTTAAGGAATGAGAGGATTAGACTAGATAATCTCTAATGTCCCAACTCTAAATCCATGATCCAATACTCTTAAATAAAAACTAACATTTTACAAAGATCAAGGGAGACTAAAAACCAGTTATGAGGGAGCCTAACACGGATAGAAGCTGCTTTGGATTCCAGAAAACCTAGATTCAAGACTTGCCTCTGACACATACTAACTATGACCATGGGTGAGTTGCTTAATTCCTGTGTCCCAAGTAACAATCTATAAACAAATTTTCAATCTGCATTGGTGGAAAAAGTTTCCACATTGAGAGTTCCTTACATGGATGAAATTACAGGTCTAGAATAATCATCTGATAAGAAAATTTAAGAAAACACCCCAATGATAAATAAGAAAGCAATATTTATGTGAAAAATAAATTGAAAATGATTCTTTTGTTCCCTCTTTCTTCCTCTACCCCCAAGGAAGAAAAAAAAATCTACTAAAATATTATTTAATATTTATTTACAAAATGACCTTAAAATAAGTCTTCATTTCTTAGTGTGACCTTAGCAGTATAAAGCTACTGCCTTCTGTAAAATTTTGATGGTTGGGCTTTTTTACAATCTCATCCCAACTTGAATTAGCAGGAAGAAACCAAGCTTCCTTCTAGAAATAATAGTGTTAAATTTAAAATATAAACAATTATTAGAAATATATATAGTCTTGGCAACCATTAAATATGCTCCTTAAGCAGGTTTATTACTACATAGCATACTTGCATAAAGATTCGTCTTCTCCCAATTTGACATAAGAGAGTCAAAATCAGATTTATTCACTTTACAGATACCATTATTTTCTAATGTCAAGTGTTAAGAATTTCATCTGTGTCATAGTTGCAGGTGTATTCCTTCAAAAACATTCCCCCATCAATATTACCACCACCAGTACTGAGCAATTATTTTGTTCTCTGAAAATTAAACTCAACTTTATATCAAATGCCTGGGATTCACTGAACATTTAATGATTCAGCATTCAAAACCAGAAGATTTATAAAAGTCTTAAGCTCCTGAGCATACAGGAAGAATTGAATATCTAATATAAGCTTCTTCCATAATAATTTCCTTTTTTTCCTTCAAGAAATTTGCCTCCAAAAAACAATTTTCTAATGTTGGAGAAAAGTTCATTGCTTGTCCATTTGGAAAGCAGTGTAACTGGACCAAGAGGGTTCCAAATTTTACAGTACTACTTTTTCTTCTACCTACAGAAGTTAAAGGCAGTCTTGCCTACAGACAGAGGGGTGGGGAAGATGGCCTTCCACTCCAGGTTCCCTTTAACACACTGATACCATGATGCTGTGAAGTGTGGCATGTGATACAGTATTCCCAGCCTGAGAGATTGTCCTGCTATTCATAGGCAACTAAACAGGTGGGGCTATAACTCCATAGCCAACAGAATAACAGAGCTGGTTTTAGGAACTGGGGGAGACAGGAGGGAAAGACAGATAGACACAGACAGACCCAGAGACAAAGAGACATAGGGAAAGAGACAGAGAGGGACAGAGAGACAGATTTAGGGACAGTGAGATGAGGACAGAGACAGGTACAGAGAGACAGAATCAGAGCAAGACAGATAGAAAGAAACAAGGACAGACTCAGAGGCATAGAGACAGAGACAAAGAGACAGAGACAGAGCTCACAAAGTAATATGTTCTTCTTTAGCGTTCTCATTTCTGGGTGAAGAAAGGGATGATCACATCATGACTAATGTGAAAATATGCTTAATGTATCATATAGCATGACCTCTTGGGGAGAGAGAGGAGGAGAAAATTTAAAACTCAAAATTTCATGGAAGTGAATATTGAAAACTAAAAATTAATAAATAAATTGTTTTTTAAAAAGCAAAAATAAAAGATTATAGGATTAAGAGTTGGAAGGAACCTTAGATATCAACTAGCCCAAAGACTCTTAGTTTTTCTGAGTTATGGACAAAAGTAATTAATTGATTGATTGATTAATAATGTAATATTAATAATATAATAATTAATGTTTTTGACTGTCAAAATTGTAAGCCAATTCTGGAGTAGAGGTGCGGGTTGGGTAGGAGAAGAAGAATCTGTTAGTTTGAGTGATTTGGTATCATGGAGGAAGAACAACAGCTGGTTGGTTAAATTGTCCATCTAAAAAAAAAAGAGATGATCACATGGCTGTAAACCAAAGGGAGTTCAGAGTGGGAGCTGAACGTGAGGTAAGATAATAAATAATCTTCAAGTATTATAGAGTTATTTTATTTACAAAGCAAAGAGAGAGGGTGGGGTACTGTACGTCCATCAAGACCAGAGCTCTTTGAAATATTTTCTATACCTAAAGAGTGTGTTCGCGTGACTTCTGCCAGCTTTGGCTACCTCCCCCCTTTTCCTGGGGTGCAGACAGTGATATTCTTTACTTCTTTCTCTCTGTGTAATTTTCATTTTTTCTTCTCAGGGCTTTCTTCTCTGGCACATTTCTTTCCAAGTCACTGAATCAGAAGAACAGAGAATCAGAACTTGAAGGGACCTCAGGAGCCATCCAGAGCCAGGAATTCTTAACCCAGTGTCCATGAACGTGTTTTAAAAATTTTTATAACTATATTTCAATATAATTGAGTTCCCTTGTAATCCCATGTATTTTATTTTATGCATTTAGAAACTTTGTTTTGAGCAAGGGTCCATAGGCTTCACCACACTACCAAAGGATTCATTTTAATGATGAGGAACAAAGCCTAGAAAGGTTGCTCAAGATCACATGGGTCATAAGTGGCAAGGCCAGGATTTGCACCCAGATCCTCTGCCTACTCATCCAGCAGCCTTTTCTGCTGTATCATTTCTTGCCACTGGACCTAGGCGAGTCACTTCATCCTGTTTATCTCAGTTTCTCATCTGTAAAATGAGCTGAAGAAGGAAATGGCAAATCACTCCAGTATTTTTGTCAAGAAAACCCCAGAGGAGGCCATGGAGTCAGACATAACTGAAATGACTGAATAATAACAACAACAACAAACCTAAAACAGGACACCCAGAATTGAAAGCAATTCAGTAGATGGGGTGTGATAAAGGAAGAGTGCAGTGATATTGTCACCTCTTCCTTGGATACCATGCATCTCTAAATGCTACTCAAGAACTCTTTAAAATTTCTGACTGCCATATTAAACCATTGGCTTATGTTGAGCTTTCAATCCACAAAGACCGTTTTTTCTTGTGTCTGTTTTTCAGTTAATATTCCAGGTATGTCTCCTCTATGTTACAAATGTGAAAGTGATTTTTTTTCTTGTCAAAAGATAAGATTTAACATTTAGTATCAATTGCTTATTGCTCTTTTTTTTTTTGTTCCATCCATCCCTGTTCAAAAATCATTTGCCTTGGCAGAAAAAAAAGAAGCACTCTTGTCATCTGTTTTGATGATCAGATCCACCGAAATAGCAGTGCTAGCCATTCTTTTCTACTCTTTTCCCCATCGTAGCTAAAAAAACATGCCTTTTTGACCTTAGCTTTCCTTACCAAACTGAGTTTTACGGTATTTCTTCACAGTATCCTTATAATACCATGCCATACCCTTTTAAAAATTATATCCTCAATTACCTGCTCTTGCCTGGAAGAAAACATATAGCACCTGTACCTCAACTGGGCCCTAGATGGTTATATTTCTTTTTCTATAAACCACAATAGGATACATACATTTTATGTGTGGGTTCGTTCATTGAGCTGGTATATTGATAGACTTACCAAATAAACATTCATTTAGAGAGCAATTTGCCACCAAATAGTGTGGTGACATACAGGACTCATCACCTCTTTTTTTCTGTAAAACAGGTACTGAGGCATTCCCTGGACAACAGAAATAGAATTTGTTGCTGCACTGATACTCAAATCTTTTCTAGTTTGATAAGACCCACCTGAGCTTTTGTTTCACAATTATAGGTTTTTAAAACCCAGGCCACTTTCACACCATAATAAAACATCGGAGGAGATCTTTAGTCGTACTTAAAAACACACATTTAATGTTAATATATCTAAAAAGATATGTTGACAGGTGGCAGGGAGTAGTCATTCAACCACAACTGTATACGATGATTAAATGCTTAAAATAACCTGCAAAAATGTATATTGATCTTTCTCCTACTTTCCCAATACAGTGCTACATTTTCTCTTCCTATCTTTACATCTTTGCATGGATCACCATATTAGTAGGGAATAAGCATTTCTATAGCATCTACTATACCTATTATGTGCCAAACACTCTGCTGAGTGCTTTTTTTTTTATAAATATCATATCATACTATCCTCATGACAACCATGCAAGGTAGGTGCTATTATTAATCCCCATTTTACAGTTGGGGAAACTAAGACAAATAGGTTTGATGAGTTGCCCAGCATCACAAAGCTATTAAATGTCTGAGGTCAGATTTGAACTCAGGACTTTCTGAGCTCCAGCTCTAGCACTCTATCCACTGTGACACCAGCTGCCTCTCAGTAGGCTAAGAAAAGATAAGAATTTGCCTGCAATATACTGTTACCCCCAAACATACAATCTTCAAAATAGAAATAGGAACATATTAAATTATTCATCATGTCTGATACCTGATTCTTAGTAAGCCTACCCTGATTTCTCTTAGAAATTACTATGCTCATGGATCAGTGCTCATTTTGGGATTAAATTAACCAATTTCAAAAGAATATTGAAGCCAACATATTATCTTTGTGGACAATAATTCATATAACTAAAATCACTATGACAATTCTGGTTTTCTTCTCCATTGCTTTTAGTGTCAGTGATCTAGTCAAGGGACCAGAGACAGGTCTGTAAATCTCTTAGGCACTCGGATTTTTTGTTGGTAAAATAGCGATAATAATTGTACTACCTACATCACATTATTGTATGGATAACACTTTTGTAAACCTTAAAGTATAATACACAGATAGGTAGATGACAGATAAATATGTAGATAGATAGACAGACAGACAGACAGATAGATAGATAGATAGATAGATAGATAGATAGATAGATAGATAGATAGATAGAATCAAGTGATAATATTTATAAAATACGTAGCATGGTGCCTGGCACATGGTAAGCACTTAATAAATGTTTGTTTTCTTCCCCATGCTTATAGATAAGTAGACAGATAGACAGACAGACGACAGACAGACAGACAGACAGACAGACAGATAGATAGATAGATAGATAGATAGATAGATAGATAGGATAGGTAGATAGATAGATACAAATCATCAAACCTATTTCCCTTAGTTTCTTCAACTGTAAAATGGGGATTAATAATAGCACCTACCTTGCATGGTTGTTGTGAGGATACTATGATATGCTATTTGTTCAACTAATCCCAAGCCATCACCTCTTACCAGTTAGTGATAATGTGACAACCATTTAGTACATTTCCCCATCTCTTGTCTCTCAAAACTCCAGTCTTTCCTGCATATTGCTGCTAGATTGATCTTCAATAAAATACCATTTTCATCAAATCACTCTCAACTCAAGAATCTACAGTAACTTCTTATTGCCTATCAGATAAATCCAAACTCCTCAGCTTGACTTTCAAATCTTCCCATCCATCAACTGCTCCTACCTTATCTATATGAACCCACTTCTCACTATTCCCTGACAGACATTCAGTCAGGTCGATGCCACATATGACTCTCTTCCTAATACTGAATGCTGGTTGTGAGGTTGTACTGTTCTTTTCCCCTCATCCCCATCTCCTGCCAGGGGCCAACTGGCAAGATCTGCAGCATAGAAAGTATTATAGTACTGTCTAAAGTTTTTCTATGGTGGAGAAGAATAAGGAAATTTTCCATCAGGACATGCTTAGACCATGGGAATGAGGACAGAGTCAGAACTGTAGTATGAGCAAACAAAGGTTGTTTGATAGGGATATAGGTCTTAACTGAATAAGTGTCAGATAGTAGTAATATCTAAATCCAAGGTCAATAGCTAGGACTGCCTACCAAAGAGCTAACTGAGCCCAAAGCAGTAGTGATGTACAAAGAGGAAGCCAAGTATGCAGTTAATTTCAGGTTTTGTGGAATTTGGAGTTAAAAGATCAAGAATCAGAGATTTCTTTCTGGGTGAACAGGAAGAGCCAGACCAGGAAAATTCTAATTTGCTACAAGTCTAAGGATACCCATGAAAGTCTACTCATTCTCCCATTTCTTTCAAGTTTCCTTCAGCTGAAGATCTACACTGCTCTCATTAATCTCCACAGAAACTTGGGAATCTACCTAGTTGCAGACTGAAGTAAGGAAACACTTGAACAGAAATTAGTCATTTACCTGATGACCAATGAAGCCTACAGTCTGCCCTCATCATAAGTAATTCCCTTAATGTCAGTAAACAACCTGGATCTTGTTCCATGACTATTTCCACGTAAAGACAAGACCAGCTGGGTCTCCCTTGAAACTATGACTCTTTGAGGGCATAGAGAAATATTAATGACTCCCTGTGGTCCAAATTTCATGGACAGAATTCAGAAAGCCACACTAATGTTGCTGCTTGCTACCTGGACAAGTGACCTAATTTCTTTGGGTTTTGGTTTTCTCTTCTGTTAAATGAGAGAAGTTGTACTCCCTTCTGTCTTTAAATTCTCTCATACTATGAATTTGGTGGCTACAACACTGAATTCTTAGCTAGGCTCAATTTGTCTGGTTGAATATACCAATCATGACCCAACACATTCTGTCTCATTAGAACAATACAACTGGTCTAACAATCACAAGCAACAGTATGATTTGCATTTTTTAAATATTCTTATCACTCATCATTTCTCTGAGGCTGCCAGTGAGAGTAGCTAGCTCTAGTCTGCTAAGGTTTTTTCCAACTCTGAAACTTCCATGGAATTCAATGCATGACAGTGGGCAAGTCATTTAACTTCTCTGGACCTCAGTGTCCTCATCTGTAAAATGAGTATGTTAGATGAAATAATCCCTCAGGTCCTTTACATTTCAACGAAACAAAACCTTCTATAGACTTCTCAGACTTGTAAGCTCTGAATCTTTCTATATAAGCAGCCAGACCACAAAGCCTACAATGATAAATCAGTGCTGAAAAACACTTTCAAAACTTGCCAGAAATGAACTTACCCATCAGGGAATTCCTATGTCTCTTCTGCTTTTGAAGATAAACTATCTTCCCTCCTCCCTGCCCCAAATCTTGTTTCTGACTTAATACATTAGCAGGGAGAAGCAACCACAACTAATGCAGGTACCATTTTCCCCATATCTCTGCCAAAGCATTCACTGGGGGCTAAAGCATTAGTCAGTTACCGATATATATTGAGCATCCACTGCATCTTAAGCAAGGTATTAGGGACTATGATGAACTATTATAGATACTGAAGGCAAGGTTTCTGTCTTCAACTAGTTGCTAGTCTGAACAGAAGGAAATGACAAATGTGAGGAAATTTCACAATGTAGAATGTCAATTTTTGACCCAAAGTCACAATTGTGATATGATAAACTTAGGAAAGGAATGAGAAAGTTAAAAGCTGAAATTCTTGTTCTTCCCTAACCCACCTGACACTGAGCCTCATTTCCCCTTTATTTCTCTTTATCTCTCATTTTACAAATGAGAAAGGGAAAGCTCAGGAAGGAATGGTAGTTAGGTTATGTTAACATACAATGATGATATAGTCACATTTTGAGAGGTAGCATGATATAGTGAAGAGAGTTAGAAAGAGTGTGGTTCAAATCCTGTCTCTGACACATACTAGCTGGGGAACTGATGGGTCACTTAACCCTTCAGTGCCCCCAGACAGCTCTTTAAGACTATAAGTTACAAAGTGGTAAACTGAATTTCTTTATTGGAAGTTCCCTTTACCAATGTGATCATAGGTCTGGTTCCAAAGAAAACATTTTCTATGTGAATACTAAGCTTGTTTAATGAAGCTATCAAAATAACTTTTCCCACAAACATCAGAATCTCTTTTAAAAATTAACCCAGTGAAATTTTGCAACTCCAAGGAATAAAATATTTTTAACGAGTCAATTTAATTCAATAAATATGTGTTAAGCACTTATTAGGTATAAGGTATTGTGCTAGGCACTAAGGATATTTAGTGCTCAAAAGCATCTGTGATCCTCTCTAGCAATGTAGATCACAATTCATCCATGCCTCACCATCCTGTGGAGCTCCTTTCCAGGTCTTCCCACAAGCTCCCCATAGGAGTTCCACTCAACATACTTAAAGTCCTTCTCGATTTATCTTGATTTCTCCTTGATTTGATCCTGCTATCACGAGGGTAGCAATGGAGCACTCTTGGTTGCTGTCTTTCATTTTCAAAGAGGACCAAAATGATATTACTATGCTAGAGTCAAGTTTCAGTGTCTGACTGTAGCTGATCAATACAAATTCAGAATGTTCTACCACAGATTGGGCACAAATAATCTGTGTGAACATTTGGGATGGATTCTCTAAGTTTGCACATCTTGTGTTTCTCTTCAGCTATTTCAATTCTGTTTTGCTCATAAAGCACAGCACCTTCTCTAATGTGGGCATGCCATGCTGAGTGGTCCTGTGCCAATGTCTCCCATGTCACACAATCAGTTCCAAAGTTCCTAAGAGAAACCTTGAGACTGTCCTTGTATCACTTCTTCTGTGAATGCTTGCCCTGTGTGAGTTCTCCATAAAATAGTCTTTTTGGCATGCATAAGGTTTGCATTCGAACAACAAAGTCAGCCCATCAGTGTTCGAATGCTTAGCAGTTTAGTTTGAAAAAGGACCTCCATGTCTGGTATCTTATCCTACCAGGTGATCTTCAGAATCTTCCTAAGACAATTCATATGAAAGTGACTCAGTTTTCTGGCATGGAGCTTGTATACTGTCTAGGTTTCATAGGCATACAACAATGAGGTCAGCACAGTGGCTCTGTAGACTTTCAGTTTGGTAGTCAATCTAATATCTCTTCTCTCCAACACTTTGGCTTCGGAGCCTCTCAAATACTGAGCTAGCTTTGTCAATGCATGCATCAACCTCATTCTCCATGTGTACATCCATGGAAAGTACACTACCAAAGTAAGTGAACTTATCCACAGTATTCAAAACTTCTCCGTTTGCTGTAACCAATGGTTCCACATATGGATGATGTGGTGGTGGCTGATGGAGCACCTATGTTTTCTTGGTGTTAATTGGTAGGCCAAAATTAGCACAAGCAACAGAGAAGCGATCCATACTCTGTTGAATCTCAGCTTCAGAAACTGCATTGAGTTCACAATCATCTGCAAACAGAAAATCATGCACCAACACTCCTTCCACTTTAGTCCTGGCTTGTAATCTTTTCAAGTTGAAGAATTTACCATCAGTGTGGTAGCTGACCTTGATGCCATGTTCATCTTCATTGAAAGCATTCGACAACATCTAACCATCCAGCTATCATCCCTTATCCTCACCATATAACCAACCATTTTCTCTTTCTATTATGCAATTACTTGTTGACATATTTTTCTTCTATTCTTTTTTGAGTTGTTCATATAATGCAACTTGCTCAGCTCACTCATATCTACCATGAGCCTTTCCATCATCTTCTTATAATATTCATTTTTAATTCTTTGTAAACCTTTATTCCATGTTTCACTGCCATATTATAACATGGCAAAATGTTGGTATTAAAAAGATGGAACTTTGCTTTCCCTGGAAGCCCACGTTCAGTAAAACCTTTGCAGTTTCCTCTTCAGTAATCCATCTCACTTTCCTACTATTGCTCAACACTGGCCCCAATTCATTGTCAAACCACAGTGCTGTAGGGTGTCAATCCAGATGTATGCTGTAATGCAAGCAACAGATATTCATCCACCTGATCTTTGCTCTGTGGGTGGTCAGGTCAAATTCCTTTAAGTAATAGTAGATCTCTTCCAGAAGGCTCCACAGGATTCCAGTCCTTAATACAACCCACACATTATCCCTTGCAAACAGGAGCAACTGGAGAACCTTCTCAACTATGAGGAATCCTTCTTCTCTCTGCACAGGTTTTACATCACAATGAAAAACACCTTTAATCAATATACATTTCCTTGTCTTATGCCCCATCTGATGTATTTATGATCAGAGGGTCACTGAAAAAAGTTATCATATCTCTCAAGGAATTCTTTAATGATTTTGATATTTCAATGGGAGAGTCCATGTTGAAAAAGAGTCTATAACAGCATTTTATTCTACCAAATTAAATGCTTTGTCATAAGCAACAGACAATAAGCATAGTAGGAACTTATACTACCTACATCTTTCAGTTAATGTGAAATGGGAAAAGTGTGGTATGTTATTAAATATCACTTGTGAAAACCTTACTGAGCCTTCATTGAGGATGTCTTCAATTTGTGTGTCAATGACTCTCACAAAACATTTGTATAGTTAGAACAGTAGGGAGATGGGTTAGTCATTATCAATGTTTTCTCCATTGCTTTTTTCATATTAAAAAAAAGATGCAAGAATTTTTCCATGCCTTGGGTATTTTCTCTCCTTCAAATACTTTGCATATCAAATATTTTGTACATCAATGTCCTCATAATTATGTCACCTCAAGCTTGGATCTCCTCTATGCACTTGGTCCAAACTGGCTTCTTTTCCCATCTTTGTTTCCTATAGTACAATATATCTTCTTTTATATGCACACCCAGCACATAATTTGAGTCTGGTGTAGTGATCCCACTGTCCTTGATGGAGAAAATGGGTTGTTATAATAATTTGTACAAATCTTTTCCTTTTTTCTTCTTTGTCATATTCCTTTCATTTTTGTCCTTAAATACCCTTGGGTTGACTTTGCTTAGTTAGATCTCTTGTCAAGCTTTCTTTAGACTTGTTTTACTTGCCACTGCTTCTCTGCTTTATAAGACAGTAGGACTCATAATCCCCAATCATCTTTCTTTGTAAGCTTTTACTAACAAGTTTATATTTTAATCTGATACTTCCCTTACCACCTCTCTGACAAGAGAGATATTGCTAAGGCACTTTCTGAGCTCCTTTGGTTTCTTAGCAATTAATTTACATTAACTAAAGTTCTGTGTAAAATTAATATAAGCAATGTTGGTGTGATTTTTATTATCTATTTCTCATTTGTGAGCTATTTTTTAAAAATAATTCAGGATTGCGTTGTTTCAATTATCCACTTCAAAGTTTTCTCATGATTATTCTTCTTGCTTTTTATTAATTCTAACATTTATATGTCTTTGTGTAAAAAGGATGGATTAGAAAGAGGAGAGAATTGAGGTAGTAAAAGCAGTTAGGAAACTATTAGAGGACTAAACTAGAACAGAGGAGGAGGCTGTCTGTATGTGAGGAGGGGAGAGAGGAGAGAGATCTTATAAGAGGTAGGATCTTATAAGACTTTGCAACTGGATTAAGTCATCGTCAGTATCTATAGATATTTAATAAACCTCGGTGAGAGTAGGGAGGAAGAGAGAAGTAGAAAGTCAGATGTTTTTAGTCACATTTTAAAATCATTCTGATTAATTTGGGTGAAAATAATTTGTACCAACTTCTATCCCCAGTTTGAATAACTGGTTGCATACCTTTTTATCATATCCTTTCATCTTTGCTTCCCAATTCTTGTTTTCTTTGTCTGCTGGTAGTCGTTTAAGGGAAAAGAACATTTTGCTATGGAAATTTTGTCAAGGAACTCTGGTCTTATCTTACTCATTGTACAGTACAGTAATTTGGACTAATTGCTATGATGGCCACTCTTAATTATAGAATATTTGAAAAGAAATACAGTCGTTATTTTCAAGTACTTTTTACTAACTAAATGTGACCCTCCTTCCTGCTTTAATGAGTAGATAAGACCCAGTTGTGACTAATTGCTTCTTTTCCATACCAACCAAAGTCATTCAAAAGTTGATCTCCCAAGTAGATTAAAATATTCTCCCTGTTCTTTAGCTCAGCAAACACTTTCTTTATAGATAATATAAAGCTATTTCAACCCAAGGAGAATTATCATAAATTCCAAATGAATGTGGTTTTCATAAAAACAACAAAGGTTTATCCTGAATCCGTGAAGATAAATATCAGACATAACTACCAATTTTTATACTTAGGCCAAAAGGCACTAAAAGTTAAGTGCAAAAATCAATTTTTAAAGATAAATTCAGTTGAAAGGAATGTAGCCCAGAAAGGAGATTAATTGGGGTTTGGTCACAAGGAGTTGTGTTTGGCAGCGTTTGGGGACAGACAGAAAGACAGACAGACAAATGGAAAGACAGACAGACAAATGGAAAGAAAGACAGAAAGAAGGAAAGAAAGAAGGAAAGGAAGGAAGGAAGGAAGGAAGGAAGGAAGGAAGGAAGGAAGGAAGGAAGGAAGGAAGGAAGGAAGGAAGGAAGAAAAGAGGGAGGGAAGAAACTCTCTCCTTACATAGCCAATCAGTTATCACATTTGCCAAACAACTTCCAAAGATTAAAATGTTTCTAATTGAATCCTCTTTTCTAATAAAGAAAATCAGTTGAGCACAAACAACAGCAGGTAGTGATGGAATAGAACCAAATCTGGATTTAAAGTCACAGGACTTGGATTTGAACGCCAATTGTTCTTACTATCTTTGTGACCTTGAATAGATTGTTTAACCTGTCTTGGTTTTAGTTTAAAAAAAAAAAAGGAAGGTTAGGTCAGATGATCTCTAAGGTCCCCTCTAGCCCCAAATCTTTATAACTATGTATGATCTGACACATTCAGCATGTCTGGCAACGTATACAACATTCTGCACAAGTAGTTTCTTTCCTCTCTGACAAGAGGAGGTAGTTGTTTCATTATTTGTTCTCTGGGACCTTTATTGGCTTTTCAGTTACTCAGAGTTAGGTTTCCTTTTAGTAATTTTTTTCATTTTCATTATTGCAATGGTGTATGTTGTTCTTCCACAGCATACCTAACTTTAGGTGTACCCCAAAACTCCATTCTGGGCTCTCTCCTATTCTCTCTCTACACTGCTTGGTGAGCTCATCAGCTCCCATGAGTTCAATTATATCTATCCAGCTCCAGTTTCAATCTACCGAGCTCCAGTTGTGCATTTGCAACTGCCCTTTGGATATTTCAAACTGTAGGAATCTCAAACTAAATATATCTAAAACAGAATTCATTATCTTACCCCAAACCCTTCCCCCTTCTATACTTTCCTGTTCCTATCAAGAGCACACACGTCCTTCCAGTAACCCACATTTACAACTTTGGTGTTTTACTTGACTCCTAACACTCTCTCTCTCTCTCTCTCTCTCTCTCTCTCTCTCTCTCTCTCTCTCTCTCCCCGTCTACATAGCCTATCAGTTGCCAGATCTACCAACCAATTGCCAATGAAAGAAAGTTGAAAGGCCAAGATCCCTGCTATAACAGCACTTCCAAGACCTTCAGACCTGTTTCCAGCCTAGCCTTAACAAAAGGCATCCAAGGAAGCAACCCTAGAAGCTGCCTCTGCAGCTACTACAGTCTTTACCTCCTTATCAGGCTACTGAAAACTCAGAAAAGAAAGCTCTCATAGCCAAAGTCCTAGGCACTAGCAAATGACTTGGTGCCAGAAACAAATATTTTTATTAATTTTTAAATTTTATTTTAATTTAATTTCCATTAATGGCCATGTCACTAAAGAATACTCATAACTATTTGCTTTGCTGCACTGCCCTAAGGAACACTGGAACTTTCCCTTTGCTCTACAAACAGAACCTTCCTATATATGTTGTCTTTTTCTGTTAGGATGGAAGCTCCTTGAAAGGCAAAGAGACTATTGCTTTTTTTAGTTCTATCTCCATTCCTTTGCACATAATAAGCACTTGTGCTTTTTCATTCATTCATTCATTTTGTACTCATTTTATATATACCTATTGAGTACATATTGTCTCCCTGGTAGGACATATGCTTTTTTAGGGCAGGAATATTTTTTATCTCTGAATCATCAGTGCCTACCATAGTTTTTGGCACACAGTAGATCCTAAATAAATGCTTGTTGATTGATTGGTTTTGATTTCATTCTGTATCAGTTCATGCAAATCTTTCCATGTTTCTCTGAGTTATAAATAGTCATAATTCTCTATAGCACAATAATGTTCTATGACATTCATATACCACAGTTTGTTCAGCCATTCTTCATTCAAATGGTGTCCACTTTAATTCCAAATCTTTGCCACTACAAAATGTGCTGCTATAAATATTCTGACAAATATTGAACCTCTGTTTGTCTTCAACCTCCTCATGTTATAAGCCCAATATTGACATCAACCAAGTCAAAGAGTATGAACAGTTGAACTGATTTTCTTGCATAACTTCAAATTGTTCTCCAGAATAGTCAGATCAATTCACAGCTCCAGCAACAATGCATTAGTGTGCCAGCTTTTCCACAATCCCTCACTGACAACCCCTACTTAGTGCTCCCTTTTCTATGTTAACTTAGTGTTCTTGAGAAGGGCTAAAATGTTGTAGCTTCTATGCTGCCGAAGGACTTCAAGTAGTATTAGTGCCCTCTAAATTGCATTGAATACCTAATCATGTCATCCTAGTCACAAATCTGATGATGATGATTATAAGGTCAAAATTGTAAAATGTATTAGATTATCTAAAGTAGTCTGTTTGATTACTGTGACGCTGCAACTTGAGTTCTCACCTACATTGCTTTAAAAATGTATATATGAGCAAATTTGTATCTCTCATATATATGGGTATGTCTATATACGTGTGTGTATACATATACACATACATATATGTAACATATACACACACATATATAGAAATATATGTATGTATGTATGTATGTATGTATGTATGTATGTATAAACTAAGTCCTGCTGACCAGGAAACACCAAAAAATAAGTATTTCTTTTAGTCTACTTTTCTAGTTTCCATAGTCTGACCTACAACACAATAGAAAAATTCTGGGGTGTCTATTTCCCCACCATGCTACTAGGGAAGGACTGGGGTCAGAGGAGGAGGGGAGAGAGAAAGCACTGAATTTATGATGTATGCCCCCAAGTGACTGAAGCCCTCAGAACCTTTTAGTTCTTCAAAGAGCCTTATTTAAGAGCACCCCCATTTACCTTAAATGGAGCCTCTTTGAAAAGGGCCACCCTCTATTATCTGGCCATCTCTTCCCTGATGCAACTTATGGGTGTATTCACCAAGGCTGAAAAAGAGATAAGTGCACTCTACAGCAGCCTTCCTCCCTTTTCTATCAAATGTAAGTGGTGTTATAATATTGATACGATCAAGACTAATGAGCCATTAATTCTAATTCAAAAAAATGAGGTAACTGAGCATGTTCTTTTTACAACGCATTGATCTGACATGACAGTCTAAGGGAAGATTATATTTCCTCTTGGAAATATGCCTGCTCCTTTGTGAGCCATTTAAAAATGTTCCCTATATGGATGTGCTTTTCTATGTGCCAAAAATAAATCTAATAGAAAGAGACAAATATAATGTCTAAGGAGAAAATATGTCCACATTTTAGCATTCCTCCATCCTGCCTCTCCCTTCCTTCTAGACCTAAAATGTGTCACATAAGTAAAGTTGTTCTGTAGATCAGCAAGGTAAATTTTGGTGAGGTGAACCACCGATCTTTATTGAAAAAGATTGCATCCTCCTAAGTTCTATTCTGATACCTCATTGTGGTGTCAAGATGGCCCTGAGTTTTCAAAGATTATGCTAGGAGAGCAAAAGCTGTAGCAGGTTAGACTACACTTTTAAAAAAGCTTTTGAGAGTGGGTCCTGTGATGATCTCTATCTTCTGTGACCCAACCTGACAAAATCTGGAGAGGCTCATGACCAGGTTGGCTGCAGGATGATAAATTATTTGACAACAGCAACTCTAAAAGACCATCTTCTGAGTTATAGAGGGGTGGTGAGCTCCCTTAGTGGAGGAATTCCAGATCTGAGGCAGCAGGAGGAGGGGAAGGCTTAAAAAAAGACAAGGCAGAAGAAGGGCATATTCAAAGCAAAGAAAACCTATCACAAGAATGATTAGGTCCATAAAATTAGGTTTGAGGGGTACCATAATAGCCTAGCTTAATCTGACTCAAAGGAATGACTCTAACATGGAGTAATTTGGTTCAGCTAGGAGAGGAGGGTAGCACCATGGATGGTCAGTGGAAAAGATGTCTTGGAACAGTGAAATCTTCTAGTGTTACTCAACTTCTAAAGTATATTTACTTAAAATGTAATAGATAAAGCACTGCATTTGGGGTCAGAATACTTGGGTAAATTGGATCTCTTGACCATACCAGTTTAGTACATGGGCTGTCCATTAGTTATCTCTTGCATGATCAGCTCATCTCCTTTTCCAATTATACATCTCTGTGGTGGTACCCTTTTTGCCCTTTATCCTATTTGCTTCTTATATTTCTAAAATATTGGTGTAAAGATCACGCTTTACTTCTTCCCTTCCCTTCCCTTCCCTTCCCTTCCCTTCCCTTCCCTTCCCTTCCCTTCTCCTTTACCCTATTCTTCTGAGGGGGGAGGAGGGGAAGGAGGAAGAGAGATCCTGGCTTCCCCACCCCACTTCACCTCTCAAGGATGGTCTCATGCCAAATCTTCTCTGAATTTTGACTGCTCCTGGGGCTTAGGTTTTTAAAACCCTGGAATATGGCTAATTTACCTAAGAAATCTCTCTTCTTTCTTCTGTCTCAATCACACAGATGTTCACACTTTTTTAAAAGGGTTGTAGAAAGACTCCTTAATATTCCTATGCAATTTGGAGAGGAAAAAAAGATAAAAGATGCTAAACACAGAAAACCTGCCTTTCTCAAATACCAATATACTATAATTTATAACATATATTTTATCAAACTATATTTGCATGCACTTGAATATCCCAAATTTAATAGACATTTTTGAAAATCATGAAATCTTAGAGTTTAAAAAGGCTTTATAGATTATCTAATTTAACCTATATATAAATTATGAAAACCTCCTATATCCCAGGTAAGTGATCATCCATCCTCTTCTTGAAGATTTCTAGTGATAGTAGCTCACCATAACAACTCGATAACAAGTTCTTATTTATTTTGAACACAAATATATCTTCCTGTAACTTTCAGAGTTTAGATCTGCCCTCTGATACCAAGAAGTAAAAAAATGTCATTCCTCTTCCATTTGATAGTGCTTCAAATATTTGAAGACAGACATTATGTCCCCCTAAGTTTTCTCTAGTCTAGATATCATGACTTCCTTTGGTCTGTCTTCATATGGCACAGTTACTAATTTCTTTACCATCCTGCTTGCCCCTCCTATGGATGCACTACATCTTTTCATGGTACCTTCTACAATATGGTGACCAGAAATAGACCTATTACTCCAGATGCTATTTGACTAGGACAAAGTAGAGAAGAAAAAAAAATCACTTGCCTTGTTCCAGGTGGCATATTTTTATTAATTCAGCTTAAGATCTGTATGCTTTTATGGTAACCTCATTGCCCTGCTCTTTGATGGTGAGCTTTTGGCCCTCTAAGTCCCCTAGGATTTTTTTTCTTTCATTCTGATGTTTGTTTCTAGGACCATAGGATATAGGGCTATAAAGATCCATAGAGATACTTTAATTTAATGTCTTAATCTTCTAGATGAGGAAACTGAGAAGGTTCATGCTATATGTGTTTGTTAGCAGGAGAAATGGGTGAAGACAATTAGACAAAATTGAAAACTGAAAAGGAAATAGAATACTACATTTGATTTTATTAAGGTGACTCAATGTCCTTTATTGGGCATGATTGTCTCAGATCTGCCCTAGATGGATAGGAACCTGAGATTAATCATCACATGGGACATGTTTGTAACATTATTAATGTTATAAAATTGTCAATATTTCCATATGTTTCTCCAAGTACCTGTCCTCAGCTGGCATGCTGATGAGAAACCTCATTCAGGTCCAGTACTGAATATATACACTTCTAAGATGAACTAAGCATTATGTTTTTATTCCATCACTAAAGAATGGTACTAGGCATCTGAGGATGATGTGGAAATAATCCTACTGTGTTAGGGGCAAACATATCATAGCTAGGCTTTATGACCCTACTAAAGAATATTATCATCTGGGAGTTTTTCTGCATTAAATTTCAACATTCTATTTGCAATTCACAAAAACAAAGTGAAGACTCATACAGAAGGAATATCTTGCAAGAATATGTTGTTCAAAATCTATAGGAAGAAAGCCCAGGAACTGTCATAGCTGTTCATGTCAGCCAGCATTAAATGATCTTGGTTATTCACATGACAGCAAAGCCCTAGAGTTGTATTATATTCCTTGGGTAAATGGAAGAATGCCTCAGGATACTGCAATGTTTGCAACAGTGGTCCTAAAGGGTCATAAGTGCAGGATGGAAGTCAAATCCAGAGGTTTTGTATTAATAATCAGGAAAGGTATAATCCACAATACAATATTTTCTCAAAAGACCTATTTTCTGACATGTTAAAGATTCTGTTTATTTTTCAAGATTATTATGATCACACAGTTGAAATTCTTGAATTTGTGGTGTGATAAAGTAGTAAAGCACAGTAAGGAAGAGCCCAAGCTGTATTATCAGAGTTCTTGGGTTCAAATACCACCTATGACACTACTTTTATGACCTTAGACACATCACTTAACCCTCACTAGCCTCAGTTTCTTCGGCTGTAAAATAGAGAGTTGGACTAGACTGCCTCTAAAGTTTCTGCTGACTCTATCACTATGATCAAGGCTGAAATGGTGCCAATAGGAATCAGAATCCAAAGCATTCAGACTAGTAGAGGAACTCTACTAAGTGATAAGAATTTTCTTAGGAGACAAGAGTTTACACCAAAGAGTATGTTTTTTTTTTTGACTGAACCCATCCACTGACACAAATTTATGTAAAAACTATACATGCCTTCTCCATTTAGGATGGAAATGGGATGAAAAAAACTGGGTATCTAATCAAACAAGGTCTCTTCAAGCCAGTTAGATATGCCTAATAGACTGTATCAGCTTTATCAGTATTAATCCAGTCCCATCTAATAAGCACTTATTAAGCACTACATGTGCAAGGCACTGTGTTAGGTATTGCAGATACAAGTGCCTACAGATAAGACTGGGGACAACAAGTGAGTGTGAGACACTTCTTTAGCCTTCACACTATGACTGTGACTACAATCAAATGGCTCCTTGCTTTCCTTGTTGGGGAGAAGTTGTCTGCAAAACATGCCCAAGTTCATCAACCTGTCACTGTCAGCGATGCTCCTGCAGGCAGAATCCCCAAAGATCATTACACTTTGAGTTGAGCATCAAAAACTCTCATTTTATAGTTCAGTGTTGCTCTTAGTATTCTCCACTAGTTTATGAAAACTTTACTTTTTAACATTCCAGCTGAGGTCCTATGTTTTGAAAATATCTCAATAAAGGGAATGCCAGAGATGAGCTCAAGGACAGACTTCAGGAAGTTCTGCATCATTTCAGTACATCAGATATTCAAGTTAAAAAAGAGAAACCTGAAATCAGAAACTCCAAGCTCGTCGTCTTAGTCTATTGCATAAATTGCTTCTGCTATTCACTCCATCCAAGATAAGGTGTTTGCAATTTGAAAACTTGCAATCCACGCATTAAAAACAAATCCAGACCTGCTTCTGTAGTGTTGGATTTGGACTCAGAGGACCTAGGTGTCAATCTTACCTCCATTATTTACTATCTGTCTCATCTTGGGCAAGTCAATTTTTGCCTTTCTAAAATGAAAGGGTGAGATTAAATGACTTCTGCAGTCCCTTTCAGCTTGAATGTGTAATTCTGTTATTCTCTGATCCTTTCTGAGATTATTACCATGTATTTCTTTTACAAAAGTCAAGAGCCATTGAGTCACTTCACTGCCTACTGAGAAAGGGTTTTAAAGTATTGGGCTTGCCAATATGAGGATGCTTGCTCGGAATGTCAAGCAGTTATTAACTAATGAGGCTATGATATTACAGTATAATGAACACAAACAGGCTTCCTTACTACTGTGGCTATGCCATATGGCATTGGTGCTGTGCTTAGTCGCGAAAGTCCAGATGGCATAGAGGCACTGACTGCTTGGAACTCAAGAACAAGATCACCTACAAAAAAAAAAAATGATACACAAAGTGACACAATTAGCTGAATGAGATCCCAGATTGGCACATTTCTTGAATCAGGTTGATAGGGTCAGCCTATAAGAAATAGTTTGAAGAATTCAACCCAATTCAACAAGCATTTATTAAGCACCTACTTACATGCAAGGCACTATGCTAGGTACTAGGTATACAAAGTCAAAATCAAAATATTCCTTTCCTTCTTTGGGGGAGGAAGGAGGAAGAAAAAAAATACAAATCAAGTCAAGAAGCATTTATTAAGCCCTTACTAGTTCCAGGCATTGTACTAAGTCCTGTGTATACAAAGAAAGTAAAAAGCATGGTCCTTAGCCTCAAAGAAGTTACATGTACAGATTAAAAGAAAATGTTAAATAATCAGTGGTAGAACACTAACAACAGGAGAGACCCTCATAGGAGTTATCATTTAACCTGAGCCTTAGATAGCTTATATATAAAAAGATGGAGACTAGAAAGGGAATGTTGTACATGAGAAACACTTAAAGAGGCCATTTGACTGGACTATAGAGTATCTAAGAGGTAAATAATGTACAGGAAGTTTAGAAAGATCATGAAGGATTTTAGAAGCCAAATAGATGATTATCCATTTTATCCTAGATATATTAGGGAGTCACTGAAACTTCTTAAGCAGGGAACTGATATTAATTAATGTTTTTCCCAAAATGTCAATAATATTATCTGCTTATAAAGAATAATTCCTGTAATGAAATTCCATCATTCCAGAGGGCACTCATCATGTTATCCTAGCAACACTACAAATAGAATATTGTATGTGTATCTGTATATGAATGTGTTATTGCTATTACTGTCATCATTGTTCAGTCATTTCAGTCATGTCCAACTCATCATGACCCCATTTGAGGTCTTAGCAGAGATGCTAGAGTGGTCTGCCATTTCCTTCTCCAGCTCGTTTTATAGATGAGAAACTAAGGCAAACAGCGTTAAGTGACTTGCCCAGGGTCACATAAATAAACTAGTAAGTGTCTAAGGCCAGATTTGGGAGGAGCAAGTGACCTTGCACAGCCCTCTCTCACTCAGATCAAAGACAATTGTAAGCCATGTCATCATTTCCCTAGTGTCATGTCCTCTTCAAGAACAAAGGACAAACTATACAACCACAAGGCCAGATTGGAACTCAGGAAGATGAGTCTTCCTGATTCCAAGCCCAGCACGCTGTCCACTGAGCCACCCAGCTGCCCCCTATATGTATATGATATTCTATAATTAATAACATAATGTTATATATATATATATATATATATATATATATATATAGCAATTTGTATGACTACTAGCCAGATTAAATTATTTGAAATTGACTTTGATTTTAAAAGTGCAAACAATCAAAAGGCATTTAAATTTCATGGAATTGGCCATGAATCCTTGGTCAAGAATCTATAGTGCTTTTTTCAGGATCATTTCAAGGGAAGAACTTCTTGATCATGGTAGACCTCTTCTCTAACCAGATACTGCTACTTTAAATTCCTCCAAGAAATCACAGCAGTCTAGAACTTTAACAGAACTTAGTCCATAGTCAACTTCCTCATCTGGACTTTTTAAAGGAGTTACAAAGTAAACTAGAACAAATCATGTATGTGACTCTACCTGTGCCCACCATTGTCATTTTTGCAATGAATTTGTTTTTGCTAGGAAATATGAACTTGGAGAAAGATAAGTTCTCAACTCACTGTTCTGGGAAAAGACTAAAGTGTATGAAGATTGAGGTGTCAGGACCTGTTTCTTGAAAAATGAGACTGCATGACATTGCCATCTTGATCACCTTTGAAAGTATTCCTCCCAAGGTGATTGACAATAGAAACATTAAAATGCACCCAAGCCCTCTAGCTTCTACCTTTCAATGATGTTTTCTAGGAAATTACCAGAACCACAAAGTAAAAGAAATTTTACTCTGATCACCACAAATGCTCCCCATGCCTGGAATGCTATTTCTCTCCCCTGTGCCTCCTGCTTCCTTCAAATCCGAGCTAAAAATCTCATCTTCTACAAGAAGCCTTCCTCATCTTCCTTAATGCTAGTGTCTTCCCTCTATTGATTACCTCTAATTCATCCTGTATATATTTTGTTTACATGATTGTTTGGCAGTTTTCTTGCTTGTAAACTGTGAGCTGCTTGAGGGTGGGAACTGACTTTTGCCTTTCTTTGTATCACCAGCACTTAGCACAGTGCTGACATGGAGTAGGCACTTACTAAATGCTTATCTGCTGATTGACAACTAGTGAAGTGGATTCCACTATTATTTCTCCCCCTCCTAACATGACACAAAAAGAATATTATTACTTTGCTGGTTAAAAGATCATTAGCTGGGGGTGGAGGAGTTGTCTCTGTATATATGCACTTTAGCGCTTTTGTTGTTGTTAAGTGTTTCCGTTATGTCTGACTCTTCATGACCCCATGGACCAAGTGCTGATGGGGTTTTTTTGGGCAAAGATACTGGCGTGGTTTGCCATTTTATTCTCCAGTTTTGTGCAGGCAGGGGTTACATGACTTGCCAAGAGTAACACAACTAGTAAAAGTGTCTGAGGTCAGATTTGAAAGCCTATCTTTCTGGCTCCAGGCCAAGTACACTATCCACTGTAATACAATGTAACCTTGCTATTCCCTTCTAGTTCCCTAATCTTTTATTAAAGCCATAATTTAAGCACATTTATTAAGCACTTATTATATGTCAGGCATTATGCTAAGCTCCAAGGATACAAAGAAAGGCAAAAACATTTCCTGCCTTCAAAGGGCACACATTCTAATGGGGGAGACAACATGAAAATAACCATGTACATACAAGACATATTCAGGATAATTTGGAGGTGATCTCAGAGGAGACCCTATTGAGGAGGATTAGGAATGGTTTCTTACGGAAGGTGATATTTTATCTGAGAATTGAAAGATACCAGAGAAGGCAAGAATCAGAGATGAGGAGGAAGAGAATTCCAGGCATGGCAGTCAGTCAGTGAAAATGCACTCAGGAGATGGAGTGTCAGGTTTGGGAAATTGTAAGTAAGCCAGTATCAATGGAGGCCAGTGTCTCTGGATTACAGAGTATATGGAAAGGAGTAAAATGTAAGAAGACTAGAAAGGTAGGAAGGGGCCAAAAGTGAAGGGTTTTTAAATGCCAAAAGAGAAGTTTATATGTGGTCCTAAAAGCCACCAGAGATGATTACTAAAATGGCAGGTGACGTATTCAGACCTGTGCTTTAGGGAGATCACTTTGGCATCAGAGTAGAAAATATCTGTGACAAAATACACAACCTCTTGTCCCCATAATTCTCCATCTCTCCACCAAGAGGAGAGAAGTATGGCAACATATGTCTCTTCTCTGGCCCCAGTATTGGTCATCTGCAATGCTTTCCAAAGTAGTAATAGTATGTACTGGAATATCTGCTTATTTCTATTGCTGAGACATACACCACCAAGATAGATACGGCATAACAAATAGGCTTGTCTGACTGAAGTTGAGATCACACCTAAGGAACTACAGACATTAGACAAAGGGCTTCGAGAGCCCATCTTACAGGCCATGATCAGGAGTTTTCATTTGAAGTAACTGAAAGCCAGTTCAAAAACCTTACAAGGAAGATAGCATGATCAAAATAATGCTTGAGGAAGATCACACCTGCTGTTGTGGGCTGAATCAGTAAGGAGGAGCAGGAGGCAGAGAGACTGATGCAGGGGGTGTTGAAGACATTCATTAAATGATGATGGTGATAATAATGCATGGTCAATAGCATATGACTATTTATGTTGTGGTACTTTAGAGCAGCAAATGTAAGAGATGGTCTCAGGGAGTCTGAAGCAGGGGCTTTTATCTAGCCTTTACAATTTTCCCGTCCCAGCTCTTATGAAGCACAATTTGTCTCTCTAGCTTTTAGAGACTATACTCTCACAATAGGAGAATATCCTATTTAAAAGCCAAAATTAAAAAACAAACAAACAAACATAAATCCTATGGACATAAAAAAAACCCCTGCTTTGTAAATGCTATTCTATTTCCAACAACTCTCTCTCCTACAATTTTCCTGGAGCATTTTGCCTAAATCTCACCTTTGCCCCTATTCACATGCTATTATTAGTATTCATCTTGGCACACATCATCTCTTTCCCATTCTCCAGGGCCATTGCCAGTCATTCTAACCTCTTCCTCCTCCTCTCCCCTTCCTCCTTCTCTTCTCCCTCTGTCCACCTGGAGAGTCATATCCTTACATGTAGTTTTGATCACTTTGCAAGTGATATATTGGGGTATGGGGCTGGATTTTTTCCCTTCCCTAACTCTGTTTGCCTCAGTTCCTCATCTATAAAATGATTAACCAGAGAACTCCTCCTCTTCACTCCACTTCATCTCAGTCACTTGGACATCTTCTCTCACTATCTCCTCCATCCCACTCTCAGATGAAGAGGTAGCCCTTCTCCTTGCCAAAGTAAAACCCTAAATAGGCACCTCTGATCCCATCCTCTCCCATCCTTTTCAATGTATTACCTCTTCTGTCATTCTCATTCTCTCACTTACCTTCAATCTTTCCTTGTCTAACTGTCTTCTTTCCTGCTGCCTACAAACATGCTCATGTTTCTCCCATTCTGCAAAGAAAGAAACAAAAAAACACAACACCCTCACTTGATCCCACCATTCCAGCCGACTTCCATCCTGTATGTCTCCTCTCTCATCTAAACTTGGTGAGAAAGCTATCTAAACTAGATGTTTCCATTTCTTCTCCTTTCACGTGCTTCTAAAGCCTTAGCAATTGGGCCCCTCACTTCATCATTCAACTGAAACTGCTCTTTCCAAAGTTACCAATGACTTAATAATTACCAAATCTCATGACCTTTTCTTAGTCCTCATCACACTTGATCTCTCTGCAGCATTGACATTGTTCATCCTCCTCTCTCTAGGTTTTCATGATGCTCTTCTCTCCTAGTTCTTCTCCTGCTTGTCTAATTGATTCTTCTTTGATGGATGGAGCCTCATCCAGGGCATGCTGACCAACCATGGGTATCCCCTCATTGTCTTTCCTGGGCCCTCTTATCTTCTCTCTATATTCTTTCTCATTTGGGGATCTCTTCAGTTCACATGAGTTTAATTATCATTTCTATACAGATGATTCTCATATCTATTTATATATCCAGTCCATCCCTCTCCAGAGCACTAGTCCCATATCAACCAACGATGCCTTTCCCCTAAGGTTATCTCCCAAATACACAGTATATAACTTTTAGGTAAATAGTTTTTTGCATGATATCTCCCTCAGAAGAATGTGAATTCTGTGAGAGTTAGGACATTTTTTGCCTTTCTTTTAATTCTCTGTGTTTAGCCCAATGCCTGGCACATAGCAGGTAATTAACAAATCCTTGTTACTTCCAGCTTTCAATCTATTATCCTTTGTTTAAAAACACTGTAGTGTGGTTGTTATTTTTGTTTGTTATTTTTTTTCCTATTTTCTTCCTTATACAGTCTTCTTAAACAGATTTTATGGATGTGTTAGACTGATTCAAGTCTTCCTCCAATACCATCTTAAGGTATCAAGGTAACAGTTGCTGGTTCTATCAAATTGGAAAGCCTTGAGAATAGACCCAGAAAGGAATTATCTTATAGTCAATATGACTATATGACAACAAAGCTAAGTCTAGATAGAATCATTATGAGGTGGAGATGAGGTGTTACTTCCTAGTTCTGTTTAGTGCATATGTGACCTTGTGCAAGTCAATTAATTTCTCTAGGTCTAATTTTCCTCATCTATAAAAAAAAAAAGGCAATTGAAATATATGATCTCTATGGTCCTTCTAATTCAAAATCTTTGATACTGAAGTTGGTTATCATGTGATGTATTTTTTAACATCCTCCCTTCACTCTCAAGAAAAGAATACAGTCTACTCTGAGAGAAGGTTATGGTCTATGTCCATAGAGAGAGGACAACAGAGCCTGGCACAGAGAAGTACTCAATAAATGCTCTATCTTTTTATCTATATCTATTTTCTATTCATTATCTATCTATTATCTGTTATTTATCTGTCACCTGTTATCTATCCATCTATTATCTCTCCATATGTTATCTATTATTTATTTACTATTGATTATATCCATCTATTATATATTATCTATTATCTTTCTATCTATACATCCATATGTTATCTATCATCTATATATTATCTATCATCTATACATTATCTATCTATTATATAGTTGTCTATTATTTGTCTATCCATTGATTGTTATTTATTATCTATCTATTCATCCATTATCTACCTATTTTCTAATCATCTAGTATATATTACATATCTATTAATCTATCCATCTATTATCTATCTATCCATCCACATGCATGAAATTACAGATTTTTGAAGAGGTGTAATAAGTCAGGTTTCATGGTATATTCAGAATATTCAACTCACTGCTTTAGCAAGAAACTATATTATTCACGACTCCATATCCATAACCACTATTACACCAAAGACTTCTTCAGATATACCTATATCTCTAGATGGTTTCTTGTTGGCCTTGCCTCACACTAAAAGAATATATTTAAAATTCTTATGTTCCATATGCTAATAACTATGGTCAGCATCTTTAATAATTAATAGTTACAGAATGAATGCAAAAGCTGAAAAGAGAGAAATTTCACAGAACTCACCCTCTTAAAACCTTGTATTCTAATGCAATGAAGAAGAAAAACTGCAAATAGATTTGTTTCTACTTTTTCCTTCATATCCAACTTTTAAGTGCCCCAAGTCAAGCCTACACAAGTTCCTGATAGACTCAAGACAATTAGGCCCTGGCAAACAGAGAAACAAAATTAAATATCTAAGGAGATGGAAACTTATTGCCCAACTCGGAAAAGTCTAAAACGATCCACTCCACACCAAATGTTAGTGAGTGAAAACAAAAGCAGCAGAGCTGAAAGGGAGTACTATGATTACTTCAGATTTTTCTAAATCAGTCATCCCCTCTCACCCGAGACAAATTTATTTTCTATCACCCCTCCCCTTTTCACATTATTTTAAATTCAAATTAGCTCACCTGGCTGTAATTGCAGATTTAGCGCAGGATGGATGGGAGGAGCAGCTCATTCTCTTCATTATGCAGCCCCAAAGTCACAGAGGTAATAAGTATCAGAGGTGGGATTGGATCCCAGGTCCTGGGACTCTAAACATTAGCCCAGGTAAAATATGTGTATTTCTACAAGGTGAGAGAAGAAACGACAAAAATGGATCTCCTCAAAGAGGAAAGGGTTTTTCCTATAGAATGTGATCACTCAATCAAGCATTATCTGCTTCTGTGTGAGTCACTGTTCTAGGCACTGGAGATACAAATATACTCTCAAGTTATAATTTACCTTGTATTTTTCCCCTTCCCCAACCAGATTAAAAACTCCTAAAGTCCAGAGGCAGAATCTTCCATTTTTTAGTACAGAGCTCCCAATGTGGTCTTCATATAGCGGGTGATCAATAAATTTTGTTGATTGATATATTATGCCTTTCATGGTATAATTTAAGCCCTTTCCCATTTGAGCCATCCTTTTTAGACATAATAAAGCTGCCCACAGTAACTTATACAAGGTATCTTTCATGGACAGAACTTGAAGATATTTCCAAATTAAACTGTTTTTTTAAATAGGGAAATGAGATACAATGACTTTCCATTTACTCATAGGGCTTCTCAATCTGTTCTCATCTCACCCCCCATACCTTACTCATTCCTACTGTTGTTGTATCCAATGGAGTCGTGTCCTGGGAAATTGTAGCATTAAAGGTGAAGGCATAATATTATTTCTGTGTTAGTCTGGGTACTTATTAGGTGCTTAAAAAATACTTAATTGATTTTTTCCTCATGACCATCAACCTCAGCCCCTTACTTAGCTTATGGAAGTTCTTATTTTTTTTTTATTGGAAACAAAACATTTGGGAATTAACTATGGTATTTTGGTGCCTCTTCAACCAAATCTTCATTTATTCCAAGGCAACACTGCACACTGCTCAGAACAAATAACAGTTCTTCAAAGACTGTCAAGTTGCACACCCCAGTGCTCATCAAACCTAATTAATTTTTGCATTATTATTTTTTAAATATTTCATTGTACTTTCAATATAAATTGATACAATAAACACCAAGCAAGAACGTAGCATTTTGCATTATTATTTTATCAGGTCTCACATTTTGGCACTAAATAATGAGATAAATCAACTAAGAAACAGCAGGAAAACACCAATAAAGACAAATACCATTATCTTAACTTTTTCACATAGTGCTTTTCTATAAGACCTCCAGTTAGAACTGTTTGTAGGGGGCTGGGTAGGGGACATGGTAGGGGGGAAAAGAAGAAAGAAAAAGACCATGCAAAATGAATCCTGCAATAAATATTTAAATTGTGATGTTGTTCATGCTAGATGAAAATATAGTAAAAGGAAAACACAATACTTCTCTCCACAGTGATATAAAGATAAACAATAATAACAGTCATGATTTACAGCAAAATGTATAGAGGAATAAAATTGATGAAAAATCAGCAAGTAATGAGCTGTACAAAGAAGGATTGTTATTACATAAAATCTGTATAAGCATAAGAATTCTAAGACCACTGGAAAGTTTATGTATATATATATGTATGCACAATATGTATATGTGTATATACATACATGTACATATTGTATAAATATGTTGATTAATATAATTGGGTATACACATGTGTATTGTGTATACACATATATATATATGCACATACATACATACATACCCAAAAATATTCATTCATATATATTTGTATTAATATATATGAATGAATATGTTTAAGTGTATATACACACATATGTATCTATATATTATACAATGCATATATACTTATACATTTATATGTATGTCAATGAATGTGAATATATATGAAATACACGTGAATAAATATACATAAACATGCATATACTGAACATACATGTGTATATATTCATTTACATATGTTCACATTCATTCATACATATAAATGTATGTGTATATATACACTCAAATAAATTCATTCACATATATTTATATGTGCATGTATATATTTATAAACCCAAATATATTTACGTACATATAGTTTAGATAGTATTCAGAGAAAATTCCAATTGCTTTACAAATTCTTACACAAGTACCTAATTTTTCCTCCTGTAATAATGAAGTTACAGAAAAAAATATATAATATAAATATAAATATAAATATAATATAATATAATATAAATCACAATAACAATTTCCTAAGGAATATGTTTCTTCTTAATAGATAAATTGAAAGGTAACATCACGGAGTCCCAATCATGCTTCTTTTCTACCTTGCCAAAAAAAAAAAAAGCTTCTCTGACACAACTAAATCCAGCTATAGTTTTATAGATTAAGGTGCTCTACTAAATTTATCCTGGCACTTTAAGAAAATTCTATTTAGCCTGAAGTATTTTTCCAATGATTGCACAAGAGGGAATTAATACTCTTTCTTTAAAGTCCATCCAGAATTTCTATTCTTTATTTCCTAAAAGTTCTATCTATAGCATAACAGGGCCTGGCCAACAATGGTTCAGTCCTAGGAACATGCTCATTTAGTGAACCTCCTTCTAGAAATGGCTAATAATACATAAATTAATAACAAAAAAATATATATGTCATGAAGTAAACGGGTCTGCTTTCTACTTAGAGCACATGTGGGTTTTTTCTGACTATTTCCCAGGCTGCTCACCACCCAGTGAACAAACAGACTTTTGATTGGCTACAGAGCCAGAGGTGGGTATGCATTCAAAAGGCATTAACAGGCTCTCCTGCCAAGCTGCATCCAAATGAGGAAGCAAGTTGCAAGCCTCCCATTGGGAAGAGAGAGCTAGCACCAGTGCCTTATTCTCTCCACTCAGGTTGAAATGCAACCATGAGCACATGGTCCTGTTGTTGTCTCTACCCGCGTTGTGTCAATGCTTTCCTGACTTAGATGGAGACTGACCAGACCAGGCTGCAACTTTGTGAGAGAGCTGACTGAGGTCCAGCGGCAGGAGTCTATCCTGGAGTCTCCAAGCAGCCCAGGCTGGGGTGGACCAAAGGCAGGCTCGCTAAAAACACATGCTCTCAACCCCTCATTGAGCAATTTACTGTAACAACAGGAAAAACAACTCAAAAACTAAAAATGCTTTCATATTATTCCAACCTCTATTTAAACCTATGGTGAGTGAATTGCTTACTTTCTCTCTCCATCTTTAGGGTTGCCCATCTTTTCCCTTAAGTATATTTAGCCTTGGTCTGAATTTATATTTGGGGTTTGTACTTTTTCTCTGTCTATAATTTTCATCATTTTGTTGTTGTTGAAATTATTATTGTATTAGAGGTAGAATTTAAAAATGGATAGAGTTTTGGATCTTTGGGCCTCAATTTCCTCAAATTTAAAATAAGGGGGTTAGTCTTAAGGGTCTCCAAAGTCACTCTTAGTTTTAAATATATGTTGCTATGATCCTAAGACATGTATTAAGCCATGGAAAAAATGTAGTCTGTCTTGGTTGACCAAGTTCCCATACCAGGAATCTTTCCAACTGATAAAATCACAGATTCTTTGTACATTAATTTTAATATAATATCTCAAATTTCTATAGAACACTTCTTTGAAGGAGTACATGGTTCTTCCTTTGCTCTCATGCAATTTCAGATACTTTTTAGATAGAGACATTTAGGGATTGATTATTAATAAATCCCAGAGAGAAGACTCCAAAGAGAATAGAGAAGATCAGAAAGGGTTCCTTTGCTCTCTTTTCCCCTCTCCTCCCCCCCACCAAAAGGAAAATTAGAAGATTAGATAGATAGATAGATAGATAGATAGATAGATAGATAGATAGATAAATACCCACACACACATATGTGTATATATACATACACACACACATAACTACTAGTCTATATGCTTACTTTTTTACATTTATAAAATCTGTATGATAATAGTGTGCATCTAATAATAATATTTATATAGCACTTTAAGGTTTGCAAAGCACTTTACATATATGATCTCATTTTATTCTCATATCAACCATGGGAGGTAGGTACTATTATTATTCCCATTTTACAGTTGAGGAAACAGGCAGACAGAGGTTAACTGATTTGCCCAAAGCTACAGTAAGTAGTAAGTATCTTTGGCCAGATTTGTACTCAACTCTTCCTGATTCCAGGTCCAGTGCTCTATCCATTGTCCCACCTAGCTGAGATATTTGATGAAAATATGATCAGAGAGAATGTTTTAACAATTTCCTATAAATCTTCATAATTATACACCTAAAGGGAATAGTGAATATAAGAGATTAAAAGACAATAAAATATTTTTCATGTCTATTAAAAAAAATTAAACATTTAACTTGATGGAACAAAATGCAGCCTTGAAGGCTCTCCTCAAGCATGGCAGTTCCAATGCATTAAATATGATATGCACTGAAATCACACCAGTTCTATGATAGATGCAACCATGGAAGTAACTTTGTTCATGTTGGAGGAGGTAATGTTAGAGAGGAATTTGTTTATCTTGGAGTTTTAGTAGTCTTCAAACTGAAGATGAATCAGTCATGATGTGGCAGCCAACAAAATTAATACCATCTTGAGCTGCATTAAAAGATAATCCCACTGTGTTCCCTCCAGACTGCATCTGGAGTATTGTGTTCACACCAGGTCACTATACTTTAAGAATAACATTAAAATCCTAGAGGAGATCCAGAGGATGGTAAAAGGCTTCAAGTCTATGTCGTAAGAAGACTAGTTGAATGTGGGGGAAATGATAGTTGCCTTCATGTCTGTCAAAGGCTGTCACATGCAAGAGGAACTGGGTTGGCCTCAAGAAGGCAGGACTAGGAACAATGAGTGGAAGTTATAAAGAGACAAATTTAGGTTTGATATCAGAAAAACTTACTGATAATTAGAGCTGTTCAAAAATGGAATAGGCTACTTTGAGAGATGGCGACTTTCACATTATTGAAAGCCATCAAGAAGAGGTCAGATGACTATTTGTTGGGATAGATAGATAGACAGATAGACAGATAGACGGATAGATAGATAGATAGATAGATAGATAGATAGATAGATAGATAGATAGATAGATGATAGATAGACAGACAGACAGACAGATAGACAGACAGATAGATAAACAGAGCATTTATTAAGCACTCTGTGCCAGGAACTGTGCTAAGCCCTGAGGATAAAAAAGCAAGTAAGCAAAGCAGCCTCTGCCCTCAGGGCGAACACATTTTAATGATGAGAGATAACACATAAAAGGGAGCTGAAAAGGCTTGGCAGCATTGTGCATTGATGGCTGAGAAGTGCCTGGTTCTAGTGGAGACTAGGCAAAAGCTGGATTATCAGAATCTGGCACCCCAGGGGCATAGTCTAGGGCTGAGAGGAGGGGGGTTGAGTAAGATTAGGATAATGGCCAGAGTGTAGGCAGCATGGTATGGGAAAAGTGTGAAGGTGATATAGAGACCCAGTTCCAGGAAAATCAGGAAAAATCTCATCTATCAGTGAATCTTAGAGGTGGAGCCCAAGGTTGTTTTGAGAGGAAGATGAGAATGATGGCCAGAATGCAGGTAGCATCCTGTGAAAGTGACCAGGAAATGCCATGCAGGCCTGGTTCCTGGCAAAATAAGAGGCAAATGCATCTATCAAAGAGAATCATTGCCTCTTCTTTATTACCCCCTCTTTGAGTATGGGTTGGACTAACACTGATTCCCTTCTGACTTTCAAATTCTGTGATTCTATGATCTTCTGAGTATCAACAACAAAAAAGAGATAAAATCAGCCTACAAGTCTACTACGTACCAGGCACTGTGCCAGTTGCTAGGGACACAAGTATGAAGAATAAAACAACTCTTACTCCTAAGGAGTTATTTTGCATATGTTGAGATATATATATGTATGTATGATTTTTATATATACACACACACACACACACACACACACACACACACACACACACACACACACACACACACATATATATGTATATGCATATCTCCCCGATAGAAAACAAATTCCTTGAGGTCAGAGATTATTTCATTTTTGTCTTTGCATCTCAATTTCTAGCACAGTACTTGACTTAGTAGCTTAATAAATGCTTATTGATCATTCCTTTAGTCCAAATAGAAGAAGGGTTGCCAATTGATAGCAAGGTTTTCGAAATGTTCTGATTTAGAGAAGGTACTTTCCTAATTGCATCAAGCCCTTGACTGCTACAAAATTTCCTCTGGGAAATTCATGTTCTTTCAAAAGAAAGTGGTCTAATCATCTATCCTGGAAAAACAAATGTCATCAAAAATGTGTATCTCCCAGATTATGACATGAAGGTAGCCGATTGGCATAGTACACACACATAAACATACACATATATGCATATATATGTGTATGTATGTGTATATACCATGATTAGATATTTTAAAAGGACAATAAGTTGATTCATGAATGGAATAGAAAAAGGAGGTCAGGAGAGACTCTACTAAGAAAACTACATATAATTTTAATGACCCCAGACTGCTGGCTATCCCAAAGCCCATCTTTTTGAAATACTAATATTCTCCCGTTCATTCTGTATAGTTGAAAATCATGAAACACCATGACCTCTGAAGAATCAAAATTTCAGGTGACCTAAGGTGCAAAAGAAAGATTCATGGTAGGTGCAACATATTATCAAGCATGATATGTGTAAGCAGTGATTTAAAGGACATCAGATATATATGATTAGAAAAAGAGATAGGAACGTCATGCAGTGAGAATGAAAGGTGAGCACAGTACTGTACTGGCACCTTCAAAATATTATTAGAGCCATTGGAAAGCTTCCAGCATGTTGGATAGATTCTCCATGGATATTTGTAGAAAAATGTGGACGAGAACTAAAAATGATCAGAAGGTATGGAGCAATTATAATCTGTAAGAATGAAGGAAGACCCACATCAGTAGTGATATCATGGATCCATAGAGGCCATAAAGTCTACTTGCCATCACCCTCTACACAATGATGAGTTCTGTGAAGATAGAGCTGTTGGAACTAAACTTGGAACCTTCCTCAGATTCATGCTTGATAACAACCTGCTGTGTAAAGCCAATTGGAGCTAGCTCCAGTATACCCCTAGTTGTTGCCATTATTATTACAAAGGCTTCCAATATTTGTCATCCAAGGATCAATCTAGCTATGTTCAAAGAGAATCAGAATTTTGACCATAGCAACTTATGATTAGTATTTATGGAGGCCTTAAGGAACTGTGATTGGTATTGGTGGAAAATACCTGAAGTGAAGAAATCACAGATCCTATAAGTATTTAAGTTGAAGCATCTGAAAACTCAATACCATTAGAGCTAGCATCTCATATTCAGTCCAAAGATTGGTTGGCAGTTGGAACATCTATTGCCTAGTTCATAAAATGTGCTACCTTGGTAAGCTAGTGCAACAATTCTATATTCATAACACAAGGGTTGCACCTCTATAGCACATTGTGGACCTAATAAACAAAAACGTGGAAAATGAACAACAAACATGCAATTTAGTATCATTGTCAATCCCCATCCTAAACTAAGAAAGGCTTTGTAGCCCCGTTGCCTGTTTGGTGGTTCTTGGAAAGGTGCAGATCCCAGGATAAAGAACTTGTCTGTGACTCCTGGTTAATCTAAGGCTCAGACTGCCACCAGCTTATTATGGGCTTTGCTCCAATTTTATCCTTGTTAGCTTCTGTCACACCATCAAAGATTTTATTATGGGTAATATAGATACAAAGAATCCCTTTGAAAATAAACTATACAGAAAGAAATGTGCAAATATAGAATATTAAAAAATGTTAATGGCCTACTTTCCCCAAAAGGTAAACAAATGATAAAACAAATGAAATACATAAAATCTGTCTGCACAGGTCAAATAGCAAAGTCACAGAACATAGCTCTAAAAAATGGGTATACTAAAGCAATCACACACGAAAAGACTAGGAGACATGTCAGGAAATTGGAAGCCAGCTCATCAATCACCAAGAAATTGTTGTTCGTCCTTCAGTTGGAATGGAAGAGTCATTGATCTTTGGGAACAAGAAGGCAACAGCTGATGTCAATAGACCTGATGAGGTCAAAACTCTTAAGCTGAGTCTATGACTAAGCATTACTTTTTGGAGGAGATCTATGATTTGATTGGTATAGGGAACACCTGTGGAGGGAATTACCTCTATCAATGCAAATTGGCATGTCTCCCCAACCTAGTTTTAGAAACTTTCCTGGGGACAACAAGAGTTAATATGATTTACTCAGGGTCACACAGGCATTATGGGTTGAGTTATTACTGATTTTAAGGCTGGCTCTCCACTATTCCAGAATCTTCACTGAAAAAAAAAAGAAGTTAGGACAACCAAGACTTCTGGTCATAGAGTTAAAGCTAACTTATTATCCTGAAATTGTGGACAATACATGTATGCAATGGAAAAACAGGGAGAAAAAGAACCAAGGAAGACCTATTTGTTGAAAAATTGTATGGTTCTGGGAAGCCAGTATTCCTGGATGAGCTGCTTTGTGGTATCTATGTCCTCGGAGACATCTTGTATGTGAGGCTATACTGCAAGTTTTCCTGGGTCTTGGGCATAGGGAGCTAGGCAATGACACCAGAATAATGATAACTGTATCCTTAACCCTGCCTTCCAAGCCCTTCCTGATTCTGTTAAACGTAACTGAGTCAGTCATAGGTCGTGGAACACTGCAGTCAGAAGTCCCAAAACATTGGCTGTAAGTGTCTATATATACACGGAAAGGGTTTCATGAAATAAACACTAGCAACAGTGTGAACCCCTTACTCCGTGCTGTCATTATTACGTGGATCCAGTTATAGCACGGGTCAAATCATGCCTCCTAAAACATAATTACAGGCAAAATAAACCCACTATTTCAGCAGTTATTGGAGGCACTTAATAAATGTCTTTTGAGTAAGGTGAGTATAGTCTTAACTCCTAAAACCACTATTCTACTATATTATGAGAAAGTATAAATCAATCCAGCATTTAAAAAAAAAAAGTTTCTCTTTTGAATCTTCTCCAGAAAGACAGAGAACTCAGTGAAATTGTGAAGGGGACAGTTGGTGCTTTATGCTCTTGGTTGGTTAGGCATGGTATTCAGGGCTGTTTTATTTTTTGGCTAGCACATGCTGGCTCATACGACCAGGAATGCTGTGAACCATAAAACACTCAATCCTATCCATGAGCACTACCTCAAATTCAATTGGCCCTGAAAACCACCCACTGAATAAATTTTAGTGACACAGAGTGTCTCTGCACATAGACCTCTTGGGTTAGGGAAGGAGCTTGTGAAATTTAAAAGGATCAATACTTTGCCTGTATAACTCAGTCACTAGATTGTAAATCTGTAGGTCCAGGATTTATGTCTCTGTTTAGGCAGTCATATTTATCTCTTGTGCCCTAGCACAATGTCCCATACATTTTTATTTGGACCAGACCTGCAGTTTCGTTGGTATAAGGAACTCCTAGTGAGGAAATTACCTCTACCAATATAAAATAACACCTCCTATGCAATGGGGCACTAACAGAGTAGATGGCTTGACAAGGGTCATAAGTAAATATGTGTCAAACTTAAACCTAGGTCTTGGATTCCAAGGAAGTGTAGCATAATAGACTGAAAGCTAGTCAGCTCTCAGTCTGTTGTGGCTATGCCACACTGCCTAACCTATACACAATAAACAATGGTAGCTGATGATCCCAACAACTCCTTCCTAGGAGAAGAAAGCTCAAGTTCCTACATGTTGTACAAAAGCCAATTACTAATAATAGTTCAAAGCTGTGAAATCTTGAAATAGGAAGTGACAAAATGTTAAAAGTGGAATCTGAACTCTGTTGTCTTGAAGAACAATTGGAATAAGAAGATAAAAAACAAACTATTCTATTGTCTGTTGACTGTAGTAGAAAAAGGAAACAACAGACAAGACTACACAGAATGACAATAATTTGACTTTCTTTGGCACTTCAAAGTACTTTCAAAGCACTTAATATGTTGTATATAACAACTACCCCAAGAGCATAATACTGTGGAAGTTACTGGGACTCTAAGAGGTTTTGTGACTTATCCATCACTCTTTTTTTAAGGATTTACCTTCTTCTCTAATTAACTTACATTATTCTTTTCCAGGTATATGGTTTTTTCTTTTTTTTTCTTTTTTATTACTGAAACTTAAATACATAAAAAGAAAATGAAATATTATAAACTTAAATATAAAAACTTAAATACAAAATAAGAAAAGAAGCATGTGATGTGCACAGCAAAATGTAAGACCAGATTCAAAATATATAGCAATAAATTTCCTTTTCAAGAAAGCCCATATTATAAATATTACACATTATAGTGAGAGCTGTACATCTTTTCCTTGCTTCCTTGTTAGTTTTCTTTCATTCTCTGCTGTGCACTTGTTACTATATTCTTTTTCCTCCTTCTTCCCCAGAAGGCTACATTTAAGCACAGGTATATTTATGTGTAGCTATCAATATGTAGATACACATGCATATATATATAGACATATACTTTCCCTAAAAAACTCTATTTCTGATCTTTGTTTCTATGTTTGTACATATTTCTTATTTCCTATCCCTCCTAACTCCACTGCTTTACTTCTACCCTCTACCTTGCCTTCTTATTACTTAACCTAACCCCCTCCAAGGATCCCTCCCTTGTCCTCCCATTCCCTTTAATTTAAACACCCTTCTATATCCCCTCTTTAACCTTTTTCCTTACTCTCCCCTCTAGAGATCCCTCCCTTATCCTCTCCCTACCTCCCTATTCCCTTAGTGCTTTATTTCTTTCTGAATTTAGAAGACTTTGATACTCTTCTAGATGTATATGTACTGTTCCCTCTTGAACCCATTCCTGATGAAAGTAGGTTTCCAGAACTAACAGCCTTCCTTCCCCATCTAATTCCTCTGTGTTGGTTCTTCCTCTCACACCTCATTTGTATAAAATAATTACTCTTTTTAACTGTACCTAAACAGTTGTACTTTTCAAAATCATATCATACTCAGGTCTACCCCAATCTTTCTTATGAACCTCAGTTACTAATAACAATCTTGGACATATATGTTACATTTTACATACATAAAAAGTAAATAGTCTACCATTATTGGGCCCCTTGTAATTAGTCATTGGTATATACCTTATATTTCTCTTGGCTCTTGTATGTCAAATCTTCTATTAAGTTCAGGTTTTTTTTTTAACAAAATCCCGAAAGTCTGGCAGTTCATTAAATGTTTATTTGTTTTTCATTCAGGATTATGCTTACCATTGCTGCATATGATATTTTCAGCTGGAACCTTAGTTCTTTTGCTCTTTGATATATGGTGTTCTTAGACCTGAAGTCTTTTAATGTCATTGCTTCTAGGTCTTGTGTGATTCTAATTGTGGTGCCACCATATTTAAATTGGTTTTTTTTCCTTGTTACTCGTGGTATTTTATCCTTGAGCTGGAGGTTTCAGAATTTGACTATTAATATTCCTATGGGTTTTCCTCATAGGATTTCTTTCAGGTGGTGATCCATAGATATTTTCTATTTCTACTTTCTCCTCTTGTTCTAATGCTTCAGGAAAATGTTCTTAAATTATTTCTGGTATTATTATAACAAGATTCTTTTTTTGATCATAGCTTTTAGGTAGTCTGATTTTTCTTATGTTTTCTCTTCTTGATCTATTCTCCAGATCAGTTGTTTTTCTTATGAGATGTTTCACATTCTCTTCTATTTTTTCACTATATTTTGTTTTATTATTTCTTGATCTCTTATAACTTTGCTGGCTTCCCCTTGCCCAATTATGAAATGTTTAACATTTACCAAGCATTATCCTAAATGCTGGGAATACAAATAGGAAAAGGAGTCAGTCCCTCTTCTAAAGGAACTCATATTCTAGTTGCGAGAAATAACACATGAAAAAGAAAGTTCCAATAACTCATCTTGCATGAGCACAGTACCTGGCACATATGAGGTGCTATATAAATGTTAGTTGCCATTATTATTGTTGTTGTTGTTGTTATTTAAGTAGAGACTGTTTTAACTTAATACAGTATCATCTCATCTTTTTCCTTCTAATGATTTTACATTCTTTGACTTTTGCTCTGAGCAATCAAAGCTTGACTACATAGAAACATCTACTTATAAAATAATACCTTGGTAAGACACAATTTACTGTTTATTGAGATGTAATAAGTTTGATTGGGAAGGTATTCTTTTTCTTTTTTTCTTTTTGCTATTTTTAACACTTTCTAACTCATTTCTTAAATAAAGTATTCATGGCATAGCTTCTGAATAATCAATAAGCTTTTGTCTTCTTTTTGTTAATTCCAAACCACAATTTTCCAATATATTTTTCTCAGTGCTCAACCATCGAAATCACCACATATCAAGGCATATGCTGATTTGGTTTGCAGGAGCTCAGCAATTTTTTTTTGTTTTCATCAAAGTTATAACTAGCAATTGTTGCACTTGACATATCATCATGTCTAATACAAGCAGCAGGATACTGAGTCATCAGCGCCTTTGGGGCCTGGGCCTGGAGAAGTAATTGCTGGGAGGAATGAAGAGGGTGGACATTTCCTGAGGTTTGGCCTTCAAGAGTGCTCCAAAGGAGCACTATTTGCTATTTCAACTTACTCTTGTTATTAACTAGGTGCTAAGGTCTGTTGTTTTCTCTGCTGAAGGACTTGCAACTGTTTTCCAGACCCCTCTAAATTCACTTCCCAGCAGCAGAACCCTGTATACTCTTCCTTAAGTTAAGGCATTGTGTTTTGTCCTCTATTACAGCTGTTGGTAGATCTGTTGAGTCCATCTTTATGGTGGTACCCATGCACAAGCACCACAAATCAAGATGACCAAGTACCTCATGAAATGATGGAGTTTTCTGTTCCCCAAACATATAATGAAATCAACTTTGCAACTTTATTCACTTTTCCCAGGAGAACCTACAGGCTATCTTTCCAATTTGAGGTAAATTCTTTATATCTTCTGGTTTAATTTCTAGCCCATCTATATTGGCTTCAGATTTTTGCATAGAACTTTGCTGAAGAATGCTGCTTAAAATATCTGATAACGCTTTCCTGAAATTTTCTAGAGGTTAATAAGACAACCAAATAAAATCGGTTATGTTGAATCATCCAGAGAGTTCATGTTGTGCAGAAGTTGTCTTGGGCAAAGTAAAAGATTTTACCCAAATTTATTTAGGAATCAAGTATAATGTTATTCTTGCCAAAGATGTTAATGAAAAGAGTTAAAGGCAAATAATTTTTCAATAAGATACTCTGCTAGGCATAATAAGAAAGATTTTAAACAACAATAGAAATCAATTCAACATTTATTAAATACTTTTTGTTTGCAAGCCATTGTATTAGGACTGGGATGCAAAATTCAAATCAGATGTGATCGTTGCCCTCATGGAGCTTATAGCTGAGCAAGGGGATGACACATGCAAAAATAACTAATCCAAAAAAACGCATGACAACATATCAAAGACAGGGAAAATGCTAAGTAAAGGGAAATTATCAAGGAGAAAAGGTTATTACCACCTTTGGCTTGTAGAGGTATTAATGCAGGTTGGTAAATACAATCTCACTGAAACTTGATGAATATAGATGTATGTATATACATATGTATGTACATATGGACATATAACTATATGTGTATATTTAGATATATGACTTGATTATCACATGTATAAGTGACACAGAGTTGTAGTAGGTAGCTAAATCATTGGATGAAAAGGTTATGATCCAAAAAAGATGAAAAGTTTGAGCACCAGAATGAACCTAATGTGTGAAATTTTAAAAGTCCCACACTTAAAAATCAACTGCAGAAATCTAGATTGGGGAAGACATTGCTAGAGAACATTTTGTATGAAATCAACATGGTGATAGTAGCAGACTACAATTTCAGTTTGAGTCATTAGCCAAAAAAATGGGCAACTTAAATGGGATAGTGGCTAGACTATTGGATTTAGAGTCTAATTTTGACCTAAGTCAAAATCCTTTCTCTAAAATACTTACTAGCTATGTAACCCTGAGCAAAGCAAATTGAACTTCTCTCAGCCTCTGTTTCTTCATCTATAAAATGGGAATAATAATAGGGTTGTCATAAGGATGAAATGGAATGTATTGCAAACCTTAAATTGCTATATAAGTTCTAGCTATTAGAATTATTTCATTATTGTTTTGTTGTTGTTGTCATTATATGACATGGAGGTAAATTGGGCAGCTAGGTGGCACAGTGGATAGAGGGCTAGACCTAAAGTCAAGAAGACTCACCTTCTCGAGTTTAAATCCATCCTCAAATACTTATTCACTTTAAGATCCTGAACAAGTTACTTAACCCTTTTTGCCTCAACTTCTTCATCTATAAAATGAGCTGGAAAAGGCAATAGCAAACCATTCCAGTATCTCTGCCAAGAAAATCCCAAATGGAGTCATGAAGTCAGACACGACTGAACAACAACAAATGAAGAACAAAAATTTCATCAATCAAGAACTTCTGAGACACCTGTGTTCTAATACTTGTTATACAGTATATTCTACTAACTTTTAATACTTCCACTTCTTTGGACTCGATAAAACAGTGAGATAGTGATTTGAGAAAGATGAGAAACAGAACTAAAACAACGATGAAGACTTATTGCACTTCTTTCTCCTTCCACACATTAACAAATGACAACTATATTTCCATAAGAATGATTGAGACCACTATTTATGCTAAAAATCACTCATTCCTAGAATTTTACAATATAAAAAGAAAGAATCTGGTTCAAATCTTTAAGAAGCTTCCAGTCTTTTATCTCTCAAGGCTTCCTTTCTTTCTGTGCATAGTTCCTTACATGTCATGCTGCCTGATACATCCTACATTGTCTCAGATCCTGGAACCTCATATTATCATCATTCACTATAGACCAAAATTCTGTATGAAGTTGATCCATCTTGAACCCAGATCAAGGAATTTAGTTGCTGCCATGTGAAAAGGACCTCACTGCAAAGAAGTTTTGCCAATAAAGTGGCCTCAGAGACTGCATCTTGATGAAACCTGGTAGCAAGGGCCTTGAATAAGGCCAATGGAATGTCTTAGTGAAAGTTGTTATACTATGTATGTAATTCAAACTTCTTTTAAAATCTGAGCTTTAGGCCTTCCAAGATAACAAAATTTAGCTGAATTAATATGTAGAGAAGCGCTAAAAGAATAGTTAACAGATTTGTCCTACAAAGACCAATGGCGACTCGAAAAGATAAACAATCTCGTAAGAAACATCCATCAAGTTTAGCATTTCTGCTCCTTAGGGCTGGATTGAACAGTAAGGAAGGGATTCAAAAACAAGGAGAAAGAGCTAAAACAGTAATGGAGAGTTGCTGCCTTTCTTCTTCTTTCTTCCACACATTAACAAATGACAGCTATATTTCCATTAAGATCATTGAGACTACTATTTATACTGAAAATCATTTCCTAGTTAAATATATTAGCATGACACAGCATTGTACATGGTGAGCCATTTTGTGGGATTCATGGAAAAGAAATAGAGAGATATATGAAAAATAAATGCATAATACTTAATAGTATTACCCCATGTGAAGGGGATCAATCATGCTGCATCAGATAAAAGCATAGGAATCCCAAACACTCAAAAGTTTTAGAATCAAAAGAAATCTCCCTGTCTTTTAGACAGGGAGTAGGTCACATCTTAATGGAGAAGTTGAGATAACTTTGCCTGAAATAATGAAAGCTGTATCCAGAAGAATGAGCTGTGAAGTGTCTCTATCAAGAGAGGCCTGGATGTGTTTGCTGGTGCATAAATTTAAATTCATTATTGAAAACTGAAGCAGTGCTGCTTTTGTAAAAATCAACCTGCAGCATCCAATGAGCAAAGACCTGTCCAGGACAATGCAACTGAACATAGGAACCTAATCATTTGTGACTAATTGAAATCTTAACCATCTTTCTTGCATAGGGCTAATGGTCAGAAAACCACAGTAGAAACGTTGTAGTTGCTTTGTTATTAATGTTTCCAGAAAGGAGGAACAGACACAAGGAAAACACTTCTTCCTCAATTAAGAATGCTTTTAAGCCTTTTTTGCCTCCTTTCAAAGAGGCTGATTTTCACTAATGCTTCATTTTGGTATATCAATCATGTTGCTTTGCTATTGCATTAAAATATACTTTAATAACAAATGTTAGAAATCAGAAGTGACAGTTTTTTTCCAAGATGCATTACTAATAAAGTAACACACATTTTCATCCTGGAGAAACAGCTGGACCATGACGAGATCACATTAGCACTAATTAAAATGATATTTTTTGTGCAGTTTTTGCTAATCCAGCTTCATTGGGCTCAAAAGGATTTTTGAAATCCATAATAAAAGCTATTATGTAATCTTACCATGATTCTCTTGAATCAGGTTACTGTCTAATTTCTCTATAACGATATTTTCTTAAAACTCTCACTCAATAAAATCAATATTAAGTTTTTACTATTATAGCTCTTTTTTCAATATATGATCCTCATTTAATTAAAAAAAATTAAAGCTTTAATTTATTTTGCTTGATGAACAAGAAAAATATAATATTAAAGGCAACATTTTGCAATGTTTCTCTTTTTCCTCACTTTACTGGGTCCCTGTTGTTCCCAACGTATAATTTGCAAAACATATTGCTTCAATACTTAAAATGAGAGAGGCGGCCCAGCTGTGGGAGGGAGAGGACAGCAGCCTCCAATATTACCATAATAATCTGCCTAAGGTCCCATGAGCCCTCTGGTATATACAATTCTCTGTACTGCAGGCCCCAGCTGGAGAACATTCTCCTGACATGTATGCCAACCTTTGCCTGCAGGCAAAATAAAAAAACGCAGAGAAGTAATCATGAAAATAAAAAATCTTGTCAACTGGGTTAGGATGCAGTTTCCATGTTTTTGCTCACGTAGGCAGGCATTGTGCTAACAAAATGATATGAGACTTAAAAAGACTGCAGCTGGTTTGCGTTTAGCTGGAGAAAACATCATGTGCCATGTTAATTCTGCAATCCTAAATTTGGGGGCAGGCAAGAGGGGATAGGAAATATGCAGTAATACTGTATTACTGTCAATACATACGACAGCTTTATTTACTGACTTCTCTGAAGGCTGCTCATTACAGGACATTGACAAGAAAGAGTGCCATTACAGTATTGTGGTTGATCATGGCTGAAACTTTTAAGCAAAATGCCTCCATTACTTATAAGCCAAGCAAAAGGAAAGGAATGGGAGCAGTCCTTGACAGACACACCTATTCAATTAGTTAAACTGGTAAAAATGTAAAAATATCTACTGCTACAGGCAATTTTCTATCAGAGGAAATACAATTGCTTTTTAAGATTCAAGCCAGGTGTTTGAAAAAAACAATTTTGGCTCATCCTCACAATCAGGAACTTTGACAAAAGAGACTATTCAGGTGTATTCTTTTGTCAGATAAGGCACATGCCTTTGTATCAGTCACAGGTAATAGCAAATGAAAGTGATACCCCATATTACTTCTAAAAGTTTCTAAATCTGTTTTCCTTGAAACAAGACTACTTGTCTCACAATAAACTTAAGTTATTATAGATAACACTTAGCACAATGCCTATATACTAGGTACTTAATAAAGGTTTATTGACTATGTGTATGTGTATATATATATATATATAACATATTATATTTAATATCTATATTACCCTGAGGTCCATGAACTTTAAAAAGTATTATTTTGATAACTATTTCAATATCCTACTGGGGATAAGAAGGCAGTACGCTTATCAATTTTCAAGAGGAAGAAATACATGGTAGGCTACCGATGAGCTCATATGAGAAATAGGACACCAGTACTGATATATCCACATTGCAAAATCAAGAACTGATTTTGAATAAGATCTTCCACTAATAATAACTCATATTTATATTGTGTTTTAAGGCTTACAAAGCACTTTCCTCACAACAACCCTAGGAGGTGCATAGTGCCAGGTATTACTATCCTTATTTTACCAATGAGGAGACTGAGAATCAGAAAAGCAACTTGCCCATGATTGTTATTGTACTCCTAGTGAGTGCTAAGCTAGGATTCAAACTTCTGGCTCCAAGCCCAGTTAGTGTGTCATAGTGAATACAATGCTAGGCCTGAAGTCTAGAAGACTTGAATTCAAATTCTGCCTCAGAGATGTAATAGCTGTTCAACCCTGGACAAGTCATTTAACCTCTGTCTGCCCCAGTTTCTTCTTCTGTAACTACCTCACATCCCATAGGGGCCATAGTGGATAGTGCAACTGGGTCTGGGGTCTGGAAGACTTGAGTTCAAATTCTGCCTCAGACACTTAGTAGCTGTGTGACCCTGGACAAGTCACTTAACCTCTGTCTTCCTCAGTTCCCTTATCTGTAAAATGAACTGGAGAAGGAAATGACAAACCACTCTAGTATCTTTGTCGAGAAAACCCCAAATGGGGTCACAAAGAGTCAGACAAGACTGAAAAGACTGAAATAAGGATAATAACAGCACCTCCCTCCTAGAGTTGTTGTAAGGATCAAATGAGATAATAATTGTAAAGTATCTGCAAACCTTGACGTGATATATAAATGCTAGCCATTATTATATAAAGTAGACTTTAATGTGCTAAATGTTAACTTAAACAGTAACTCTTCTTGCTATTGACAAGCAGCATGGCATAGTGGTAAAGAGTCAGAACATTCAGCCTCCACCTCTGATGCATACTGGCTATGTGACCCTGGCCAGGTCACTTGTCCCCTTAGTGTTTTAGTCACGTCTCAAAGACTAAGTGTTGAGCTGCGGTGGGGAATTTTCATGGGTCTAGTCCTTATCTATCATCATTATTATTATCACGACTTTGTTGTGCTACTTCTCCATACCCATCAACATGTTGCATTTTGTCATTGCTGGGCTCCAGGACAGTCCAAATCTCAGGTCCTTAGTTGAAACTAGTTTTGAAGAATTTGCTGGGCTGAGGTGCTGTCAAGGAGGCAGAGCTAGCTATAGCCCTGTGGTGGTAATGACAAATTAAGAGAGCGCAAAGATAAGAAAAAGCAAGGAAGACACTTGGTTCTGTGATTCATGCTAGAGCAGGATTGAAAATGGGAACCCAGCCTGACCCAGAGAGCTAAATTTGCATGAAAGGAAATCTGAACACCACAAGAATTCAGCATAAGTCACAGGGGGCAAAAGCAGGCAAGTTGTGCTTTGGGGCCAAAAGGCCTTGCTATTATGCTTCCACGGGATGCAATCATGCCTCCGGCCAGCTGCCTACTTGGAGAATTGATGGATTAATGAAAATCCATCTTGACTAGAAAACAACCCAATGTACCTGCCCTATTCTTGGAGGATTGTTAGAATAGAATTCAGAAGATCAGGGCTGTATTTCCACTTTTGCCATTTATTAGTTGTTTGACTTCAAGCAAGTTATTTCATTCATTCATCAATTAAACAAGCATTTACAAAGTAACTACTATGTGCCAGGTATTGGGCTAGAGGCTTGTGAATACTAAGATAAATATGAAATAGTCTCAGACCTCAAAGAGTTCACATTCTTTTTTTTTTTTAAGGCAATTGGGGTTAAGTGACTTGCCCAGGGTCACACTGCTAGTAAGTGTCAAGTATTTGGTCTGAAGCCAGATTTGAACTCAGGTCCTCCTGACTTCAGGGCTGGTGCTCTATCCACTGTACCACCTAGCTGCCCCTAGGGTTTACATTCTTTAGGGGGGAAACAACAAATATGCATATAAATAAAATATAAAATGTTTGTGTAACATGGTGTAAAAATTTACATAATTTGTATAAATATGAATAAATTATCTAAAAAATTATACTTGTAAATAAATACAAAGTAGTTGGAAGTGAGACACTAACAACTTGGGTTGGAGTTAGGTTGTTTTCAGTTGTATCTGACTCTTCATGAGCCCCTTTGGGGTTTTCTTGGCAAAGATATAGAGTGCTTGGCTATTCCCTTCTCCAGTTCATTTTATAAATAAGGAAACTGAGGCAAACAGGGTAAAGTAACTGGCCCAGGATCATCAGCTCATGAAAATTCATCAACTCATGAAAACGAGTCTTCCTGACTCCAGGACTAGCACTCCATCCATTGCACCACCTAACTGCCCTGAGTTGGCATAGGGTGCACATGAAAAGTCTCATTCAGGAAGTGGTATTCATGCTGAGCTTTGAAGGACTACAGAAATCCTAAGAGAAAGAAATGAGGATAACATATGTTTCAGTTTCATGGGACATGTACAAAAGCTCAGTGGCGGGAGATGGGATTCTTGTGTATATGAGGAACAGCAAGTGGGCAGGTTTGACTATAATGTAGGATGCATGGAGGAGAGTGTCTTTGTATCCCTAGCACCTAGTACAGAGCCTGGTACATGTTGTTATTGTTCAGTCATATCCGACTCTTCATGACCCCACTTGGGATTTTCTTGGCAAGTGCTTTGCCATTTTCTTTTCCAGCTTATTTTTACAGATGAGGAAACTGAGGCAAACAAGGTGAAGTAACTTACCCAGAGTCACACAGCTAGCAAGCATTTGAGGCCAGATTTGAATTCAGGAAGATGAGTCTTCCCAACTCCAGGCCCAGCACTCTATCCACAGTGCCACACAGCTGACCCCTGGAACATAGTATTATTAATATTACTAATATATTATTTATATTATATTATATATTATATTATATTATATATTACATTATATTACAATATATTATATTATATTATATATAGTTACATGTAATATTATATAATTAATATTAATAATATTATTATTAATAAATGCTTCTTAATTGACTATTTGTTATTACCATCAAGAATCCAATCAGTCTGGAACGATATATTGTGGTCAGATTATGAAAGGCTCTAAATGCCAAACAGAGGAGCTTGAAATTTATTCTAAAAGCAATAGGAAACCACTGGAGCTTTTTGCAAGAGATCTTAAAGAAGTGACATGGTCAGACCTGGCCTTTAGAAATACCAATTTGGCAACAGAGTCTTATTGACTTAGTATGTAAAATGGGGATTTTTAAAGTGATAGAGTTGGACTAGATAGCCTCTAAGATACCTTCTGTCTCTGAATCTCACAGTATAGTATCCGAACTACCTTAGTCAAAGGGTACATATAAAGACCAAGTGATATAAAGTGTGCAAAAATGCTTTAAAAACTACAAGACGCACTTCAAATGCAAAAGGAACATTACTTCAGGAATCCATGATTTCGTCAGAGAATGTACTCCTGTCAATATTGCAGATCATCGTCTTTTATATAGCTTAATATATGGTCTTCCTGAGTTAGTGTAGCAGAAAAAAATCATCCCTAGATGCCCAACCAATCTTCTGGTGATGAGTTGTTCTCAACACAACCAGGCTGATCCTCTAAGGAAGGACCTGACCAAATTTGTTCTTCAGTGACCCGCAAATAATAATAATAATAAATAATAATAATAACTATTATTATTATTATATAGCACTTACTATATACCCGGTACTGTGCTAACAACTTTGCAATTATTATCTCATTTGATCCTCACAACAACCCTAGGAGGTAGGTGCTATTATTATCCCCATTTTACAGATGAGGAAACTGAGGTAAACTTAAAGCTGGTAAGGGCCTGAGACAGATTTGCACCCAGGTTTTCCATGCTTTGCGGCCCAGCCACTCCACCCGCTGTATTACCTAGAGGCTTCTATTTGACATTCAAAGGCCGTCACAACCTGACCCCATCCCACCTTCCAGACTTCTTACTATTCTCCAGGCACCCTACAATTCTGCTGCACTGGGTTTCCTGCTGTTCCTCACATATGATACTCTATCTCCTGTTTTCATGCTTTTGGCACCGGCTGTCCCTCACGCTGGGAATGCTCTCCCTCTCTACCTTTACCTCTTGTAACGTCTTCAAGACTCAGCTCGAGTCACTTTCTTCATGAGCCCTTTCCTGGTTTATATATATGTGTATGTATGTATGTATGTATATGTATATATGTATACATAGATGTTTGTGTGTATCGTATTTCCCTTCTTGAGGGTGGGGACTAGTTCGCTTTTATCCTCAGCACCTCAATAGTACCTCACTCCTAGAAGACACTTAAATGCTTCTTGCATGGCCATCAAAAATCCAGTGTCACTTCCAAGTCGTAGTAAAACACTGGAGCAGAACTTTTGTGGAAGAAGGGCATCAATAGTAATTTTCATATGTAATAGGAGATAGGTGCATATATTTGTTATTCTAGTAGGAGTCTTTAAATGATAATTCATATATTCATGCCTTTATTTCTTTTGATTGGACAAGCGAGAAGAACAAATAAAGGGAGAGGAATGGAATAATATAGTATCTACTACATGACAGGCACTGTGTTAAGCACTTTATATCATTGTCATTTGACCCTCACAACAACCCCGTGAGGTAATTGCTGTTACTATCCCCATTTTAAAGGTGAGAAAACTGAGGCAAAAAGAAGTCAGGTGACTTGTCCAGGGTCACACAATCAGAAAGTATCTGAGGCCATATTTGAACTGAGGTCTTTCTGTCCTAGACCTAGGATGTTATCCACTGCTCCATCCAGCTACCTTAAATAATGACAGAACACTTAAATATAAGCTAATAGGATTCGGAATTTTGTATTCTTCCCAGGCAGTTCAGTGTCTTTGTATATAGCAAATTTAATAAAGATTTATTAAATTAGATTGAAGGAAGCTTAGGGATTATATTGTCTAAGCCTCTTGAAGCTGAGAAACGAGATCAGTTGACTTGCCCAATGTCATCCAGTGGTGTGATGATGCTGGGATTCAAACCCAAGGCTTCTTACTTCAGATCCAGCTCTCTTCTTCCTGCACCACATTAAAAAGAGAAAATTCTCCTCCAAGCTTTCATCTTCCCCAGAGTTTGGCAAAATGTTCTACAGACAATAGGCCCTCAATACACTTGGATGAATGGCTGAAGAAGCATATGTAGCAACTTCAAGGTAAGTAGAGGAAACATCAAGTCTTGCATCAAACTGGAACAGTTCACCTGAAGGACTTTAGAGCCTCAAAGGAGATGTCAGATCTGATGAACATCTTAGTTCAGGTTCAGTTCTGGGATAAAATGAGGCACTCATAAATCATCAAACATTTACAAATGGAGGTTGACTTTGCCCTAACGCAGCAAAGACATGCAACAAGGATACAGTGTCCCTTAGTTTTTCTGGACATGGACCCCTCCCATATCTCCATATGGAAACAAGTCTGGTCATTAGATCATCAGGGTATGGCAAATGACATAGTCTTGGGCACCCACCAAGTCTTAGAGGCCACACCCATGTAGCTGGGAACTTTTAGGTTCATAGATGACTAGGAAGCTACGTCTGGGTAACCAGGGTCAATCAGGTAACAGAAGCATCTTTGTTATCTCTTAGGTAAAGCCTCCCCACATTGTGGGTAGGAGAAAAAGAAGCTGCATCTCATAGAAGATATCATAGCATAGCAGGAATGAATATTTAATAACAAAGACACCTCAAGGAGAATAACTGTGGAAGTAGATGGCAAACTGAGTCAGCAACCAATGCTCTTAATCTTTTATAAATTAACAACAGCATTGTTATTTACAGTTGCTGAGTCACGTCCAACTCTACATGATCCCATTTGGGGTTTTCTTAACAAAGATACTGGAGCATTTTGCCACTTCCTTCTCCAGATCATTTTACAGATGAGGAAACTGAGGCAGACAGGGTAAAGTGACTTGCCCAGGGTCACACAGCTAGTAAGTGCCTCTGGGGCCACAGATGAATTCAGGAAAATAAGTCTTCCTGACTTCAGGCCTGGCACTCTATCCACTATGCCACCTAGCTGCCCAGACTGTATTAACATAGTATGATATGTAGATATGGGGACACTATGGCTTCAAAGCAGTCTTTATTATTGCGACTGCATAGTCAAGAAAGAGCAGACAAGCATGTATGACGCAAGGTGACTAGCATTATTTAAAAGTCTTCAGACAAATGATAAAGTCTTGAAGGTCTATAAAAGGTTGTCATGAAGGAAGTGCTGACCGGTCTTTTCCTGTCCATGTGGAGTCAGTCAACTAGTGTGTAAGTGCATAGAATGTGCCAGGCATTGTGTGGTGCACTGGGGATACAAAGAAAAGGAAAAGCTAGTCCCCGCCTTTGTGGAGCTCACAGTCTGACTGGGGAAGCAACATGAAAATAACCACATACAAATAGGATATGTGACTGAATATAGGATAAACTGGAGATAATCAATAGAGAAAAGGCACTAAAATTAGGCAGCTAGGTAAAGACTTCTTACAGCAGATGGGACATTAGCTGAGACTTGAAGGAAGCCAGGGAAGCTGGGAGGTGGAGATGAGGAGGGACTAAGTTCCAGGCATGGGGAACAGCCAGGGAAAATTCTCAGAATCTGCAGATAAAGTGTTTTGTGCAAGAAACAGCAAAGAGGCCGGCATCACTAGATTGCAGAATACTGGTGAGGGGGAATGGTGCAAGGTATAGGAAGACTGGAAAGGTAGGAAGGGGCCAAGATTATAGAGGGCTTTATAAACTAAACAAGATTTTATTTTTAATTCTGGTGGCAAGAGGGAGCCACTGGAACTGGGATTGCTGAGGAATGACAGTCTTGTACAGGGTGGGAAACCTGTGGCCTGGAGGCCACATGTAGCCTTCTAGGTCCTTGGGTGTGGCCTTTTTGAGTCCAAGTTTTACAGAACAAATTCTTTTATTAAGGAGATTTGTTCTGTGAAGTTTGGATTCAGTCAAAGGGCTGCATTTGAGGACCTAGGGGGCCACATGTAGCCTCAAGGCTGTAGGTTCCCTACCTGTGGTCTTGTACTTTAGGAAGATCAGTTTCACAGCTCATTTGAGGATGGACGGGAGTAAGGAGAGACTTGAGCAGGGAGACCAACAGCAGACCACTGCAATAGTCCAGGAATGAGGTGATGAAACCCTATACTAGGGTGGTAGTGATGCCAGAGTAGATAAGGGGCATATAGAGATGTCACAAAGGTAGAAATGAAAGGACTTGCCAACTGAATGAATGTGGGTGGGGGGGAGAAATCAAGAATGACACTTAGGTTGTGAGCCTGGGTGACTGAGAATGGTGATACCTGTGAAAGTAATAGAGAAATTACAGAGGGAAAGGATTGGGAAAGGGGGGTGAATGAGCTCAGTTTTGAACATGATCTCTCCAATGTGAGATGTCCAGTATGTGGTTGGAGACGTGAGACTGACGGTAGGTCAGGAGTGAGGCTAGAGCTGCAGTAATAAATTTGAGCATCATCTGCATCAAAACAATAGAAAATGGAGCAAAGAAGAGTATGTATGATGAATAACTTCCAGACTTTAAGGGATTAAAACACTCAAAGTAGGTACCAAAAGTTCACTTTTCTTATTATCTGGAAAAGTGTATTCTTAGTGTCTATGAAGGAGGTGGTAACTTGTGAAAGGATGAAGAAATATTCACCACTTATCTAAGAGATGAGAAACTGCTTCTGCAAATGGTGAACATGAGTCATGAAAGTCAACTCTAAGACAAGCTTGAAATTAATGAATTAAGAAAAGCTTTTATTGAGTGATTACTGTGTGCCAGACACTGCTCAGCACTGGGAATGCAAAAACAAAGTGTGATAGTCCTTGCCCTCAAGGAGCTTACATTCAATAAAGGAATAAACCCATTGGGAATGGTAGTCAGAGGAAAGTGTTTTGGTCTAGGAACCACAGGGAGTCACATGGATGGTCAGCTGATTCAAAGGGCAGTCAACTGACACACCCTTTTCAGAAGCTACGTTAGTGCCTCTGGTGGTCAAGTGAACATCAATAATCATTCCCCTTACCCCAATATACTAGTCCTACTCCAGTGTTCTCACGTCTATCCTTCCAATTGTTTTAAATATCTTTTGAGATCCCACATCCTGGAAATCTGCCCTACCTGGGAGCCATAATGATCCTTCCTGACATGAAGTTACTCCAGCAACCTCTTCTTTGCCATGCCACAAAATACACTTTCTTGGTTTGCAAGGAATGTCAGCTCTGAGACAAATTAATGAGTTTGTTTTATCCTGGGACTACTAGCAGCATGACTAGTCCTGGAATTGTGAGAGCCTTAAATTCATTAATGATTCTTGTCTGATAAAAACTGTAATGTCATGAGAAGCATTTTGTTGGAGAAGATATATACTGGATCTGATCTCTAAATTAAAGAACCAATGAAGAAAAGATGATGAAACACATTTCTTTCCCCACAGTAGACAGGTGGAGGACCATGGGAGCAAAATGTTCCATATGCTGAGAAACATTGTCACATTTTCAGTAAGTTTTGCTTAATCATTTTTCTGTGTTACAAGAAGGATTCAATGGAGGGAACAGGTGGGAGAGATATGAAATGACTGTAATAGAAAATGCAAAAAAAAAAAAGAAATATAAAAAGGACCAAGATTTTATATATATATATATATATATATATATATATATATATATATATATATATATATATATATATATATGTAGTCATTATTTTGGACTGATGAAACTCTTGAAAATGCATTTGTCAATGTGCTTGAAACTATTCTAATTAATGAGATGTTTATCTCAAAGTTTGGTCATAAGATCAGGCAAAAATAACCCCCAAATTGAAGTACAGAGAAAGAAAATCACTTCTCCAATTCAAGAACATCATGCGAAATTTAAAACCAAGGTTAAGACTGAAAAATTGTCCACAATCTAGCCTTAAGAATAGGTCCAGTCCTAGGAAAAATTGTAAAAAAGTCAAAATGGAGTCCCTGCATCCTTCTCTCTGTGCCCATTCTCCCCCTTTAAGGCACTTCTATTAATGCATAGTGCTCTCCTGATGCCTCACGCCTCCTATTGTAGTGCAATAACGGGATCTGCCCTCTCTGACAATGCCCAGTATTCCTGACCTTGAAGTCACTTTTGCATCCTCTTTGGGGCACTTCAATGTCTTATCCAAAAGAGAGACTAATAGTTAGAATTTCAGGTATTCTAAATGTACTTAAAGGCTTTTGAAGAAAGACTTCTCATCTAATGCTATTTGGTAACCTCTATGATTAAGTTAACTATGGTCACCTTATGTCATTATTTTGGTTATGTCTGGGAAAAAGAAGTAATAGATGAAACAATTCCTCAGAGGATGAGAAAGGGTTTACATTAGGCTACTGTAGCAAACTTTATTGATTTTCTTCAAATAGCCCAGAAAGAAGACTTCCAAACACTCAAAATAGTCATTCTGCCATTATAACAACCCAGCATGACTGTGGAGTCCTTCTCTACCATGTACAATAAAGACACACTCAGGGAAGTAGTAGCTTGTGTTTTTCTTATGGACAGACCCAGCAGTAACAGCCCAGGGAGTAAAACAGGAGTATTTTGTTTTTATATAAAAAAAAAATTAATGCAAGGTCACGTCAGGTGCTGCCCAAATGCAATCACACTGGGGATTATCATTTTACTGTAAGGCAGTAAGTGGTTGGCATCTTGCTATGCTATTTGGCCTCGGGCCCTAGGAATCATAGCTCCAATGCCTCTGCTCTGCTAGAACTTGTAGTGAGGCCTTCAGAAGAGGATACAAGAGTGCATCTTTATTCCATATATACTAGCTATAATAAGAAACAAAAAGCATTTGTCCCACATTAGTGCAAAACATGTACAACTAAGCAAAGAACATTTTAAAACTCTGCGGCAAAAAGTGGACAAATGTTCTTTGGGAGGGACAGGTTTTTATGGAAGAAGGATCATCAGTCTTGGTACCCCTTTTTCTTAAATTAAATTTTATTTTCAAAGATCAGCCTTCTCTCCCCACCACTACCCTCTCCCCATCCCCACCTTGAGAGAGTAAGAAAAACAAAACCCCTGTTACAAGCATATAAAATATAGTCAAGCAAAATATAATTTCTCATTGGCCATGTCTAAATTTTTTTTTTAAAAAAGTCTCAATTTGCCCTCTGAGTACATCACCTCTGTCAGGCAGCATGTTTCATCATGGGTTGCAACCTCTCACCCCCACTCTAACAGGGTTGATTAGAGTTAGTTTTCTTTTACACACACACACAGATAGTTTTAATCAGCCAAGAGTCAAGATTACCCTTCTACTCCACCCCCCCCAACTGAAAACAGAAAAAAAATGAAACTCATTAAACACAAGCATAGTCAATCAAAATAAATTTTCACATTGGCCATGGCCTACAAAATATTTGTCTTATTCTTCATTCTGAGTGCTTCACCTTTCTATCAAGAGGTGGGTAGCCTATTTCATCATTAGTACTCTGGAATCCTAGTTGGTCATTGTGCTAATAAAAATTTAGCACAATAGCCTTCAATTACATTTATATACTTGGTACTCATTCCTCATCAGTAAGGGTCTTCTGCCCCTCTGATTGGAAGGTAGAACAAAGAGCTCATCCTAAAACCTCCATTTAAGGAGGGTACCCAGACTAGTCATTTCTTCATTTCCCACCTGGCTGAATTCCTTTTAACTTCTCCATCACATCCCTCTGGGCCATCACCAGCTGTCCCGACCTACATCTTGCCATTGGACTCTGATGACTCTGGAGGAGAAAGTGGAGCTGATAACTTTGCACAGGTCTCTCTCACTTAAATCCAATTTACTTGCAAGTCAAGATATCACCCTCCTGATGTCATTGGTCCTCTTCTAGAACAAAGGACAAACAACATCAGCTCCCTGCTCTTGATACCTTCCCCAGTATCCCCTCCCAGTTTTAATTCTTCCTTTTGTGAGCTATGTCCCACCATTAGATTGTTAAGTACTTTGAGGTCAGGGATTATCTTTTTTTTTTTTTTTGCATTTGTATCCTCACTTAATAGATGCTTATTGACTGACTGACTGAAATAGCAATTAGAAGGGAGTTGTGAGACAACAGTGAAAGGAAGAGATTGATAGAAAAGATGTTTACGATCCAGAAGTCTCTTTGTTTGGGAATATGTTCTAACTCTGTATGACATGAAATCCAGCAAGAAGGAAAAGAGCCTGGATGATGAGTCAATGAATCAAAAAATATTTACTAAATATATACTATATGCCAGGCATTATGGCTAAGCATTTGAGATACAAATGAAATAAATTAAATAAGACTCATTCTCAAAGAGTTTATATTCTAGAGAGGGAGGCTCTATGTAAATATATATATATATATATATATATATATATATATATATGTGTGTGTGTGTGTGTGTGTGTGTGTGTGTGTGTGTATGTTTACATATATATGTTTATGGATATGCTTAATAAGTATATACAGAACAAATGTATATGAACTAAGGATAAGGTACTTAGTGAAGAAGTCCACTAGCAGTTGGAACAATCAGGCAAGGAATCATGTAGAAAGGAAGCTATCCTTGAACTGTGCCTTGAAGGAAGTGAGGGATTCTATGAGACAGAAGTGAGGAGGAAGTACATTCCAGGCATGGGGGGTGGTCAATGAAAAGACATACAAATGAAAAATGGAGAATTTCTTCACATGTGAAGAAGAGATACTCAATTTGGCTGGAGAGTAATTCAAAGAAGCTTGGACAGAAAGATTAGGGCCAATTTATAAAGAGTTTTAAAAGTCAAACAAAGGAATTTCTACTTTATTATTGAAACAATAAGGAATCACAGACGTTTATTGAGCAGGGGAGCAATGCAATCAGTTGCATTTGAGGAAAATTGCATTGGCATGGTGTGGAGGATGGTCTGGAGTGTGAAGAAACTTGAAATGGAGAATGATTAGGAGGCTATTGTAATGGCCCACATGAAAGGTGATGAGGGCTTGAACTAAGATGGTAGTTGTGGGAGTAGAGTTAAGGGGTCAGATGTGAGAGATATTATGGAGGTTGAGTTGACAAGATTTGGCTACTTACTGATTATACTGGATGAGAGTAAAGAGGTGGGGATAATGCTGAGGTTATGAACCTGGGAAACTAGACAAATGGCAGTGCCTTTGACAGAAATCAGGAAGATCAGTAAGATGGGAGGGTTTGGGGGAAAAATAATTATTATTTAGACATATTACATTTGAGAAGCCTATGAGACATCCCATTTGAAATGTCTAATAGACAGTTAGTGATACAGGATCAGAGCTCAAAAGAAAGATTGAGGCTGGATGTATAGAGCTGGGAGTCATTTTCAGAGAGATATTATATTAAAATTGTGGATGCTGATAAGGTCAACAAGACAGAAAAGAAGACTAATGAAATAAATTCTTGTGGAAGCCATTTGTCTTCCATCCTTGGATCTGTTTCATGGGCAGGAGGGCTGCAGTAGCCCCTTAGCCCAAGATGTTCAAGACAAATTTAGCATTTTGTTCAGGCCCCAGTATGAAAAATACATCATGCTAAAACTCTTAGCTTTAAGATCTCATCAAATGGAACATTCTCTCCAAAGATGCAGACTGCAATCCATTCATGCCTGCTCATCCTTTGTAACTCTTGTCCATGGCTTCCCATAAGTTTGCTAAAGGAATTTCCTTCTTTTGATATTTGAGGGTTGAAATGGAGCCCTTAGGATGTTCACCTGTTATCTTTCATCCTTGCCACATGACCAAGCATCTCTTCCCAGCATACACTTCCCTGATCCTATCTTTTCCTTCTATTCTTCTGCAAAGTTTCTAATTGGTGATATGTTTTAGCCTGCTCATGTTCAACAATGCATTCCTCCATTGCCCTCAGGGAGATATTCATTTTCAGTTCTTCAGACACTGCTAAGTTTCATGTCTTCTAGTCATGAAAACAAGTTTCCTGTGTTCTAGTCATGACAACAAGTTTCCTGTGTTCTAGTCATGACAACAAGTTTCCTGTGTTCTAGTCACTAACAACATTAGTAGAATGGTAATTTAAAAGAAAAAAAGATGTCAAATCCAGCCTCAGACATATAATACGTACTAGCTGTGTGACCCTGGGCAAGTCACTTAACCCCCTTGCCTAGCCAAAAAAAAAAAAGGTCCTTTATTTCCAGGGAAGGTTGGGGTCATTAAAGAACAATAATAAGTAGCATTTATATAGTTTTTTTTTAAGTTGGCTAAGCACTTCGCATATATTACCTTATTTCATCATCACAAAGTAGATGCCATCATTATTTCCATTTTACAAATGCAGAAAAGGAGGCTTAGAGAGCTCAAGTGACTCCTCCAGGGTCACACAGTTAAGATGTGTCTGAGACAGGATTAGAACTCCAGTCTTCCTAACTGCAGGTCTTGTGCTCCATCAAAGATGCCACCTGGTTACCTTGCAATTTCCTGAAATAATCTAGCCTGCCTTTCTCCTGTTTAACTCAATTCTGAACACAACTCATTGAAATAGGTCATAGGATAAAACAAATATCCTTTTCAGGAATTTATGAATATCAACTGAGTGTAAATAAAAGAACTGAACTTTACATCTATTTGTGGTTTTGTTATTATTACCTAGAGGAAGCTAGGTAATGAAGCTGGGCATGGAGTTAGAATTCCTGAGTCCCAGTTCAGTCTCAGAACTTACTAGCTGTGTGACCCTGATAAAGACACTTCACCTCTGTCTGCCTCAGTTTCTTCAACTGTAAAACGGGGATAATAATAGTGCCTATCTCACAGGGTTGTTGTGAGGATCAGATGAGATAATATCTGTAAAGTGCTTAGTTTGGAGCCTGGCACATAGTATGCCCTTAATCCTCATTCCCTCCACATCAGAATGGCTAATATAAGGTTTAAATAAACAACCAATGAAAAGCGGCAACCTTTCCCCCTTCTTTCTTTAGAATTGCTTTGTTCTCTTAGGAAATCTTTAAAGAAAAGCATAATTATAGCATACTGGGCAAATTTATCTGAGTTCTGTAAGCAGATTAAGTAACTCTGATAAGTTTTGTTTGCTAATTTTCCTCAAAGCAAAAGAAGTGATCATGAACTAACTTGGCAACTCAGAAACCTCCTTGCCAAAGAAAACTGAGGGTAAACTCTCTTTGGAAGTACAGTACCAAGAAATGATTTCCACGTATCTCTTGCTCACGGTGCTGGAAGCACTTAGTTCAGCCTTGAGAACTGAGAAGAGAGAACAGGATTAGGAATGAGGAACAAAGAGAAAATAAAGGTCAATGAAACAGCCACAGTGCATTTTGCATTTTTTCCTTCTGAAATATTATATACATACCATATAATATGCTTATATTATATGGTATGTATATGGGTAGTAAAACTGATTTTCTTTCCTGACTTAGCAGGGTTATCTGCCTCATTGCCTCAGCATACATGAAGTGTGTTTCTCTGAATGCTAGGCATGACTAGAACCTTCAAGTGAGGCTCTCCATTAATTATGTGGAGCTTTCCTTGCACATGTGTGATTTCCCCTATAGTTTTGGAGTAATGGAGTGATAGCATAATTCAGTTCTACCATATGTCTAGGCTGGTCTCTTTCCTAACTCTCTGAAGAAATGGTGAAAGATACCAGGTGTGGTGAAGGCAGTATACATCTGTAATCTTTTTTTGTTGGGGAGGCTGAGGGTGATGCATCCCTTGAGCTTGTATGTTCCAAGCTAGAGTAGGGTGAACGGACAGAGAAGAAGGAAGGGAGGGAGGGAGAAAGGAAGCAAGGAAGGAAGGGAAGGAGGGAGGGAGAAAGGAAGGAAGGAAGGAAAAGAAGGAGTAAAATAGGGGAAAAAGAGGAAAGGAAGGAAGCAAAAAAAGGAGGGGAGCAAAAAAAGCAGGGAAAGAAAGAGGGGAAGGAGGAAAAGAGGGAAAGAGAGAGGGAAGGAAGGAGGTTAGAAAGGATGAAAGGAAGGAGGGAAGGATAGGAAGAAGGGAGGGAGGAAGGGAGGAAGGAAAGAATATTGAAAAAACAAGGACAAATTCTGATTAAAAAAAAATTTGGCCAAAGAAGATTAAAGAAAGACTTATCACTTAAGACAAACTTCCATGAATTCTTGTTTTCTTCTGTCCCCAATACAAAACCTTTGCTAGGACAAGAGAAGTACCTTCTTTCTTCAGAAGCAGTTTGTTCTAAAACTACATTCTCTCTAAAGGTACACAATATCCGAATTACAATACTAAAATCCTAATAAATTCTAGAGGCACAGCAGCCAAAGTCAGCAGCACACTTCTGTTTCCCTGTGGGCAATAACCCCTCAGCAGCCTCCTTGTCTATACAGCTTTGGAAGTTTGCAAAGTCCCCATGGGCCAGCAGCTGTAGACAGAAATATGAGCTGGAGAGGCCTCAGTGTCTTGGGATATTTTTTTTGCGGGGGGGGGATTGTTGCTTTAGGTGGGAGACTATCTCCTATAAATAGCTGCTTACTTCCTCTCAATCTTTTGTCTGTTTCCCCTTTTCTCAACCTTCTGTCTGATCTTTTAAACACTCATAGACACCGTGCAAGTGCCCAGCCCATGCCTAAGAGCAAGACACCAATGTTTTCACACATAATGATTATCCAGCAAGGTGATGGCAAAAAAAGATTCCATGGATCTTGCAAAGACATTATTGAAATCAACCACTCAGTAAACAAAAGTAATGAAAAATGTGAAAGTAAAAGGGAGGGGCACAGCAGGGAGAGAAGGAAGTATAGGAGGAACAAACAATAGGTTTAGTAGTATCAGTTGGTTACCTAGCATTTACTAAGTGCCTGCTATGTGCCAGGCATTGTGCTAAAAACAATGGAACATAAAACCAGCATTTCAGCCTTAGCCTTGATTACAGTCTCGATGAGGGTGAAGGAACAGGTGCTTCCTAAGAAGCCAGGCTTGCCCCAGTGCCCACCTCATGTAAAAACACCCAACCTCCCAACTTTAACGGCATTCTTCCTGTCCAACTGGAATGTGTGTTCCCTGGGAAGCAACTGGAGATGGTACAGCAACAATATGTAAATTAACAAAGTGAAAATGGAATACAAAGATGATATTTGAAATTCTATGTGCGGTACTAGTCTCCTGGTGACCTTACTGCAGAAAAGCAAACATATCCGCCTCAGAGAGGCAGCAATACACATACCAAAATAATCCTTGCTACTCCAACATTCTTTGATCTAGCAAAAAAAGCCCTCAGAAGGGGATAGAATATACAATAAATGTTGTATCACAAAACCAAAATGTCAAGGGAGTGAACAGAAACATTAAAGGTTTGTACTGTTGTATAAAGAAACCATCCCCTCCATTCTGGATTATTTAAAATGGTTACTGTTAAAAGCCTTTATTAGTTAAAAGGAAAAAAATTGTTCAACATACTGTTGTTTCCCTAATTCCTATTCTTGTCTCCTCTTATGAGTTGACTTTTCCAGGATCCCCTTCCCAGTGTTAATTACAATTTTTTAGGCTGCTCCAGCACAACTAGCAATACTTAGACCAAAGATCTGATTAGCACCAAGAATAGAATAAAGGAAATTCAGTACCTCTTCTTTACCCTTCAGGGTCAAAAGAGGACCCGCTTCTTTTGTACTTAGGCCCTGCCCTAGACAAAATGATTAATTCTGTACCATGGAGGAAGCATTATAGGCAGGCTCTGGGTAATCTCTCAGTTCACCTACATTTATTTCTGAAGGACAGAAAAGGGAGTACAGGGAAGAAGTATACAGACAAGCCTGTTGAAACATCTTAGCCTCTTTTTCTTAGTCAGCTATGACTTTCATATTTTTACGGTGTTGCCAAAGCCATCTTACTTTTCTTTTCCTTCCTGCTTCTGTTATATGACCACGCTCAGAATCAAAAATAATCTAATATATGACTATAAGTTGTAAGTGATTACAAAAGCAAAGGATAAAAATAGGGCCTGTGCCTGTGATTTAATTAGTACTACAGCCAATTCTCAAGTGAGGAAACTCCCTCTATCATTACAGGTTGCCATCTTCTCTGCAAATCATGGTTTTTCAAAGTTGACTAGAACAGAGGTATCACATGGGACAGGATACTTGGAGCCACCACACTTCAGAGTACAGTTGAACCGAATTAAAATGTAATAAGGAAATACTTAATAAAATAAATATATAATCAAGCATAGATAATGTTAATATGTCAATATTCTCCCACTGGGATTCTTAAGTTATGGTTTAGCTGCCTCATTTCTATTTTAGTTTCACACCCCAACCTAGAGTACTGACAAACATCACAGGGCTAATAATCATCTGAGACTGTAGTTGGACTGAGTCTTCTTGTCTTTGAGGCTGGCTCTCTATCCATTATGCCATCCTATAAAATATCATTAATAATAGCAACAATAACAACAGCTAACATTTATAATGTATTTGAAGGTTTACAAAATGTTTAAGAAATATTAACCCATTTTATCTTCGCAACACCCTGGGAGGTAGGTGATATTATTATCCCCATTTTACAGATGGGGAAGTTGTGGCCAATGGAAGTGAAAGGATGTGCCCAGAGTCACACCGCTAGTTAAGTGTCTGATTTTGAACTTAGATCTCCCTGACTTGAGGCTCACTGCTCTATCCACTGTGCCACCTAGCTATCTCTTGCAAAAGCAAGCATATGCACAAATCAGGGCTGTTTGTCAAACAGAAACCTTGGGAGGTTATCTACCCAGAATTATCCTTATGTCAGTGATGTGGCCGTGGTGAATAACTTTTTTATAATATTTTTAGGTTAGCCTTCAAAGTAATTTTAGCCACACCAGAAGCTTTTGTTGTTGTTCAATTGTGTCTGACTAATTCTTTGTGACCCTGAGGACAACAGCATGCCGATACTGTCCCCTGGGTTTTCTTGGCAAGGATATTGGAACAGTTTGTCACTTCCTTCTCCAGAGGCAAACAGAGGTTAAGTGACTTGCCTAGGGTCACACAGCTAGTAAGGTTCAAGTGTTTGGTCTGAGGCCGCATTTGAACTCAGGTCCTCCTGACTTCAGGGCCAGTGCTCTATCCACTGCACCACCTAGCTGCCCCTAAAGCATTTCACTTCTTAAAGGGACAATTCTGAAGGGTTCAGCACTGTGGGGTGATGAGGTAGGCAGTTCTGAATATGGAGTCAAAAGACCTAGGTTCAAATCCTACCATTGCTCCGTAGGCCCGTGTGCCATTGGACAAGTTACACCATGCCTACACACCTCAGTTTTCTCATCTGTAAAATGAGGAAGTTGATCTGCATGACCTCAAACCTCCCTTCCAGTTCTGAGTCTGGGATCTTACTCTCTCCTCATTTTGATGTATCAGCTTTGGTATTGCTCTTGTGGTTCAGTCATGTCTGACTCTTTGTGACTCCATTCAGGAATCTCTCGGCTGAGGTACTGGAGGGGTTTGCCGTTTCCTTCTCCAGCTCATTTTACAGATGAAGAACTAAGGCAAACAGAGTTAAGTGACTTGCCCAGAGTCACACAGCTAATCAGTGTCTGAGTTCAAATTTGAACTCAGGTCTTTCCGAATCCAGGCCCAGTGCTCTATCGACTGAACCTCCTAGTTGGCTCTCAGCTTTGGTATACTTGTTTAGAAATCAGTCATTTGACATTGTAGTTACACTCCTAACTTTCCAGGCAACGTCGCTGATTGCTGAAGCCCTGATTCTCCGGTACTTGCAAATAGGAAGGAAATCTGCAGTGTGATAGATGTTAGTGTTTCCTCTTTGCTTCAGGCTTACTCTCCATCAGCAGGCTGGTGATATGGTAGGCATGCAGACTGGGAACCTGAGTCAGCTTTCTCAGTGAACATCCATCAGCTGCTGTGGGGAGCTATGGATTGGCAGCAGTTTGCCAGCGAATGGGCCATTTCTTGTCACTCTCATCATTAGTAGAGTATGGATTAGTGGCAGCAGGGTTATTCATACAATATTTAATGAATTTATATAATTAGACCACGTTTCATTAGGGCCTGATGTAATGAAACCACAAACACTTCTCAAAAAGCAGGGGATCCAGCTGGAAAATGTTGACTTTATTTATTTAGCACAGGCAAACAAACAACCATAGGCCTCTGGAAACTTGAGCGAATAGAAATATCACCACTGAAACATATGAAGTAGCCGAAAAAAAGAGGAAGGGTACTCCAACTGAACAGAAAATCGACTAAAGAAAAAGTCATAACTTATGTGTACTCACTCATGTTGAGAGGGATGACTAAAACCCTCAACTGAAGGTGACTGTGATTATACAGGCTTTCACTTCATTTTAATGCATAATTTTACCTGTGGCATATCCCAGGCCATGGAGTAATATAAGTCAACAATATTTCACTGAATACCTACCATGTATGCATCAATCATTTAACTACTGTATTGATCTCTTATTACCTATTAACTAGTTATATGTTTGGTTTATGCACCTGATCAACAATAAACAAAAAAGGGAAAGGAAAAAAAGAAAGGGAAAATGACTTTGCCTTTTAAGGGGAAAATTTAAGGGATTTTAAAGAAAAGCACTTATGCAGTGCACACTATGTGCTAGGCACTATGCTAAATGCGTTTTATAAAAATTATTTCATTTGATTCTCACAATAACCCTGTAAGGTAGTGCTATTATTATGCCCATTTTAGAATTGAGAAAACTGAGGCAAACATGTTACGTGACTTGCCCACAGTTAGACAGGTGGTCAATACCTAAAGCAGAATTTGAATTTAAGTCTTCTTGACTTTAGGCCTAACACTCTATTCACTATGCCACCTAGCTGCCCTAGCAGCATATAGAGCCCAGCTTCTCATTGGTTATTCAAACGGACTTCCCAATAACAGCCCTCTGGTGACCTGGGATCTCTGTTTCCCCTCTCTGGCAGTGTTCACCTCCAATCATTTGCCCTGGAGTGCAAAAATTTCTAGTTATAGCTCTGATCTCAGAACCTCATATCTAAGAAGAATCAGAATTGAAGGTGATCTGAAGGTTAATGAGAAGACCATTTGGTGGGCCAAAGTGGGCTGCTATATGTTGTCAACAGTACCTTAAGTGTGAGGCAAAGTCAAGATGGCAGGGTGCCAGGAAACTCAACCCCACAATTCATTCACACAGATTGACAAAATGCACTGTATTGAGTCCTGATTGGGAAATACAACGGGGAAAAATGCGGTGAGTCATTTTACTGGCCTGTGTTGGCAAAGGGATATGGAGAGGACTGTAGACACTGGCAATGGACGTATCCAGGAACAGCCTAGGCTCATTGCTCAGACCCAAACCCAGGGCAAGAACTCGTCGATCTCAGATCAGGAGGGCTTCGATGAGACTTTTCCTCAGATCAGACACTTTTAGAAGCACTGAAATCTTGTAAGTCCCTAGCTTGAGTTGTCTCTGAGACCCTGGAATAGCTCCAATACTCCAAGAAAGCAGCAGGAGGACCCTAGAGGACACAAACTCAACCCAAACATTAGAGCCTGGCCCTATCACAAGGTCTAAAATCAGGGAGTTGACTGGAAGAATCAGTAAACAAGAAATATACAGGAAAAATTGGGAAAACCTCAGAAGGAAGGCACTAAAATGAAGGAAGGGCAGGAATATACAAAGTTTGGGAAATGAAATCAATTAAGAAAGGGATACTCAATCATTACTGTCTTCAGATGTTGCTGTTGTTTTCAGAGAAGAGAAAAGGGAGATTTCTACTGTAGAACAAAGTGAAATATGAAAACAGAAGCCATAATATCTATAGTTCTGTTACTACAAAACAAAAAGAGCAATGGGCTTGAATTGTAGCAGGAATGAGACACTATCAATAGTATGAAATGATTAAGGTATTTGCAGCTGAGGTGATTTAAAAAAGCTGCCAAGGTAAAGTCTAAAGACTTAACATCATTGATATTTTCAAAGGGTAAATGTGAAATCCATCCATCAAGGATAAGGAAATTTATCATGCCATAATGTTATTATAACTTGTACTTCGCAAGAAATAACTGCTTAGTACTTGACTCATTCACACTCTTACAAGCTAGGTGATCCAACAAAGAGAGTTATAAGGAGTCTTTAAAATATATTTTGAGAGTGACTCAGCGATGGAGCCAGGAACAAAATGTAGAAAACCTGCTTTTCTATCCAACATTCTCCTGAGAACAAAGAGATGGCCATCACCTTTATTTTTAAGGGATCCCTTCTCTTTTTTTAATAAATTTATTCATTTTTAGTTTTCAACATTCACTTCCAAAGATTTTGAGTTCCAAATTTTTTCCCCATCTCTCCCTTCCCCCACCCCAAGACAGCAACTAATCTGATATAGGCTCTACATATACAGTATTATTAAACATATTTTCACATTGGTCATGTTGTAAAGAAGAATTAGAACCAATGGGAGAAACCATGAGAAAGTAGAAACAAAAAAAGAGAGAGAGATCAAATAATATACTTCAATCTGCATTCAGACTCCATAGCTTTTTTCTGGATGTGGATAGCATTTTCCATCATGAGTCTTTTGGAGTTGTCTTAGATCCTTGCATTGTCTATGATCCTTAGATCCTTGCAAGTCTATGAAAGTTAGTCATCGAACAATGTGGCTATTGCTGCATACAGTGTTCTCCTGGTTCTGCTCACTTCACTCAGCATTAGTTCACATAAGTCTTTTTTCTGAAGTCTGTCTGCTCATCATTTCTTATAGTGCAATAGTATTCCATTACATTCATATACCACAACTTGTTCAGCTATTCCCCAATTGATGGGCAGCCCCTTAATTTCCAATTCTTTGCCACCACAGAAAGAGCTGCTATAAATATTTTTGTACGTGTGGGTCCTTTTCCCATTTGTATGATCTCTTTGGGATGTAGACCTAGATGTGGTACTGCTGGGTCAAAGGGTATGCACAGTTTTATGGCCCTTTGGGCACAGTTTCAAATTGCTCTCCATAATGGTTGGATCAGTTCACAATTCCGCTAACAATGCATTAGTGTTGCAATTTTCCCACATCTTCTATAGCATTTATTGAAGGGATCACTTCTTGAGTAAATTATCTGAAGGGGGAACCTGTCATTTAATTGGTGTAAGGAAGTTCTACCAAAGCTGATCTATATGTACTCTGCAACTTAAACTGTTGCTTGAGGCAAAGTTAAATGATTTGTCTAGGGTCATACAGCCATTGTTTCAGAGGGAGTCCTTGAATCCATGTCTTCTAAACTCTCTAACCTGCTTTCTATACACTGTGCCATGTTGCTGTCATATAAGTAATTCTTTGTATTAGGAATAGGAACTAGAGCTATGATTTTATTGGTATAGAGGCAGCTAGTATATATTGGTATAGTGGATAGACTGGTGGACCTGGAATCAGGAAGACCTGAGTTTAAATCTGACCTCAGACACTGACTAGTTATGTGATTCTGGGTAAGTCACTTAACCTCTGCTTGCCTCAGTTTCCTCAACTTTAAAATAGAGAAAATAACCTTTCAGGGTTATTGTGAGAACCAAAAGAGATAATATTTGTAAAACACTTAGCATAGTTCCACATAGTAGGCTCTATATGAATGCTTATTCTCTTCCCTAGTACAGGGAATTCCAGGGAGAATCAAATGGGGTAATGTCTGTAAAGCACTTAGCCCAGTGCTTGCCACATAGTAGGTGCCATATAAATGCTTATTCCCTTCCCCAGTAAAGGGAACTCTAAGGGGAAGAAATTTCATCTATCAATGTAGGTCTATACACTTTTTCATGCAACCTATAATCTTAGAGAGTGGCTTGGGGTACTGAAACCTTATGTGACTTACCCAGGGTCACCCAACCAGTATGTTTCAAAGGCAAGACTTAAACCTAAGCCTCCCTGGCCTTGAGGTTGACTCTTTAGCAGCTACACCATACTGCCTCTTTAATTCTACAAATTACTTTTAAACTAAACTGACATTAAATAAAATGTTTCTTTATATTCATCTTCTTATTGCAAGAGCTGCTTATGCCAAGATACTTTTGGTGAATTCTACTTGATTCTATGGAGATTGTTTCAGCTTTTTAAAAAAATTAACATCATAATCTTAGGACTCATGTTTCAGTTTTACTGTGAGTTGGTCTATTATTTTCAAAAAAATTAAGAGCTCCTCTTTTAATATGTAAAAATATAATAAAGCAATTTTCAGATTATGATATTGATGTTGATTTATAGATATATTGCTGCAGATAATCAGCTGAAGAGCTCAGAGACCCCAAATCATTCTGTAGGAAGCAAGCTGTCTATTTCTTTAGAATCTGCTCATTCATTCCCAGCAGGGAATCCTGCCCTAAATAGGGACAGAAAGCTTGCCTTAATAAACACAATATTTCATATGTCAAAGATGGGATTATTTAATTTAACAGGAAGCAAATATTATGAAAAAGATAGAAAACAGTATATACACTCTCATATTGAACAGGTTAGCCTTGACCTTCCTGATGATATGTCTCCTCCATTCCAGAATTTGTGCTGGCAATGAGACAGAATGATTTGGGGACTGACAATGTTTGTGGCTTATGTGCAATTAAAGTTGTAAACACAGATCTACACATTTAGTATGTTGTATCAAGATTTTTATATTGCAATGAGAAGTTTGAACTAAATGATCATTCTAAATTCTATGTTCTCTGCTCAAAATTGGTTTAGATCTGTGATTTCACCTACCTATTAGCAATATATAATTTATAGTCTTACAAAGTTACCTAGGGCACTGAGAGGTTAAATGATTTCCTGAAGTCACACAGCCAGTATATGTCAAAGACAGGACTTGAACTCAGCTCTTTCTATCTTGTAAGTCAGTTAGTAAGGCAGTTCACTTTCCAGGACACCATAATCTTCTAATGTTAAAATTATCAAAATGAACTGCTAGGCAAAAGTGGGACACATTAGTACCACCAAAAGACAGAAGAGGGCTCTGTCAACATATATAATTACTATATACTTAAAATTCAGCTCTTCCATGAAGTTTTACTTAAATTCATTTCATTCTAGTATTCCTATAACACTTAAACAATTGCTCTACGTGACTGTAATTAGTACTACAAAAGGCGTGCAAAGATTTCCTTTTTTAGATTTCCAAATTCCTGGAGAACAGGGACCAAGTTTTCTGTGTCTTGTTGTGGAAATGGTCCTGGCTTTGAAGTCAAAGGACTGAGTTTGAAACTTGATTCTGCTACTTATTATATTTGTGACCTCGGGGAAGTCATTTAACCTCTGTCCCAGTTTTCTCAACTATAAGATAAGATGTTTACAATAAATGAATTCCAAGGCTCCATCCTAAATCTATGATTCTATGATTTGATATCTAGCCCTGAATACAATGGATAATCAATAATTATTGCCTAACTAAATCATAATACTGCAGACAGAAGGAAGCTATTTAGTGCAGAAGTATCAAATACATGGCCTCATTATAGGCCCGCAATTCTCCTAAGTGGGGCTAAAACAGACTAAAATGTAATTGAGGAATATTTAACAAAATAAAAATATAGTAGAGGCACAAGTGAGTATATGAAAAGGAAAATGAAAAATATAGAAATATAGAAAATGTTAATATCTGGTTTTCTAAGTCAATATGGGAGCCTTTTGTAAGGGTCAGTGAACCCAGATCTATTTGAGTTTGACACCACTGGTTTTTCTATCTATGGTGGTTGTTACTGGTACAAAAAATATTATGCATGGTCATCATTATAAATCAATAGAAGGTATGCTGTACTTAGATATAAAGAAGCAGAAATATGAGCCTATACTGATGTTTTATTAGGAATGTGGGAATGATGGGTGATTTTGTTAGTGTGAGAACTCCTTCCACCAAAAGACAGATGGTAATTCATCTATGACTAGATAAGGTCTAGGGAGTTGAAGACTATAGAAATAAGGTGACTTGTCCAAGGGCTCACAGTTAATAAAGGTCAGAGGTGGCATCTGAACCTTTGTCTTCTTGAGTCCAAGTCCAATACTCTATCTGCTACCCTATGCTGCCTCATTTAAGAACGGTAGAAAAAAATCTTGAAACATTACATTACATAAGATAGATTTCCCACCTATAGAACTCAGAACTAAATTTTCATCTTCACTATACAATCCTTCAAATCAAAGCAGAAAGCTTTATGACTTTAACATTTTGTCCAGTTGTAACAAGTCTAAAATATACATATTTCTATTATCCAAAAAAAAATCCAGATAAAAATAAGCCTTTCTTGGGGAGAAAAAAATCTCTTCCTAGCATTATTAGTTTATTGCCTCCATATGATATACTCAGATAATTTTGCCACAATATTTTGAAATCCAAACTTTATCAATTGCCATCTATATTAGCTCAGTTTGGACTGTTGTGAGATCATTGTTATAATATGAATTTCATTTGCATGCATTAAAATACATCACGGAAAGCAACTCTTATGCATGCTAAATAGTTATTTTTGCTAAACTTAAATCTCTCAGGTACTTCATTTTTATTCCCTTAGCTCCCAGAGGTATTTTTCTACATTAAGAAGTGCCTGCATGCAAACATTTATTTTATAAGATTCTAATCAAAGACATCTTTGCTTACTTATTGCATTTTCTTGATTTTCCTCCCTTCGTTTTCATTGCTAGCAATACCTCCATGAAAGCTGAATCTTTAAAGAGTTCACATTTTCCTGCTGCTTCCTGCTCACCTGAAGTCAGGCTCCCCTATTGGAAAGGGCATGCGCTAATGAGCAGAGGCACAAGTGAGTATATGAAAAGAAAAATGAAAAGACTATAATCACATTAATGGAATGAACAGAGTCTGGGTCAAGGGTATGGGGAGATTTTTAGGTAGAAGCTCAAAGCTATTTTGAAAAGTCAAACAGTGATGGAATCCCCTTTATCTTCACCTCTTCAACCTCCTGCCATCACTGTGTTCCTGGCCCAGGCCAAGGCAGTCCACAACAGCAGGCTGGTAGAAGCCATTGGAAGGAGATGTCACCACATCTCACACAGAGAAATTGGTATTCATTAAATACATTGTGCTATTTTAAACCATACCTCAGCCTGCAGGCTGGTGTTTGCCTGAAGGTAGGTCATTGAAAGTCAATGCAAATTAGGGCAGCTCCCTACGAGCAAAAATTAACTTGTAGGAACTTGGTAGGCATGGGTCTTTTGCAGCTCAGTAACCTTTGGCACTGCCAAGGATAGAATCTCTGCATCTCCCACGTGAGGCCCTCAGACAGACTAGTGATAGTAAGGGCTTTCCCAGTAGAGTGTTACAATTCCAATGCACTAAATGGTTTCTTTATCTGCATCTGGATGACATCATTATAAATGAAAACAATAGGGGGATTTAATGCCATGCAAAGAAGCGCTCTACAATATGGCAATTTCATCACTAGTTACCATCCTACTTTGAGTAACATTCTGCTCAAACGCAACTGTTAAGAATAAACCACAAGTCTAGACACATTGATTATGAAGTAGGCCACCTGTTTCTTGAATGTCTTCTTCATCATTTACATTGTAAATAATAAATACAGAGCACAAAACTATTGTTGCTTTGGAAAAGGTGTGAGTGTAGATATGGAGAAATATTAAGTTGGTTGATTAAGACTTGAGCTACTATTATTAGACTTAAATGGCTAGAAATGCTCAATCTTGTCCCTGACCTTTATCTCTCATCTGGAACCATGGTAGGGTGGAGAGTGCTGGACTGGTAGTCAAAGGAAATTGGTTCAAGTCCTCATTCTGCCACTCACTAACTCTGTGACTTCAGGCAAATTACTTTGGGCCTCAGCTCCCACTTGTAAAATGAGAACTACTGTTGTCGTCCATTCTTCATTTCAAATGACATCTCAGAGTGATGTCTTGACTGGCCCAAGAATTGGATTTAAGCAAGGCAAAATTGCACAAAATCGCTAGCCTTACTCTCTCTTCCTGAGTCATTGAAGTCCGTGGCAGAACAAAAGTCAAGACAACTGGCAATGGCTTAGGAAGCAGTGGATGACCTTGGTGTCATCAAAGCACCACATAAATGCTAGATATTACTATGTAGACACTTTGCCTTCTACTTCTCTGTCCTGCTGACTGAACTCTAGTAATTTTTGTTTTGCTTTCTGTAAGCTGTTCTGATCAAAAGATGTAGTGGCACAGAATTAACACAATTATGAACCAATCTAGGGCTTACAAAACCCAAGCACTAGATGTCAAAATGGTGACCAGAAATTCCATGGTGGCACTTAAATTTGGTTGGACTAGATGGTCTCTGAGGTCCCTTAAAGATTTAGAACTATGATCCCTTTATGATTCTAAGAAGGTAATAGTGGTTACTTCCCATATCTCTCTGGTGCCTAGGTTTATATCCAGATCACTTCCATAGAATTCTTACCTTTCTAGAATACCTAGGATGTGCAGGATTATTCCCTCTTACAGACACAAGTTAAGAATCATGTGATGGAAGTGGGATGTTCTTCCTGAAGAGCACCTATTTCTGGTATCAGCCAGTCAATAAAAATGTATTAAGTGCTTACTCCATGTTAGGTACTTCAATAAGCATTAAAAACACAAAGAAAGGCAAATACATAGTTCTTGACCTCAAGTAGCTCACAATTTAATGGGGGGAAACAGCATGCAAATAACTATACACACATACTATATCTACATATATGTATGTATATATATACGCACATACATACATACATACATACATACATACATACACACACACACACAGTATATACAGGGTAACTCAAAGGGAAAGAAGAGGAGGGGCAGGGAGAAGAGGGTCAGGAAAAGACATCCTGTGCAAGTTGGGAGAGCTGGGAGATGGACAGTGATATGAGAGGAACAAGAAGTAGGGAAATATAGCTGGATCATAAAGTACATGGATGGGGATAAAATGTAATAAAACTGGAAATGTAGGAATGAGTGACCCAATCTCTCAGTAAGTATTTATTAATCACCTACTATATGCTGAGCACTATGATAAGTGCTAGACAGACAAAAAGAGGCAAAAGACAGTCCCTGCCCTCAAGAAGCTTATAATCTAATGGGAGTCAGAGGAGAATGTGAATGGTTTTAAAACATCAACTCAAGAATTTCATATTAGATCCTGGATATAATAAGATATTGTTGTAGTTTATTGAAGGGAAGAGTGGGGTAACATGGTCAGACCTGTGAGGTTTGGCAGCTGAGCACTGGATAGACTTGAGTGAGAAAGCTTTGGATAAAGATTCAGTAAGGAACACTGAGAAAGAGAGTTCAAACAGATAGGACCTTGGAGAGAAGTGTCACAAATACCTGGAGAGGACAGAGTATTTAGGAAGAGAGGGTAATCAATAGCGTCAAAGGCTTTGGAGAGGACAAGAAGGATGAGGAATGAGAAAACGCCATTAGATTTCTCAATGAAAAGATCATTGGTAACTTTGAGGAGAGCAGTTTCTGCTGAATGATGAAGTCTGAAGCCAGACTGAAGAAGGTTCAGAAGCAAGTGAAAGGAAAGGAAATGGAGGCATTTAGTGTAGACAGCTTTCTTGAGGAATTTAGCCAAGAAGAACAGAAATACAAGACTAGAGCTAGTAGGGATGATCAAATCAAATGGGGGATATTTTCTTTAAAGTCTAGAGGATAAATTGATATCTTTGTAGCAGGGAAAAATTGAATATTAGACAGAGTGAGAATAATAGAAAGGGTGGTCTGCTGGAGAAGATGGAAGGCGATGGGATCCAGGTTGCATGTTGAGAGGTTTGCTTTTCAAGGAAGACTACCTCATTATGTAAGACAGGGTAAAGTGGAGATACTGAGCGGAGCAGAAGGATGCCTGAGTGACTGAGATGAGTAGGAAAGAAAAAGAAAGTCCTGGCAAACAGCCTAAGTCTTCTGGTTTTGTTCTTTTGGGGGGAACCATGAGGCAATGACTTCAGCTAGAAAAAGAGGGGAATGGAGAAAGGCATTCTGTGGGAGGCTTTAGAAGAGTAGTGAATGTATCCCTTTCATTTTGGTTTGCAGACTATCTCTCAGGGTAGGACTGACTCTAAACTAATTGGCATCTTTAGCATCCTTCCTCTATCTTTTCACCTTTTAATATGCCTATTTCGATGGTACTAGTAGCCAGCCCATTTTTGCCACTGTGCTACATACAATTTACATGGATTTATTAGCTAATTCATAGAAAAGAAAAAATGCAATTAAAAGTGTGTACAGTGAGGTATTTGTGTGTATGCTACTTGATTTTTGCCTGATAGTTTTAGATACTTAATAGGAAATTAATACATAGCCAGGCGGTAGGTATACCAGATACAGCACTGGACCTGGAGTCAGGAAGACCTGAATTCAATTCTAGCCTTAGACACTTACTGGCTATTTGGCCCTGGGTCAATCACTTAACCTCTGTCTGCCTCAGTTTCTTTATCTGTCAAATGGAGATAATAATAAAACCTGCCTCCCAGGGTTGTTGTGAGAACAAAATAAGATTTGTAAAGCGTTTTGCAAATTTGAAATTGCTACATAAATGCTAGCTATTGTTATTGTTGTTGTTGCTGTTATTAATATCCCTAAAGTCTAGCAGACAAGATGAACTCTGGATCTTAAAAACTGTAACATGCTGAAATTCTTCCTAGTTTGATATCAGGTAGTTTGAAGTAAGCATTCTAATGATCACTGTTCTACAGGCCTAGAACAAGAAGTACCATGAGTCTAAGCTCTGGGGTAGGAAACAGCTCACCAGTAAGGGCTCATGATTACATTACCAATAGCTGGGATATTAGTCCTTTCCACTTTCTTTATAGTCTCCTGTGAAAACGATCTGGGGAGATTTAGGAAAATGCTGTGCTAGAGAGTAGTGGTTGGAAACTACAGAGATGCAAATTTAGGCTCATTGTAAAGAAAGACTCACAATTAAAGATCTGCTTCATTGAGTTTTAGCAGTCCTGGCCTCTTGACTTTCCATCAGTCCCATCAGGTCATGCTCCCAGAATGCCCAGTTATGGTGGGCATAACTAAAGGAAGTAAAAAGTAAATGGATGGGGCAGCTAGGTGGCACAGTGGATAGAGCACCGGCCCCTGAAATCAGGAGGACCTGAGTTCAAATCCAGCCTCAGACCAAACACTTGACACTTACTAGCTGTGTGACCCTGGGCAAATCACTTAACCCCAACTGCCTGACCAAAAAAAAAAAAAGTAAATGGAAACTGATGAGGTGGAGATAGAGAGAAAGAAAGGGAACGGAGCAGAGAAGGGAGAGGGAGAAAGGAAGATGAAAAATGGGGAGAGGTGAAGGGGTGAGAGAACTGACTTCACCCATTATAAATTAGACCTGGATGATGTCATCAATGCTTTTACTCTTCTCTCATTGACTCCCTAACTCCCTAAAGCGACTGTTCCAAATCATTCACTCTCTCTCCAAACCCTCAAATGCACTCCTTACAACCACACACAAGCGGATTTCTTTGCCACTTACTTCGCCAAGTCTAAGATCCTGCATTCTGAGTCCCTTTATCTCTCTCTGTTCTTCGATGCACTACATCATCACCCACTCCCTCCTCATTCATTCTGGTCACTGAAGGAAAGGTATCTTGCTTTTCAGTAAGCCTGATCCCTCCACCTGCAGCCTTAACTCCATTCCCTTCCAGCACATCCACAACTTAGATTTCCTCTCTCTCCCTTCCATCTACAACCTCTTTCCAAATTTGGCCTTTCCCAGGTGTCTACAAACATCATGGTAATATTGTTCTTATTATTTCATTTTTCTCATCTTTATGTTTTATGGAGTTGTTATAAAAATAGTTTTGGGGTAAGTCACTAAATTACCATAGTTCTTTTGGTTTTGATGCTGAATAAACTATGGTACAAGCAGACAAAATGCTTAATTTTGTTTAATTCAATGAAAGTATTGGGATGCAAGCTCATCTTCTGTATAATCTTTGAAACAACTCCAGTAGTAGATAGTAGTTCTTCCCAGACCCACATGGTTTTGATTTCTTTGGCTATATGTTGCTTTTGTTTAGTTGTTTTTCAGTCATGTTCGAGTCCTCATTACCCTATTTGGGTTTTTTTTTGGCAAAGATACTAGAGTGGTTTGCCACTTCCTTCTCCAGATCATTTTACAGATGAGGAAACTGAAGCAGAGAGGGTTAAGTGACTTGTCCAGGGTCACACAGCTAGTAAGTGTCTGAATCTAGATTTGAACTCAGATTTTCCTGACTCCAGGCCTGGAATTCTATCCATTATGCCACCTTCCTACTCTATTTCTAAATTTTTACATCTTTTAATTCCACATAGTTTGAAGGACATGAGTTATCAGCATGATGACTCCTACTTAAAATATTATTCTTAAGTTTCTGAGTTCTTAAGTTTCTATCATCATCATCTGAAATTCAGTAAATTTCAGATAACGATGGCTTAGAACAAGTTAGTATCATATCGTGTGTGTGTGTGTGTGTGTGTGTGTGTGTGTGTGTGTGTGTAAATGTTTGGCAAACCATTATACAGATGGATGAAATGATTGCTTTTTGTAACTGAAACAAACTGTGGGATGCAAGTTCATCTTCTGTATGATCCCTGAAAATGTCTCCAGTACAACTATAGGAACAGGCAGGACAGCAGGGATGATGTGTCCCACATGGTTTGTTTGATATCTTCTTCTTTTTTGAGAGCTTTTCATTCCACATAGTTTGCAGGTTTAACATATACAATATGGTATTTCCCTCAGTCTTTGTTATGTCTGAGATATTACAATGAACAGTCTGTTGATGTTCTAATTCCACTAGAATTTGTTTGTTGAATTCTCAAGAATATATGGGAATTTGTATTGTAGTATAAAGAAGTGCTATAGGTTCATTTCTGAAGGATAGCAAATTTTTGTTCTAAAATTCTGGCCACTTGATCATGTCTTTCTAAATATTCGGTAGCTACTAAATTTTTGCAGCCTGTAGTGATATGCTAGTTTCTACCCTTCTCTTGCAAAAATCTGCATATATAAATAATTCCAGGCTCATAAGTATGAGATTTTGGCAATTTCTTGAGGCAATGATCTAGTGTTGTATCACTATCAAAACTCTGTCCCCATAAATAAACCCTCATGACTCAGCTACTTGTTTCATGCTTCTCTGTTGACATATTGTTGGTGAAGTTCATGGGGCTACTTACCATCACTTTGCTTTTTTGCTCCACTCTTGCCTCTTGGCTATTTCATGCGCTCCATCAGGACATAAACCAAAATAGATTCTGTTCAACAGTTCAGTTGTATGTAATTATTTTCAGCCTTTCCTGTTGCTTTGTGAAGAGGTGTTTGCCCTTATCATGAAATCTGTAAACACCTTATCAGACCTCTTTCTAATATTTTTTAAAAATTTTTTTCATTTTTAGTTCTAAATTATCTCCCTCTCTCCTGTCCCTCCCCAACCCAATGAGAAGGCAAGAAATACAATACCAATTAAGCCTGTGAAGTCTGGCAAAAATATTTCCACATTAGCCAATTTGTAAAAGAAAAAAAAGGCAAAAAGTAAAAGAATATATGCTTCAATCTGAACTCAGAGTTAATTAATTCTCTCTCTGGAGGTAGGTGGCATTTTCCTTCATGGGTCCTTTGGAACTGTCATGAAGCATTGTATTGATCAGAGAAGCTAAGTCTTTCACAGTTGGTTATTGTTACAATATTGTATGTGTACAGTGTTCTTCTAGTTCTGCTCACTTCACTTTGTACTAGCTCCTATAAGTCTTCCCAAGTTTTTATGAACCAATTCTTTTCATCATTTCTTATAGCACAATAGTATTTCACCACAATTATATGCCACATCTTGTTCAGCCCAATTGATGGGCATTACCTTCATTTCTAGTTCTTTGTCACCACAAAAAGAATTGCTATAAATATTTTTGTATATACGGGTCCTTTTCTCTTTTCTTTGATCTTTTTTGGGATATAGACCTAGTACTACTATTGTAGGTCAAAGGATATGCATCATTTTATAGTCCTTTGGGTGTGGTTCTAAATTATTCTCCAGAATTGTTGGAACAATTCACAACTCTACCAACAATGCATTAGTACCCCAATTTTCCCACATCCCCTCCAGCATTCATCATTTTCCTTTTCTGTCATGATAGCCAATCTGATAGGTATAAGGTGGTACCTCAGAGTTGTTTTAATTTGTATTTCTCTAATCAGTTATGATTTAGCATTTTTTCATATGACTACTGATAGCTTTGATTTCTTCTGCTGAAATCTGCCTATTCATATCTTTCTACCATTTATCAATTGGGGAATGGCTCTTATTTTTTAAAAACTGGCTCTGTTATAGATATATCTGAGGTCCCATTTAGACCTTTATCAGAGAAACTTGCTGTAAAATCTCCCCCAGTTTCCCAGTTTCCTTCTAATTTTGGCTGCATTGGTTTTGTTTGCACAAAACTTTTTTTTAATTGAATGTAACCAAAATTATCCATTTTATCTCATGTAATGTTGTCTGTCTCTTTTTTGTTCATGAACTCTTTCTTTATCCATAGATCCAACAAATATTTTCCCATGTTCCCCTAATTTGCTTATGATATCACCCTTTATGTCTAAATTGTATATCATTTTGAGCTTATTTTAGTATTCCTTTGAGAAGTTGCCTTACGACCAGTTTCCACCAAACTGATTTCCTGTTTTCCCAGCAATTTTTGTCATATAATGAGTTCTTGCTCCAATAACTTGGGATCTTTGGGTTTATCAAACACTAGGTTACTGTGGTCATTTACTTCTATATGTTTTATGCCTAGTCCATTCCATTGATCAACCACACTATTTCTTACTCAGTACCAGATTGTTTTGATGATTACTGCTTTGTAGTATAGTTTAAAATCTGACACTACTAGGCTACCTTCCTTCACTTTTTTTTCATTCCTTTGATATTCTTGATACCTTGTTCCTCCAAATGAATTTGTTATTTTTTGTAGCTCTATGAAATAATTCTTTGGTAATTTGATAGGTATGGCACTGGATAAGTAAATTAATTTAGGTGGTATTGTCATTTTATATTGATTTGGCCTACCCATGAGCAATTAGTATTTCTCCAGTTGTTTAGATCTGTCTTTATTTGTGAGAAAAATGTTTTGCAATGTGTTCATATAGTTCCTCTTCCTCATTTTTGGTGAGAGTTTCTATAGCTGCCTTTGGTGTAATAAACTATCTGTTTAGTTAATAGGATAGGTTCTTGTTTGGATTTTCTAGGACCATTGTCATCATTTGCTATTACAAAAATTCATCTAAGAATGGTATAGCAAAGTCGTTATCCAATCTAAATATTCTTTCCATTGAGTTTTGTTGCTGTTACAATAATAATTATTATTGCTATTATCATCAGCATTTCTCTTGTACAATGGAATTCAGATAGAAAAAATTCTGGGAGAGGTTGCTTTCCTGATACTATTCCTTTGTATTTAAGGTTCTATCTACTATATCATCATCATCATTATCATCATCATTATTATTATTACCATTATTATTATTGCTATCTCATTCTCATCTTTTTTCCTATGGAATTTAGATAGAAATGGTCTGAGGACAAGTGGATATTTTACTTTCTCATATTTAATGTTCTGTGGACTGTTGTGGATAAAATGACTGCTTTTTGTAATTGATTTTGTATGTGGCTATAAACTTCATCTTCAGTTGACTTATTGAATGTCATTTATTATTAGTATTTCAAAGGCTCATAAATTTGAAGCTGGAAGAAAACTTAGAGGTCAATCCCCTTATTTTAACTGAGGCTCACCATGATTAAATGATTTTTCCAGGGTCACTCAGCTAATAAGTATATGAAACAAGATTCAAACCCAGGTCCTCATGATCCCCAGTCCAATTATCTATCTAGTACATCATGCTGGTGGTGCCAGCAGTGGCTGCTACACCATTTCAGTACCAACTTTCACACTGTTTTTCTATGTTTGAAACCTTTAGGACAATTTTAGCTCTTCCCTTTCTTTCCCTTCTCCCATCTAATCAGTTACTAAATACCACCAATGCCACTTTCACAAGCTATTTTGTATCCATCTCTTCCTTCATAGCTGACCTTATTGTCACCCACTTGGGTTCTTTCAAAGTCAAACATATCTTCTTATCTCCACTTTATTGTATTATAGGATACAGGGCTAAATGGAAACTTTGTTCAACTCTATAATTTTATGATGAGATAAGGTGAGATAAGAAAACTAAAATCCAGAAAATTACACAGGCAGGATTACAACCCAAGTCTTTAAAAATATAGACTCAATTTCTTTGAAGAGAGGACTTAAATACACATCAGGCACTTACAGGGAACCAGTTTCATGGAAGAAAAGATGCTGGGGGCAGGGGAGAAGGAACAAAGAAAATAGAGATATTCCCAAAGCAGAAGTCAGAGAGAAAGAATGATTGTTTTTCCAATCATTTTTCCCAACCAATTAGAGAAGAACAGGAGCTGTCACTAGACCGAGAATTGAAGGCAAAGAAGCACAAACATAATAGATAACCATAGTATGAAAGAACCTGGACCTTGATCTTCGTTAGTACTGTGTGTAAGTCACTTACCTGTGTAGGTCCTTTATCTAAGGGGAAGGTTTGTGGACTTCCTAACAAGCCCAAGTTTTACACCACATGAGAAGGGACAGGTAGGAAGGAATGGCTCAACCTTAAGATGCTCTAAATATCAGAAGATATTGTATGGGTACCTTGATCTCCTATCTCCTGCTGTTTCTGCCCTTTGGGGGTAGAGGGATGGTGCTTTCCCCTCAAGGATGAATATTCTCATACCTGGTCATATCCTTCCCATTCTAATGACACTGAACTGTAGATCACCATCCAAATCCCAATCCACGCCAACCCCTACCAGCCTTCCTCATTCCCATTCCCCTCAGCCACCCCATCCCCAAAGTTCCGACCTAACTCCAAACAGCTTCTGGAATGCCTGTCCACAGGCAACAAACTTCCCTTCATCTCAAATCTATTCGTCTCCCAATCCTTCCATCTCCTAGCTCTTCCTTAAACCTGTCTTCGTCCATGACACAGCCTCCCTGGCCACTCTTTCCAGTACTGGCTGCACATTTACTCATTCTTTTAGGTTCGCTGGTCAAGGCAAGCTGAGGAGTTAAAATACTCCTTGTTCCCCTTGCCACTTCCAGGTTCTCCTCCTTCCCCCGTTACTCAGTAACTTCTCTTCCTTCAAGGTTCATGCTGTTCATATCTATCACCCAATCAAAATCCTGGTAGCTGTTGTCTACAGACCCCTAGACCATGCCCCTTCCTTCCTTGATGAGTTTGATAGCTGGCTTACAATTTTGCTATTCTCCCCAAATCCTACCCTCACACTAGGGGACTTCAATATACATGTTGATTCTCCCTCAAATACCCTAACTACTCAGTTCCTCAACCCACTCACCTCAGCCACACATAAAGATGGTCATATCCTTGATCTTGCCATCACCCACAAATGTACCACCTCCATGTTCAAAAATTCTGAAATAGCCTTAACAGACCATAATGTATTGGCTTTTCTCCTTTCCCTCTGCCTTCCCTTACATAACCCTATTCTTCCTTTTCACTATAACCTCCAATCCCTTGACCCCCCCCCCCAATTCTCTCCCAGGCCATCTACCCTACACTAGCCACTCTCTCCTCTTCTCCATATTTTGATTCCTTAGTGAACCAATTCAACTGTATATTCTGGATTCCTTACTGTCTCTCATCCCCCACATCTAAGCTATTGCCAAGACCTGTTGATTTCACCTTTGCAAAATCTCTGAAATATGCCCTCTTCCCTCCTCTGACAATGCCACTACCCTTAGTACCTCACACTTCCTAGATTATTGCAATAGACTGCTGGTGGGTCTCCCTGCCTCAAATCTCTAGCCACTCCAATCTATCCTCCATTCAATCACCAAAGTGCTTTTTGCTAAAGCACAGATTTAATCATGCTACCCCTTACTTAATAAACTCCAGTGGCTTCCTATTACTTGTAGGAGCAAATGAAAAATGCTGTTTGGCATTCAAAGCCTTTTATAACCTATCCTCCCTTCCCTCCCTCCACCACTTATGCTTTTCTAATCTTCTTATACCTTACTCCCATCTCTCAGCTCTAGCATTCTCTCTAGCTGTCCCCCATGACTCCTTGGCTCTGATTACTGACCTCCTTTAAATTCCAACTAAAAGCCCACATTCTACAAGAAGCCTTCCCCAACCCCTTTTAATTCTAATGGCTTCCCTCTGTTAATTATTTCCTATTTATCCTGTCTATAGCTTGGTTTGTAGATATTTGTTTGAATATTGTCTCCCCCTTAGATTGTAAGCTCCTTGAGGACAGAGACTGCCTTTTGCCTCTTTTGGTACCCCTAACACTTTATCACAGTGCCTGGCACTTAGTGCCAGGTGCTTAATAAATGTTCATTGATTGATTCACTCTCTAGATCTGATTTATCAAATTATAATACAGATTGTCAATATTTTTATACTAAGAAAATTTGCCCATCAAGAAATTTGCTAAAAAAATATTTTTCACTTCTTTCACTTGCTTGAATACATGGCCATACCTTCAGTGTAGCCAATTTTATTTATGCCTCTTGTGATCCAAGAAGCTAGACTAAACCTTTGAGAGATTTTCCAATGATGTGATACTTGTCTTCTTTATATAACACTGCCTCACAGTTTCTAATGTCTATAGGATATAAATATTTAAATGTTCTGCATTGAATTCAGCTTATTCATCCCCTATAGAAAAAATATTATGACCTATTTTTAGGTGTTAAATTGTTTGTTTTGTTTGGCTTCCCACTGCCACAGTTTTCTTTAAAAACTATTAAACTATGAGTTTTACTGCCAACTGAGAATATCACTAATGTCACTGATTAGATCAGTGATGGAGCATTTGGGGGCCAAAGAGAACATTTAATAGGCTATGGTGCTTATTGTACAAGCCCTGTTTAGAGAGAACTCTGTTAAAATCTGGGATCCTAAAAGGGGGCTGGGGATGTCATATCTATAAAAGAGTTGAAAGGTAAATTTGTATCAACATAGCACTAGAGAGATTACAGATGCCACTGCTGGACTCTATGACACCATTTAAATTTGCAGAGTAACTACTGACTGCTGTCTCTTTCCTAATGGGAAAAGGGCTACAGAAATCAGATAATCAAAAGACATATTTTACATCTACAAACTTTTTCTCCAAAGTTAAGGGAAGCAATGCAATGACTGCTACACTCCTTCTCCCCATGCCTCCTTCCTAGCTATGCTCTGCCAAGAAAGCAAATCATTTCCATTCTCCGAGACTCTGTTTCCTCATGATTGAATTAGGCCAGATGATCATGAAGTACCTTTCCATTTCACAATTCTATAAACTCCAAATCTAGTGTTATTCCCTCAACATCTTCAAATCTGTCCTTCACGTGTGAATACTCATATTCACAGAGCTGTGATTTTCATTAGCTTGGGCAACTCCTTATCTCAGAACTCCCTCCACCAGCACACTGCAACTTATCTATGACTTGGTAAGATCAGAGATTTAGAGCTGAAGGGACCTTAGTCTAAACTATTGTGAAAGCCTGGGCATCTCGTTTACCTCAGTTTCCTCATCGGTAAAATGAGCTGGAGAAGGAAATGGCAAACTCCAGTTTCTTTGCCAAGAAAATCCCAAATAGGGTCACGAAGAGTCAGATATGACCAAAAATGCCTTACTCCAAACCTGGCACTCCACCCCTATGCCAAGCTGCCTTTTCATTTATGTCAGCCAAATCTGTGATTTTGTCAGTGGGGAAACTCCCTCTATCGATACAGATTAGCAAATGTTCTGAAACTTTTAGTATATGGAAAAATATTTTGCAAACTTTAAAGTATCATCTAAATGGAAGCCATCACTATTTCTAACATATTCTATTCAAATATCTATGGGTTTTGTAAGCTGGATTAACAATATACCTGAACCAGAGCAAAACGTATATTTATTCCAACCCAATAGGCTATTCATGAGAATTAAGATGCTTGCAAGTTGTGAAGCCAGGTTCTGACCTTCCCTGCCTTGTGTCTCAGAAGTCTTCTTGACCAAAGAAAAAATTTCTTTTCATTCCATAAAACTCACCTTGTAGAGGATCATTATTTCAGCTCATTGCAGTATCTGCCACCAGAAAGAGAAGTGGTGGCAAGACAAGTGAAACACTTGGGCAGCTTTGAATCCCCCATTTCCTTGATTCATTCTGGATAGCAACCAGAATTTCCTGCTGAGAGACCCCAATAAAAAAGACAGCCTTTACAAATACTTTGCCTTCCCCTCATTTATAATTGAGACTGGGCCTTGGTCAATAAAGCCTTGAATGGTTCATTCACCACAATACACCTATACAAGTATTAACATTCTTTCCTCCTCCCTTACAAAAAGCCCAACACCACTTTTGTAGCCTTTACAAAAAATAATAATAATAACAGGAGCAGGATGCAATTGGAAGTAAACTTTCCTTACTTTATCCTGATAGGGCTCAAAAAGATTCCAGCTCTTACAGGAATATATCAGAGACAATGAGACCTTGTTCCACTTTTCCTCCTACTGTCCCTCTTGTGATATGCTCTAAAGGGATTTCTGAAATCAGGACCTGCAGCCCTTTCATTCTCTGCTTCTGCTGTGACTATTCTGCCAAGTACTTTAAAAATAAGTAAACAAACTTGTGCAATGAGAAGTTATTGGGCTGTGACCTCTCTCTCCCCACCATGCCGCAACTCTGACCTCTCTCCAAGAAAAAAAAAATTGGGTTGCTGATGTCCACTTCTATAATTTTGATACATTAAGTATATACTTAATGTGATAAAGAATGTGAAATAGTTACCTGATTATATGCCAGTTAAGCTGACAATCTAAGTGAAACGATGAATATTTACAAACATGTATGTGAATATATATATGTACATATGTATATATTTGTATATATATTCTGCCCATATTAACAGAAGAGGAAATAGAACATTTAAATAACCCCATCTTAGAAAAATAAATTGAACAAGCCATAAATCAGCTCCCTAAGAAGAAATCTCCAAAACCAGATGGATTTACAAATGAAGTCCCCAAACATTTAAAGAACAATTAACCTCAATACTACATAAAGTATTTGAAAAAATAGGTAAAGGAGTTGTACCAAATTCCTTTTATGACACAAATATGATTTTGATACCTAAACCAGGGAAAGCAAAAACAAAGAAAACTATAGACCAATTTCCTTAATGAATATTAATGCAAAAATTTTAAATAAAGTACTAGCAAGGAGATTACAGCAATATATCACAAAGATCATACACTATGACCAAATGGAATTTATACCAGGAATGAAAGGATGGCTCAATATTAGTAAAACTATCAGCATAACAGATCGCATCCATAACAAAAACAACAAAAGTCATATGATTATATCAACAGATGCAGTAAAGCCTTTGAAAAAACACAACCCCTATTCTTGTTAAACATACATACACACAGACACAGACACACACACACACACACACACACACACACACACACACACACACGAAAATATAGTAATAAATGGAGCTTTTCTTAAAATAATAAGTAGTATCTATCTAAAATGAAGAGCAAGCATTATCTGTAATGGAGATAAACTTGAAGCTTTCCCAATAAGACCAGGGGTGAAGCAAGGATGTCCATTATCACCAATATTATTCAATATTGAACTAGAAATGTTAGTGATAACAAGACAAAAAAAGAAACTGAAGGAATAAAAATTGGCAATGAAGAAAAAAATCATCACTCTTCGTAGATGATATGATGCAGAATCCTACAGAATCAACTACAAATCTAGTTGATACAATTAACCACATCAACAAAGTTGCAGGGTATAAAATAAACTCACATAAACCATCAGCATTTCTATATATTAACAACAAAACATAGTAGGAAGAGATATTTAAATAACTACAGCAAATATAAAATACTTGGAAGTCTGCCTACCAAGACCAATTCATTTCACTTGTTATATGGGGATTATATGAACACAGTTACAAAATACTTTTCACACAAATAAAGAGCCAAACAATTGGAGAAATATTAATTGCTCATGGACAGGCTGAGCCAATATAACAAAAATTATAATCTTGCCTAAGTTAATTCACTTATTCAGTGCTATACCAATCAAACTACCACAGAATTATTTTATAGAGTTAGAAAAAATAATAAAATGTATTTGGAAGAAGAAAAGGTCAAGAATATCAAGTGAATCAATGAAAAAAAATAGAAGGAAGGTAGCCTAGCAATACCAGATTTCAAATTATATTACAAAGTGATAATCATCAAAAGAATCTGATACTGGATGAAAAATAGAATAGTGGATCATTGGAATAGATTAGGTACATGACACACAATATAAATGACCATGGTAATCTAGTACTCGATAAACCCAAAGATCTAAGCCTTTTGGGTAAGGACTCAACATTTGACAAAAATTGCTGGGAAAACTGGAAAGCAATTGGGAAGAAACTAGGAACAGACCAACTTCACATACCATATACCAAGATAAGGTCAATGAGAAATAATTTAGACACAAAGGGTGATGCCATACGTAAATTAGAGAAGCATGAAAAAAAAAAGTCTCTGTCAGATCTATGGATAAGGGAAGTGTTTATGACCAAACAAGAGATAGAAAGGATCATACAAAGTAAAATGGATAATTTTGATTGCATGAAATTAAAAAGTTTTGCACAAACAAAATCAATGCAGACAAAATTAGAAGAAAAACAGGAAACTGAGAGGAAATTTTATAGCAAGTTTCTCTGATAAAACTTTCATCTTTCAAATATATAAAGAACTGAGCTAAATGTATAAAAACAAAAGCCATTCCACAGTTGATAAGTGGTCAAAAGATATGAACAAGCAGTTTTCAGCAAAAGAAATCAAAACTATCAATAGTCAATGAAACAATGCTCTAAATACTACTGATTAGAGAAATGCAAATTAAAAGAAATCTGAGGTACACCTCACACCTATCAGATTAGCTAATATGACAGAAAAGGAAAATGACAAATGCTAGAGGAGATGTGGAAAAATTGGGACATTAAGGCACTGTTGGTGGAGTTGTGAACTGGTGCAACTATTCTGGAGAATAATTTGGAACCACACCCAAAGGACTATAAAACCATGCATTCCCTTTGACCTATAATAGTACTACTAGGTCTATATCCCAGGGATAAACACTTACATGGAAAAAACACCTAAAGGAAAAAACACCCATAGGTATAAAAATATTTGTAGCAGTTCTTTTTATGGTGGCAAAAAATTGGAAATTGAGGGGATGCCCATCAATTGGGGAATGGCTGGACAAATTGCGGTATGTGATTTAACAGAATACTATTGTGTTATGAGAAATAAGTAGGATACTCTCAGAAAAACCTGGGAAGACTTATATGAACTCATGCAAAGTGAAGCAGAAAAAGGAGAACAAAAATGCAATAACAGCAATATTGTAAGGATAATCAACTGTGAAAGACTTAGCTACTCTGATCAAGACAAAGATCTAAGACAATTCCAAATGACCTATAATAAAATATGCTATCCATTTCTAGAGAGAGAACTGATAAATTCTGAATGTAGATTGAAATATATCTTTTTAAACTTTATTTTTCTTATTTTATTTTGTCTGTTTTCTTTTGCAACATGACAAATATGGAATCATAGTTTATATGACTTCACATATATAATCAATATGAAATTGTTTGCCTTCTCAACAAAGGAGGAGAGGTGTGGGGAGGAAGAGAATTTGGAACTCAAAATTTTAAAAAATGATTGTTAAAAATGTTCACATGTAATTGAGAAATATTTAATGAAGTAAATAAAAATATATTTTAAAAAAGAATGTGAGGCATTAAAAAGTCAAGAAAGCACTGGGGAACAGAAGAGAGATGGATTTCTTAAGATCACATAAGTAGAAAATGTCAAAGGACCCAGGTGTGAATACTGCCACTTATTACCTATATGACCTAGGGAAATCACTTAATCTCTCTGAGCCTCAGTTTCCTCATTTATAAAATGAGAGAGAGGAGGGGTAGGAATGAAGATAATTAAGGTCCCTTCCAGCTTCTATATCTCTGATACCTTCACTATATCTTACTAATTTACCACCATGGCTTACCAATCTCCATCCTCATAAAATCCCTATATGCTGCAAGGGGTATATTTCCCCATTTGGAATGTTTATTTTATTCTACCTCAAAACTCAAGCAAATAAAGATTAATTGTAACCAGACTATGTAGATCATTTTTTAATTAACAGAGTCTACAGTGTTTTGAGCATCCAGTGATTAAATGGAACAAAAAATGGCTAATCTGTCATAGAATTTATAAGTTCCTTCTCTCCCAAATTTCAACTTTAGATGCTTTATTTTATTCATTGAATAGTTCTGCTCTCTAATAAAAGACAATCAGGAGACTAATGTGAGATAAAGCCCCATATTTGCAAAAGCATCCATCAAAAGGAAGAAAACACCATAACCTATTTTTAATTACATGCAAGATGTCCATTCAATTAATCTCAGAATTAAGCATGCAAAAATTTATCCAGCCTCTGAAATATTACTTTCTTGTGCACTTGGGAGGAAATAAAGATCACACTGGATATAAAGCAAAATATAGAGACCCTTTTCTACAATTGTTGTGCATGGTGGTTTCCCAGGAAACCAAAGATCTGCAGACGTGCACACTAGCATGCAGATCTGTATATTCTGAAGATTCACATTGTAGAGGCCCATAATAAGCCCACTTCCTTCACAGACCTTCCTTCTACACGACATACCCCTATACAATGGAAACAAGGTCTAATATCATGAAGCACAAAGTCTATGCCATTTTCAGATCTGCAATTTTTCCAACTCAATTTTATTTTTAAAACCCACATGAATATAAAGGATGAGCTCCATGTTGCCACCAGCAATTAGCAAGCCCACACGTAACCTTGTTCTTTGGTGCCCTGACACACAGCATTTTGGTGGGCCTTCCTAACCCCAGGTTCTCGGTGCTTCAGGCCAATTTTGAAATTGATACCAACATATTTTCCTCTCCAAATCGCCATTTATATCAAGGAGCTGACAGATGCAAGGACAAATGCTGCTGAGTGCCTGGCTCCAACACCTTGTGTGGGAGACTGCCTTTGCCTTTTATTACTCCAGCACAAATGCACAGGGGTGGGGGTGGGGGTAAACAAAATGGGGGAGGGGCTCAGGGAAAAAAAAAAGAAGCTAAAATTGGAGTCAGGTGTCATTCAAGGAAATTATAGTCCCAGGGAGTATAGTTTGGAGTTGCAGTTTGAGGTTGCCATGCTGTGTGTGCCTTTCACAGCTGCCTACAATTCATGTCATTAATAATCAGTAAATAAGATCTGCAGGTGGGCATGAAAGGCACCCTGAGCCAGGAAGCTGTAGTTAGGGCTTCTGTCTCAAAGATGGGTGGCCAGGCTCATTTGCATAACCCCGCTTTGGCTGCCATACAAAAGTGCAACCCTACTGAGCATAGCTTCGGGGAAGCTGCCCTGTTACAGGAAGGCTAATTACATGTGACCAACCGGCAGGGATGCCTCCAAAATTAAATGGCCTGGGACTGAGCAGATGAACCATTTTGTATGGCTCTTTGTACGGTTCAGGGAACCCTTGAGTACTTTGTTAAATGAACCGACTGCCTTTGGTCTAAAGAGGTGAGCTGACGTCAGTTAAAGACCAGGTTTTGCTGGCCTTCTGTACCAGTGAGGGTCTCTGGTGTTAAATGTGGTTGTTCCTGTAGTTTCATGGGGGAGTTAAATTGCAGAGGGTACACACGATTCACAAGCAACATGCCTCAAATTCTTAACTGACCAAGAGAAGCCACCTCAATGATCCCTGTTGACTTGATTTCTCAGCCCAATCAGGTAGTTTTGGTTTTAAGGACATCTTAAGGTCTGACTGAATTAACTAAAATCAATAGATAAACATTTATGAACCTCCTACTATGTGCCAGGTACTCTGCTAAATTCAAGGGATACAACAAGAGGCAAAATACAGCCCCTGTCCTCAAAAGGCTTACAATCTAATGGGAGTTGTGGGGGGACAAAAAGGGGGAGACAGCAAGGTATTGCCAGGATAAACAGGAAATAATTAACAGAGGGAAGGCAAGGGGATTGATTAAGAGGGGTTAGAGAAGGCTTCCTGTAGAAGGTGAGATGTTAATTGGAACTTAAAGGAAGCTGGGAGGTCAGTAATTAGAGAGAAGGGAGAGAATTCCAGGCATAGGGGGTAAGGGAGAGGACAGCCAGAGAAAATACCTGGAGTTAGAAATGGAGTCTCTTGCTTGAGAACAGCCGAGGCCAGTATTGCTGGACTGAAGACTATGTGGAAGGGTATAAAATATAAGAAGACTGGAAGAAGGTAGGAGAAGACTAGTGTCGGAGAAGTAAACACACTGACTTCACCATTTCTTAGGAAGGAGACACAGGAGGGCTTCTAGCACCTCTCTCACTAGCTGGTTCGCTTTTGATAGGGTCAGACAGAAAGACAGGAATGGAGTCATAATAAGGGGTTAAAAAAGCTTCCTTTATTGTAGTCTAGTCTTCTCAAAGGGAGTTTGCTGATAATAGGAGCACCAACTCTTACAGCATTCCCTAGCAACACTTTTCACAGGGGCCAGTGTGAAGGGGAGGCAACTACCCCTCCATCTCAACAGGGTCAGTCAAGACCAGTACAACTTGTGCACTCCCGTAAATCCCCTCAAGCCTCAATGGGGGCTGGTTGAGGCAAACACAGACTGCCTCTCCCAAGCTTTGACGGGGGCTGATCAAGGCACAAATGGCATTGCAGCCTGCACATTCACCCCTAAGGGGGTCCCCACTCACTGGCCAATGCCACTTGATTTACAGGCCAACAGACAAGGTATATTGCCAGTAATAGCCTCATAATTTTGCATTACTTCACCCCTATATCTACTGCGACTGTGCAGTAGAAACTGTTCTAAGCCATGATCGTGAGAACTCATATCTAACACCTGGGAAGCGGAGATTGTTATGGCTATTGATCCTGGGAAGAAAACCCTAAGAAACAATAACAAAAAATCCACTTCACACACACTAAAATTCACCTTCCTTACAACTAAGTTATGAAAGGCTTTGAAGGCCAAACAGCATTTTGTATTTGCTCCCGAAGGCAACAGAAGCCACTGGAGTTTATTGACTAGGGCAACGCTATGATTAGACTTTTGTGTCACTTTTGTGGCTATGGCACAATAAGGTTTTTGACTGACGCTGCAGAAATCAGGTGTCATGGATTGCTTTTAATTTCTAATTTGCCACATTGCTCACATTCATGATCCAAGTCATTCCACTTCACTGGCCCATCCAGAGTTACTTTAATTCCACTTCCCTCGCAGTAGGCAGCTCCATCGTTCATTTTGTCTTTTTCAGTCTTGTCTGACTCTTTGTGACCCCATTTGGGTTTTTTTTTGACAAAGATTCTGAAGTGATTTGCCATTTCCTTCTCCAGTTCATTTTTACAGATGAGGCAACAGACAAGAAGTGACTTGTACAGGGTCACGAAGCCAGTAAATGTCTGAGGCCAGATTTGAATTCAGGAAGATGACTCTTTCTGACTCTGTTCCTTCTCACCACCAGCTGACTTGCCCTAGTGCAGGCACCCTCCCACCCCAATCCTTTCCAGTTCCCTTTTATATTTTGTCTCCTCTTATTAGAATACAAACTCTTAGAATATAGAACATCTTGTTTCCTTGTATTTGTAATCCCGGTGCTTAGCACAGTGCCTGGCACACAGTAAATACTTAATCAATGTAATAAGTAAATAAGTAATACTTAATCAAAATTTAATTAATCTATCTATCTATTTACCTATGCAGAAGGTGGTGGTTGAGCTATGCGTTTAAGGAAACCAGGAATTCCAAGAGGAAGGTTGGGTGAGGACTGACTGCATCCTAGAAAGAATACTTTGTATAAAGCAGCCTAAATGAAAGATGGAGCATTACATGTGAGAAACTGGAAGAAAGCAAATATGATCAGGGGGTGAAGAGGTAAGATAGTTTTGAGGCTTGGTAAGTGGCAGGGCCATATTACAATTGGTGATACATTTGATTTTTTTTTCACTCATCTTTTTGGAGGCCAGTAATCAAACCCAAATGGATTTATTAAGGTGAAGATAAAGATGAAGTATCAGCTAAGCTTCTTGCCTCCCTCTAAAGATTCCAGAAAGCACTTGCTTGAGTCAAAGTTATGTCAAAAGTTACGCCACTTCTGTTCAGCTTCAATCAAGTAATTATTATTGCCAGAGTCACCAGAGAAAAGGCAGCAAATGATGCTACCCAACTGTGAATATGTATGTCTATGGTGGGGGGGGGGGGCCCAGCCGGTACTCTACTCCAATCCTGCCCCTTCTCTTCTGTCTGTCCCTACAGTCAATACATCTAGGTGCATTCTTTCCTAAGGCTTGTGCTGCCCTATGATCTGGTGGTTCAGCCGCCAGGTCTGGGGTTCAATTTTTTTTTTTAATCAAGGAAGTTCTTTGAGGCAGCTCAATGGCATAGTAGATGAGTGCTATACTGGGAGTCAAGAAAACCAGAGTTTGAATCTTGATTTAGACACTCACAAGCTATGTGTCCCTTGGAAGGTCACTTAACCTCTTGGTGCCTCAGTTTCCTTGTAAAATGAGGGAATTAGACTCAATGGGCTCTAAGGTCTTTTTCAGCTTTAAAGCTAAGTTCCTATGAGCCCAATCCACCCTAGATACTTAACCATTTTCAAGCCAAATCTCTACCAGAATCTGTCCTGGCAATCTCTTTTGGCTATGGTTGATTATGTGTCAATGTCCACAGGCTTACAGATCTGAATGTGGAAGTAGCCATCTATCTAATTCAGTATACTCATTTTATAGATGAGGAGACAGACCCAGGGAGACTGTTAAATAACTTGTTCAGTGTCACACAGGTAGTTAGTGGCAAAAAGAAGACCTAGGTCCTCTTACTCTAAAACCTATAACCTTCAGGTTTTAATATACTTCAAACCAGACACAATAACAACCCAATATTGACCTTAGATACATTAACCTCTAGACCCAGCACACAGATCAACAGATAACATATATAAACTATATAATATACATATATATATATGTATATATGTACATATGGGCGTGTATATATACATATGTATAAGCTTATGTTGGATAAGAAATGTTAAAAGAGCTTATAGGACGAGCTGGGGGTGGGACATGATAAAAATACTTTTGAAACCTCTAATCTAAAGTATATTCCACAGATCTGCAGGAAAAACAGAGCAAAGAATCCTCATCTTTGATCTGAGAGGCAATTTAACTATCCTTAGAGTCAAGAAGGTTTGGGTTCAAATTCTGCTGGGTTGAACAGTGAATAGTCAGGAGTCAGGAAGACCTGAAGCCAAATCTAGTCTCAGGCACTAGCTGTTTGACCCTGGGCAATTCACTTAACCCATGTCTACCTCAGTTGTGAAGATTAAATGAGCTAATATTTGTGAAGTGCTCAGCACAGTGCAGGGGATATAGTAGGTACTTAATAAATCCTTGTTTCTTTCCTTTCTTCTTTTCTTTCCTCCCTCCTTCCCTTCCTTCCTGCCTTTCTTCCCTCCCTTCCTTAGTAACTGTCTTCCTTCCTTTCTCTTTCCCTTCCTTCCTTCTTTCATTCCTTTTCCCCTCCCTCTCCCTTTTCCTCCCTCCTTTTCTACCTTACTGCCTTCCTTCCTCCTTCCCTTCATCTTGCCTTCCTCCCTGTCTGCTTCCCTCCCTTCCTGTCTTCCTTCCTTTCTCCCTCCCTCTTTCCTGCCTCTTTCCTTCCTTTCTTCCTGCTTTCCTTCTTCCTTCCCTCTCCCTTCTTTTTTCCTTTCCTTTCTATCTTCCTTTCTGCTTCCCTTCTTCCCTCCCTCTTTCCTCCTTTCCTTCCTTCCTTCCTCCCTCCCTTCCTTCCTTCCTTCTTTCCTCCCTCCCTTCTTTCCTTCCTACTAGCTATGTGGCCATGAGCAAGGGACTGGAGGGTGAGGTACCTGTACTATCTACCTTACAAGCTCAAATGAATAATCTGCATAAAGAACTTTTTAACCTTAAAGCACTATGTAAATGCCAAATGTTATAATTTGTTTTCTACCCTTTCTAAAAATTAACCAAAAATAAAAGAGGAAAACCAAAGCAAATTACATTTGTGCCCTGTGACTAAGCATCTGAGACAACCTTCTCAGGACCTTGAAAGCCACAAACCACAAATGGATTTGTGGAGGGATTGTAGGTTTGGAGTTAGGAGGGACCTTAGAGGTCATCTAATCCAACTCCCTCATTTTACAGAGAGGAAACTGAGGCCTATGGGTAAAAATTATTTACCTAAATAGCAAGCAGCAGAACTAGGATTTGAACTGAGGTCCCCTGATTCTAAATCTGATATTCTTTCCATTAAGCTGTGCTACAATTGTAGTTACCTTCTCTGCTGTCCATTCCCTGACACAGAACACAAGAAGAAAATTTATCTTATGAAAATAAAACTTTAGGAACAGCTTGAATTCTCTAAGAACTTTGGGTTGTAGAGCCAGACTTTTTCTCAGCTTTTTTCCACTTGGTGTAGATAATTACTGCTGCTGAGCTAATCCAATGAATGATGGGGCTTGGCTATTTAGATTCAGACCAAGTGAGTGCTCTACCACTTGGATATGTCCTCACATTGTTACCTGCCAACTGGAAGGTACCTATGGCTCATACTCTTAGACCTTGGCAGAGCCAAGGTACCATGTAAGAACCCACCTCAGAGCTTGTCAATCATAGCTAGAAAGGGTTAAAAATAATGGGAAACAAAAAATCAAATGCAGGTGTAACTCAGGGTTCACCAATGTTTATCTACTTGAGCCTTGGAGAATGAGGAAACTGTGATTGAAAGCTACCCTACCCCACCCCCAAGGGATAAGGGAAGAGCAGTAGATGACAAATGAGGGACAAAAAAAACCAAGAGAATTTCCATGTAGATAGAATGTTTCAGCTAAAATTCCCAAATCTTTACCTAGCCATAATCCTTCATGAACAAAGGTGATGCTCCTTGCTGGTATTAGTACCTAGGAGAATGGTTGTACCAAAACTAATCTATTTCCCACTTTGCTTTGATGAGGGAAGCAACCTTATGTCGCTGTGCATCCTCTTGTCTGAGAGGCCAGATGCTGCTCAGGACTCTGTTGTTTAGCCTTGTGGATAGAATGTCACTTTCACTTGTACTGAGCCAGCCTGTCCCTGACAGCAGCGTGCCAGCAGGGTCTGTTAGATGCAGCTGTTTTCCAGCTGTTTACAGCCATGCTGCATAGCTTCGGGCTGAGCATAAGTATATCCTGGAAGTGTTTTCGTCTAGATGGGCTGACTTTTTCCATTTGCCATGTTTTTAAAAAATAGAGGTGTTTTTTAAATGTTGGGAGTATTCAGGGTCTAACATTATCCATATAGTTGTATAATATTTTGGTGACCCTCTGGGGTGCTCCTGGGGATCCAGAAGGTCAAGTGAATGCCCTATTACCTGGACATACCCTCTAATTGTCACCTGTTGACTGGGAGGTAACTTTGGCTCATACTCTCAGACCCTGGGCAGCTTCTAGAGAACCTCTGGCACTCCCGGATTCGCCTAGTGAGTCCTCCACATTCTTCACTGGGCGGTTTTTAGGACAGTCATTTGTACTTCCACTTCCCTGTCTGGATTGGGAACAATACCTTCTTCTGCCCCCATCTCCTCACTAGCCTCAACCATTCTACCTACTCTAATCTCCAACTATAGTACTATTTTGCTACACCATGCCTAGTAAGTATTTAATATCTACTTGCTAAATTGCATTGAGTAGAAAATAGATCACTTAATAATTGAAACCAAGCAGTCAGTGGAAATAGGAAACAGTATTCAACAAAAGTAATATTTTCATTTTTTAGGAGGATAGAGAAAGTATGGCACAAAAGGCCATGTGGTAAATTTTTGACAAAATGAAATCTTTTTACAAGAACATTTATGCCCTACTAATCTGTTCATTTTAATTCAACTAAGATTCACAAAAAGACAACTAAATACAAGACATTGTGATAAGTGTTAGGAATACAGAGATACAATACAGTCCTTGATCTCAAGATGCATACAATTTAAGAGGGGTAAAGAGCAGATATGCGGCAAACCTTAGGGCCCTCTAAAAAGTTATTGATACATCATGTTTCAACACAATAGGTTTTGCCCAACAAAAAACTCAAACAAATTCTCCTATAAAGTACTACTGGGAGGGAAAGAAAGAAGGGCATAAACAAAATTAACTGAGAGCATCACTGTAACTGATAGTACATTTTCCACTTTATTTGTTTACCAGTCATTGGTTAAAAAAAAAAAAGCTGAACTTTGACAGTATAGTCCCAATATTGTCCCTTGTATTTGACATTTTTTGCCATTTGTTAGTGTTGTTTTTTATTTACATTGTTGTTGTCACTGCATATATTGTCCTTTTAGCTAGCATCATTTATTATGCATCAGTCTATAATCTTCCCAATTTTTCTGAATTGTTCATATATATATATATATATAAAATTCTTTATGTTTCATTACATACTTCACCATAGTTTATTCATATATTCCTCAATCATCTGATACATATATATTTAAAATTTTTTGTTACCACAAATAATGCTGTTATGAATATTTATATATATATATATATGTATCTGTATGTGTAATTTCTTGCTGTTAACCTTCTTGCAATATAAGCCCAATAGTAAGATTTTTTTAGATCAAAGGATAATGAAGAATTTAGTAACTTTTTTGCATGATTCCAAACTTTTTTCAGCTCAATTAGAAGCAAATTAGAGCACCAGTCTTCCCACTGTCCTTCCACATTAAATTTTTGCACCTTTGTTATCTTGATGGGTCTAACGGAGGGAGGGAAGAAGAGAGAAAAGGAAGAAGGGGAAAAGATGAATTAAGCACTTAACTGTATATTAGGTGCTGGGGATTAAAACAAACAAGCCAACAAGTCAGAACTTTAAGTCTAAAAGGGAAAGATAATACACAGTGGGGTGGGGGCTAGAGGAAAGGGCAAAAGTATAGTGTGGAGGGGACTACATGACATGGAAATGGCTGAGGAGTGGGTGATATTGGGACTAAGCTAGGTGAGAGCTCACCAATCAGAGCCCAGAACCCCCAGGTGTGGGAATCCAAGTTCTGGATGGAGGAAGAGGAAGTAGGAGTTTGGCTAAGTTTCGAAGAAAACAAGGAATTCTAAGAAGATGAGGAGGTGAGGCAAAGAGTTCATTTCAAGCATAGGGACTGACAGAGAGAGGTGTGAGAAATAACAAAAAGACCAGTTGGCTAGACTATTGCATTTGCCAAGGGGGAAGTGGGATCCACTAGAGGAGAACTGTATTGATTGTTTAGAAGTGATTTTAAGTCTTCAATATGTTTTCTGCATTTTATATGAACTGCTGTGAGTCCTTTGAGTCTTCCGAATTTTCTTTGGCATGAAAAAAAGGCTGTTCTATACCTTGGTTGATGGTACCAGAACTGGGGGCCATATTAATCATGGGGGAACAAAACATGAGCCACATTTGGAGATTTTCCAGAGTAAATGCTCTCGAGGGACTTAATGGGCCCAAAACAGGTATGGATTTTGGGGGATTAACCTCAGGATTGAATTAAAAGGGTGCTGGTCCATGGGTTACATTGAATTAAAATAAAGCAAGAACACAATGTACATGCATTGCTATTTATTTCAAAACTAAAGAGTGCAGTACTGCTATATATACTTGGGAGGGGGAGGAATTGATCACCAAACCTACCTTAGTAAAGTCTCTTCCCTCCAGCAATGGAATAGGCTCTCCCCTATCCAAAACAGGGACATTTGTCCTCAAATCCTGTGTGATGTCTCCAATTCTCTCTATCTTTCAAAGGCTCTACAATCAACCTTTGGCAGTACTTTCAGTACTCTAGGATATCATTCATCAAGACCTAGTGACTTGAACCCCCTAAATACAGCTAGGTACTTTTTGGTGCCTCATTTATCTTGCGTTTGACCTCTGTGTTAACAATTTTTGCTTAATCCATCCCATTCTATAGTTTATTGTGTTGAGCAAAGAAAAATAGAAGCAAAATAAAAGTTTGGTAATTTTCCATTTCCTTATCATATTGTACCAATTCCCCTAAGGAGCAGTCAGTCTTCTCCTTTTTCTGTTATTTCTCTTGCCCCTGGAGTAGCTTTAAAAGCTCTCTTTATTTGTGTCTACCATTCAAAGACCATCTCAGCTCATTCTGAGCTTTAGTAGCCTTCACAGTTTTTTCATAGGACTATGCCATTCTTCCATATGCATGTCTCTTTGTCTTTCCTTGCCTCCATCCTTTAGGAATACCCTGTACCAATCCAATCTAAGTTGGTTGATGGGGCTCCTTGGACTCTTTAGACAGTCACTTTTTCTTCTTCATTGGATTTTTTGTTAGTTTTGTTTTTCTATTTACAATTTCAGAATATCATTTTTGAGACTTTCTAACCCTTCTGGACTGACTTTTCCAGCAGAATTTAAGGTCACAGAATCCTATTTAACCTTTCATTGAAACTTATAAAGTTTGCTCTTCCAAGATTTACCCTGAAACTCAATGCGTTGTGGTTGTGACAGATGAAGAGGAAGAGAGAGTGATTCAAAATGAGAAGACCTTTAGTCAGAACATCCTACTGGTACCATTGTGGCTTTCATATCTAGGAGAAATGATAGTGGTGTTGATAAAGAAGAAGATGATGATAGCTAACACGTATAGCACTTTAAATTCCACTTTAAATTCTAACTCTGTGAGCTTAGTGCTTTTATTGTCCCCATTTATAAATGAGGAAACTTAGGCTAAGAGACATTAAGTGACTTGCCCAGGTTCATACAGGTAGGTAGTTAGTACCTGAGGTAGGATTCAAACCCAGGTCATACTAACTCAATTTAATCATTAAACATTTATTAAGTGCTTTTGGATAGAAATACAAACATCAAATGCTCTATTCCTTCACAGAGCTTACATTTAAATTAGGTTCTAGGTTATCTCTCTGTCCACTATGCCATGGTCTCTATGGGCCATACCTGAAAATGTCATTTATAGAAAAATGAACTTCCAATAAAAATAAAAGCATTGTCAATTAAAATCAGGACCCAGAATCAACTTTAAATGGAAAAAAAAAGCTTACAAAGGATGCCATGGTTTATGCAGTTTTACTTTTTAAACTTAAAGATTTTGTACCATAAAAAGTATGCCACAGAAATACATACATAAATGAGGTGAAGAGGGGCCTAACATTGTGTGCCAAAGCACACAGAAAAATATACTTTCAGGTAGCCAGGTTTTCAGCTCTATAATTATTCTCTATTAAAGTGACACTTTCATTAAATATATACTCCCACCAGGTATACACTTGCTAAGTAAAGCTTCACCTTTCTCCAATCCTAGGTGGTGCAGAGGGAAATAGCTGTCACTAGAGCCCTTACCTAATGATGTCAATTCTTTCTCACTGACCAATCAGGAACCACTCAGCTGAAACCTATTTCTATTCAGTGAAGATTGCTTCTTCACTGAAGCAGTTTTTTCTGCTCTCCCCACCCCCATGTTTGTTTCTGCAAATCTTCTCTCAGTTCTTTTTCTGTTTTGAATCCCAAGACTTCCAATGGATTAGCTGAGAGCCTCTGGATTCTTAGTTGATGAACCTTTCACTTAAAAAGTCACATCTCATCAAATTTCCCCTATCAGATATGTAATCCTTTAAAAATCATGTCCCAATCTCCAAATGTTTATGTGATTTCTCATTTTCTTAACTTTACCCTCTCTATCCATAAAACATAAATGCACAATATCTAACATGCTATCATAGTTTACAGCTCTGAAAACTTTAACATCTCTTTGGTTCTCTGAAGCTGTTTCTTTATTCTAATATTTCTCTCATTTAAAATAAATAATTAAATATAATTCTCTGCCTCTTTATAACATTAAACTATTCCCAAAAAGAGATCACTTGTATTACTGACAAATCAACCCAACTCCTCACTTTTATAGATCATTTTCTCTCCAAAACTGTCCAAATCCTGTTTGAAAGTTATGTTTCTTCATCCATATGTTTAAGAGGGTATATTTAAATAAAGGGTTTTTTCTACTCTTACTAATAAGAGTATCAAAATGTTCATTTATAATAGTGCCAATTCTCAGATCATTTGACAATCACATAAATCTCTTCCTTTATACATAAAAACACTTTTTTCTGTCCCTTTCATCACTAAATTCTGTTTATCTTTGAGACAGTGTACCTCAATATACATCTAACATATCAATATACATATGTATACATTTATTTACATATATAAGTATATACACAAGCATAATAAATATAGCACATAAATTCCATATACTACACACACACACACACACAATATGTTCTATTTATGAATGACCAATTTTCAAATAACCAGAAAAATCATTTAAAATATACTTAACACAAAATTATGTTTAATATAATTATTCTTTGAATGGTTTAGTGCCCCCTTATCATTATGAACTTCAACTATAATTCTACAATTTTGATTTGGTTATCTGTGCTTTATTTTATTTTTATTAGTAAATTTTGTTTCTACACATCATATAGACTTCCATGGCACTCTCAATTGAATCTTACACATAGTGCAATTCCTGAAAATAATTAAATAAAACAACTGAAGCTGATAATATGTGCAGTCTTGCACCTTATTAGCATTTGTTGTTGTTATTGTTGTTAGCAGAAAGAACAGAAATATGCTGTATTAGTTAATACCAATGTTATCCTAATATTTTTGGTCTTTGTTTTGTCATTTAAAGTTGTCTTCATTTGCATAATTGTAATAATTGAATATGTTGTTTTTTATGCTCTGTTCATTCTTCATGGCTTCAGGTAAGCCTTTCCATTTTTCTTTAAATTCTTCATATTCCTCTTTCTTTATGATATACTAATATTTTCTTATACTCCTTTACCACAAATTTTTTCTTCCACTTCTCAATGCATATACAAAAAGTCAAGGTAGCAGGATCCTAACCATGGGCTTGTGAGCATGGTTCAAGTATGGTAAACAAGGCACAAAGGTGTGAAAACAGTCATGGAGTACAACGAGGACATCTTCTTTACAAATGTTGGTCAGCACATGCTTTGCGAAATGCAAGCCATCTCTTTTTTTTTTATTTTACTATCACAGTGCTACTATGAAGTATTTTTGTATTGATAAGTCTCTTTTATTGTTAACAAATATGTTAGAGCCTAAACCCAACAGAGGAATAGCTGGGTTCAAAGGATATGAACACTTCTGTAATTATTTAGATTGTAATTATGTAATTCTACAGAATCTGTAATTATGTAGAATAATTCATTATTCTAAGTGGTTATTTCAAATGGTTTGATCAGTTCACAGCTTCACCAGCAAGGCAACATTGTGCCTATTTTCTTGACTGCTTGCCAACATTTACTTTTACCATCTTTACCAACTTGATGATTGTAAAGTTATAGCTCAGAGTTACTTTAATTTGCCTTTCTCTGATTATTAGCAATTTTGAAAGCTCACTAAGAAAGCTGTTGATAGTTTGTTTTTTCTTTTGAGCACTGGTATACCCTTAGACTGGGGTATGACTACTGGGGAATGGCTCTTACTTAAATCTTATACGTCTGAATCTACTCATGTAGTCTTATGTCAAATTTTATCAGGAATGCTTCATCAAAGTTTCCTCCCCCAATTCCATCTTATTATTATTCTAACTGGATTTAGTCTGTTTGCTCCAAAGTTTTAAAAAGTGTTATATATTCAAAATAGGAATGCAATTTAGCATAGTAGAAAGAGGGCTCCACATCACACAGTTTCCTGAAACACATCATTTGCTTGAGGGGGCAGGCGGCTATTCAGAATTCACCTTAAGTCACGGAGAGTTTCCTTAACTGGTTTACCTCTGTCAAAGCTTCCAGCTCAAAAAAAAGTGTTAAACAAAGGCAAACAATTAGCTAAACTAGCATGTGGCAGCTCTGTATTATATAACAGATGGGTCTTTCTATTTAGATATTAAGCTAGCCATCTCTGTGCATAAAAATAAACGTCCACATAGTAAACTCATTACTGGGTCACAATTACCTAGGCAATCAATCAGTCAGCAAGGATTTATTGATCCTCATCATGTGCTCAGAATCAGACCCTGATTAAGGGAAGTACTGTGGTAGCTATAAAAGGTTAAGACATAGTTTCCACCGTTGAGGAACTTCTATTCCAAGTGGGGAGTCAATATCTATTAAACCATGACAACAAGGCAAAAAAACCAGCAACATGATTTTATGTATGTACACATGCATATGTGTGTGTACACACATATATGTACATATGTGTTTCTATACATCCCTACATATAAAAATAACATATCTACAATCATATATATGTATCTATAATCAACTGTTTTTCTTCTCTAGGCTTCTCTGGCCATGCCCAGTTCTAAAAGTTCAAAAGGGCCTTTTTGAGCATGCCTAATTTGACTAATGTGGAGCCCACTATGTCCTCTGTCTCACGGATGGGGGTTGCTGCCTGCATCTTTAAAACTGTAAGACTAAGCCATTCACTGGCCTCTTCCCACCACCCTCTTTTTTGCTATGCCCTTTCTCTGCCAGCTTTTCAGTGACTCCTATCTGCTATGCTATCTGGATGCCATGAACTGAACTAGTGAGAGGGGAAGGACTTGCTTTGCATTGCTATCTCTCTTTTACCCCAGGGGCTCTGAGAAATGGGCCCAGAGGTATTTGTTTTTGTTCTGTGTTGTTTGTCCTCAGTTTCTGGGGCTAGAGGTGATCCTCACATAACCCAGAACTTTGGGCCATGGCAACCTTGGGGCCTGGGATTACAGGTGGGGTGCTACAGCCACCCAGGCTAATATGGAAGTCCTGAGAAGGCAGGGTGCCTAGGATGTGAGGATGAGTAGGGTTTGAGACTTGGAATTGGGACTGGGCTCTACAGGAACTGAGCCAAGCTATGAATCTAATCCCCTTCCCCTCCCCAGAGACAGCAGTAGTGTAGAAGGAGAGGAGGTTATGCTTCTTAGATATTTAAGGAGTATGTTTGTATATTTGCAATTATACTTTTCAAGTAAATATTCTTTTGTAAAGGGGAATCTGATTGTGCCTAAATAAGACTAGGGTGCAGAAGATCACTGCACCCTAGTCTTATTTAGGCATATATATATGCACATGCATATACATATGCATGTGCATATACATATATTCACATACATCAAATAATTAATGATAGATATAAAATCCATCTTCACCATAATTAATCATTCAATAGTAAACTAGGAATTAAGGAATCTTAATTAATAGGCACAATTAATAGACACAATTAATAGACAAACTCTTAGTTTGAAAGAACCATAAAACTTTGGACCACTGGATAAAGGTCATGCAAGAAATATCTTATTTATAGTTGAGAAGATCAAGTCATACCTCTTGGATTATGTATAAAAACAAAAAGTCAGTTAAGTATCAAGTCAGGCAAACAGTGAACCAGAAAGCTAGAACAAAATCCCTGGGGAGAAAGGTGGCAGGGAGGAAGTTTCTCTGTCTCTGTCTCTCTCTCTCAATTTCTCTCTCTCTCTGTCTCTCTCTGTCTCTCTCTCCTTTTCCCCAAATCACAATAGCCATATTGTTGAATACATCCATGCCGGAATAGAAAGAGACACACAGAGGGCAAACAGAAGGTCTCCAGAGAAAAAGGAGAGGCTGTACCTTTGTTCTTATCTTTCAAAACGTGAAGGACAGCTGCCCTGATACTCCCTCACCCCAAGATCCTCTGTCTGTAAGAACATGGTACTCTGTTTCTTTTTGCATTTATTCTTTCTTGATCCTAAGTGAATGAGCATTCTGAGATGGCAGTTATCAGGCAACCTTGGGGTTCAGAGATCCAGAGGTCCCACCGGAGGGTCCACCCACAACTGGAGGCAATAGCAATGGATACTTGAGAGGCAGATGATAGAAAAAGCATCTGCAGATGGAAGTGAAAAGAGAATCACCCAAGGTTGGCGAAGCTCGCTATGAACTCTAGAAGGCGCTGATAATCAGAGCATAGAAGAGAACTATGCCTAATTGAGACTTGATGAAAACTCTACAAAAGGAAAAGAAAAAAAAAACTTTCAGTGCCAAGACTTGCAAGATTCCATTTTACTATATGTGTTCCCATCATGTGAGCCTCATGTACTTTAAGTTTGAGCTGAATCTTCCACGGGAGAGAGTGACCTCCTAGTTTTGTACCAGCTCTTCTTACTGGAGCACTTCAATAGACGCCCTTTGCTAAAAATTCCAATAAACTCTGGCTCATTATCAGTGGGAAGCACACTGGTAAGTGGTGTGTACTACTGGGTAAGGATCCTTGATGCCAAACACTGGGGACACTGAAGTGGAAGAGAGAAACTTCCCTCTCCTGTCTTTCTACTATCTGCTACTAAGGAAGTTTCTACTAAGGCCATAAGTTACAAATAATCAATAAACATTACAGTGCTGACTTTGTACCAGGCAATGTGCTACATTTAGAAAATACAAAGGCAAAAAAAAAAGGAATTCTTGCTCTCAAGGAATTTACTTTGTTGTTTTTTTACCTTTCTTTACTTTTTTTTTTTACAAGGGAGACATCTATCATCTTTCAATCAATCACCTATGTACATATACGTATAGATGCATATATATGTATATGTATATGTATATATATACATATATACACACACACATGGAAAAAAGGAATTCCTGATCTCAAGATTACCCTCTATCAGAGGAGACATCTATCTATATGTATATGTGCATATAGATACTCATATATACATGTGAGTATATGGAATAAATATAAAATAAGTACAAGGTAGATAAATACAAACACAGAGCAGGTGGTAATCTGCATTGATAAAGAGTGTTTCCTCACCAGCAGTTTATTAGACTATTAAAATCACAGAACCAGTCAAAAGGAAAACTGTGGTAGAATGAGATGTGATGTAGGTGTTCAGAAGAAAGAATGATCAACAGATGAGAGCTGGTATAATTAGAAAAGACTGCATGAAGAAGGTATATGGGCTTAACACTGAGGAATAGGTGGGATTTGAGTAAGAGGAAGAAACAATCTAAGCAAGGCCACTGAGGGAGGAATACAGTCACAGAGTCATAATTATGTTAGGAAAACAAATGTTACATTTTATAATAAGGGAGAGGGGAGTTGGTCAACTCAGCTGATAGTCACAAGATATAATCACAGATGATTTAAGTGTTACTGGATTAACAAGGTGTTACAACCCTGTGGTCCCTTTTCTCCCCCCTAAATCTCTCTCTTTCTTTTAAGTGGCAAGTCTTAGAAGAGGCTGGCTGCCCATGGAGTCCTTTAAAATGCTAATCTTGACATTAATCAACACAGTGATAACAATCCAGGCTGTGAGCAGTTGTGACCCTTACAGTTATATTAGAAAGCATCTGGGGGGTGGGGGTGGGGGGAACAGGGAGGGTCCTTTTCTCTCCTCTCACCACATTGGCTATGGGATATTCTCCCATCCAGTGACTGAAGAGTCTGTTTGAAAGAGTTCAGTGTTTGAGTTTAAGAGAGCATAACTGAGGAAGCAGAGAGAGACACTTTCCAGATCGATAATGATATAGTGGCAGTTGCTAAAGACCAAGAAGTAATTTTGAGAAACTGGACCTCTGGCTTCAGAAAAATAAATCTGCCTCAAGAGGGAGCTAGCTCTGACAATTGAGAGTGGTGCTATGGAGAAGAAGAAGGTCTTTGAAACCCAAGGGTCCTGGAGTTTTAAGTTGCCTTGGACACATGTGTTTCCCATATATGTATCTCATTAGCACTGTATTCTAAGTTTGTGCCCACCCTTCCCACGGGCACTGTTTTTTTCTTGTACTGTATTTTTGTACTATATATTTTTATATTCTATGGTTCTTATCATCCTCTCTTAGTAACGACTTTGCTAAGAGCTAATTGTGTCTATTGGCTGAATGTTAATGGGAAAGAAACTGATGGGGGCTTCTGAGTTTCTGTTTTAGGAGTAGGTGCTTTAGGGTATTCTTGAATCTGAGAATATCTACTGCTTTCTGGAGCCCAAACCAAGGAGTTTGTGTGAAAGTTGACAGGATACCCAAGAAGAGGTGTTACACAATAGCGTAGTGTTTAATAAAATTGTACACTTAGTAAATGATTCAAGTGTTAAAATAATGACCGCTAAAGGAAATGAGGTGCTAGGCCCATCACTAGATAAAACTAAATAAAATCATATAAACATGGAATTGGCAAGTCTTCAGCCTGCTGTTCAAGGGCTCCATGTGGTTCAGACACAGGATGCTGTTGTGGGCTAAGGTGGCCACATATAGGATGTAATTATTTGCCTTGCTTCACTACCAAGGATGATTAAAACATGTGCTTTATTTAAATAACCCTCATTTGGATTCCTGTGTCATATCACTGTGGTATGCTTGCTCTAACCCAACAGAAAACTAGAAGACAAATGAATGTTTATTTTGATGAATTAAAGAAAAATGTAAGTCAGGATTTCTGAGCTCAATTCCCAACGCTGATTCTTAGACCTTTAATTTTTTTAGTATCTAAAATGTCTTTTAAAATGGTCTCTGAAGAGGCAGAATGATATATAGCGGTAGATAATAGCTAACATTTATATAGCACCTACTATATGTCAGGCACTTGTTAAGCGCTTTATATATGTTATTTTATTTAATCCTCACAATAGCCCTGGGAGGCAGGTGCTATTATTATCCCTAATTTATAGTTGAGAAAACTGAAGCAGAGAGCAGTTAAGTGACTTGCTCAGGATCACATAGTTAGTGTCTGAGACCAGATATGAACTCAAGTCTTCTCTACTCTAGTCCCAGTGCTCCATCCTGGGCCATCTCCAGTTGTCCTGATCCTTATCTGGCCACTGGACAAAGATGGCTCCAGAGGAGAAAGTGAGGCTGGTGACTTTGCACAGCCCTTCCTCACTTATATCCAATTCACTTGCATGTCATGGCATCACCTCACTGATGTCATGGTTCTCTTTGAGAAAGAAAGACAAACAGTATCTGTCCCTAAATAGATAGAGGCTAGACCTTTTAATCAGAAAGACCTAAGTTCAAATCTTACCTCTACTACCTACCTGGTTACCCTGCAATCATTTAATCTTCCAGGGCCCCAGGAAATTAATACTTGATTACAAATAAATTGCTGATGAATTTCCCTTGGGGTAGAGAGACCAGGAATCCCCCTATACTGATGAAATCATAAATCTATGCCATCTTTATGTTCATCACAAAGATATTTTCTCAGGGATGTTATTTTATATATTCAGTCAATCAACAAGCATTTTAACAGTCTACACTGTGCTAGGTACTGAGGACTTAAACAAAAATGAAATTGTCTCTGAGAAGTTTACATTCCATTAGGCAAATTATACTATACTTTATACACATTTATTAATATAATTAACATTATATTAACATATTATATAATATAAATTAATATAACACATTTATTAAGTACATAATAATTGTATTGAATGCCACTATGCCTTTGTTTGGCACTAGCATATTTCCATATTTCAATAAACTGACAATCTCATCAATGTGTTATTCCATAACAGCATATCCTTTCCCATCCAAACTATCTCATTTTGGGCACTGTCTACATCTTTCTGTGAATTCTCTATAAAAAGTACAACCAAAATGCTGGAGACTCTCTTCTAAATCTTTTAATATTTAGGAAAAGGGGGGTTACCAGTTACTTAGGCTGTCTTTCTATTAACCCCTTACTCTCACTAACATAGCCCAATTTTTTTATATTATCAAGTTATAACACTTCATAATATCTCACATAGTAAATCTAAATAATAATGAGGAGTCTAAAAGATAGTAATAACATCAAGCATCTGTATTGTTTTTAGACAAGACAAGGATTCCATTGGAACACTTATCCCTTCCACGTCTTGGGGGTTAAGGGAACAGTGCCCTCTCCATCTGGAAAATCTGTTTAAAATTTTTTGGCCCTCTCCACACAAAAGAAGAAGTCTGAATTATTATGGCATTAAATGATAAAATATGTTGATATTATACAATACTACACATATATTTTATGCATTTCTGAGTTTCTAAACCTTTTCTATGTCTTTATGTGTTGTCTGCAGCTTCTGCAAAACGCCCCCAAAATTCCCATTTAATTTCTTATGCCTACCCCACAATATATTGAAACCATGATGGGGAATGTCTCAATGTGGAAGGGATAACTGTATAGGGAAATCCCAATTAAGGAAACTCCATCTACCAATGCTAATTCACACCAGCTCAGAAACTTAAGAGTCTTTTAGAGAATTAGCCTGGAGCCTAAGAGGTTAAATGACTTGCCTGGGATCACAAAGCTAGTATTCATTAGAGATGGGTCTTCCTAATTCCAAGGTTTGCTTGATGTCTACCAAAGTACAATACTATTCTAATCTAAAAGAAGTGCAACAAATTAACTGCACTCATTTGGTCCACCAGAAAACAAAAACAGCAAGTGATTGTAATTAATTCACGGATTCTGTTAGTTTCACACTTGATGGCTGACAACCTCTGTCCTCTAAGGTAAGAATAAACAATAGTTAAAAAGAAATTCAAGTTCTGATGCCAACATTAAATAAAATATTTCATGGCATGGACACCAATTGCTTTAGTCCTATCATTTCTTCTAACTTCTGCCTGACAGAGTGGTACCATGCATGATGACCATACTGGTGGGCTAGCTCTTCCAATTAATTTTTAATAGCACTTTTATGAGTTTTTTTCAATGTTAACCACAATGCAGGTGGGAGAGGAGAGAGAGAGAGAGAGAGAGAGAGAGAGAGAGAGAGAGAGAGGAGAGAGAGAGAGAGAGAGAGAGATTGTCTTTCTTTTAGGAATGAAAAATAAATGCAATTTGAGATCAATATTTATGAAGTTGTGATTAATTGACTGATGACCAAATGATTACAAAATGTCTGTCTGAAACAACTACTCAAATTTATTAGCTTTGACCAAAATATTAAAAAACAATCTGAACTCGGTCAATGAAAGAATAATGCATTCCTAATCAATTTTTAATAGCACTTAAGATTTTATATTTTTTAACTTGCTTTTAAATAATTTATAATAAAAATGAATCTGATTTAAACAAGGGGTAAGAGGTGTTCCATGGTTACTCGATAGGTTTCTCAGCAAAGGAATTCAATTAAGACTGACTTATTATAAAACTATTTTATTAATAATAATACATTTTGCACTTACAAGAAGGCTTGAGCCAACCATATCAAAGGACTTGTCAAGACCCAAGTTTTCACCCAGGCTCTGCCATCAATTAATTCTTTTTTCACTTCATTTCTCTGAGCCTCATTTTCTGAATGGTGAAAATGAGGAGGGTAGACTAGGTGATTTCTAAGGTCCCTAAAAATATCATGGACTCTAAATAAATCAGGAACACCTGTTTTCCTCATTCTTAGGCAGAGATCATCTGATGATAGGTTCCCTGATAAGGGAATGAATAGGAAGTCACCAAGCCATATAGAAAATGAACTGTATAAACCTCATGTTTTTAAATGCAAATACCATTTCTTAATTATGATCAGGGTACCTGTTGAGTGCTCTTATGTGCAAAATTCTGAAATGATCCCCCCCAAAGCATGTATTTTATGAAGAAGGATTAACTAAGAAGAATTTTCATTTTTCTTAAACATCATTTGCCTTTAATGTGTTCATTATTACATATTATGTTTATTCACTCATTCAACAAACAATCATGGGATTCAAGATGAGATGAGACCTTAAGCAACCTCCTAATCAAACTTTCTCATTTTACAGAGGAGAACATGAAAGCCCAAAGAAATTAGTTGGCAGTGTGGAGTAATGGAAAGAATGCTGGACAGGGAGTCAGGAATCTGGGTACAGAGCCCAGCTCTAACTGCTACTAGCTGTATGACTTTCAGAAAATCATTTAATCTCTAAGACATTCCATCTCCTCTGTTGTGTGAAAGAGGGATTAGGCTTTTTTATATCTGGCCCCAGAGGGAGAACCAGCAACAATAGATAGTATTTGAAAAGATAACAAATGTACAGTTGTTGTCAAGAGTAAAACTTTCTAACAAGTGGTGGTGGTTTAGTCAAATTAGTTGTGTTAGACTCTGCATGACCCAGTTTGGGGTTTTCAGGGCAAAGATACTGGAGTGCTTTGCCATTTCCTTCTCTGGCTCATTTTGCAGATAAGAAAACTGAAGCAAACACAGTTAGGTGACTGGCCCAGGATCACACAGCTAGTAAGTGTTTGAGGCTGGATTTGAACTAGTCTTCCTGCCTGCAGGGTCAGAGCTCTATTCACTGTACCATCTAACTGCCAAACAAACTGACAGACACACACACACACACACACACACACACACACACACACACAATTGGAATGGATTGCCTCGGGGAGGGAGGTAGTAGATCATTTCTCTTGAAGATCTTCAAGCAGAAGCTGGATAACCACTTTAAGGGTATATTGTAATGGGATGTTTTGGTTTTTATTTGTTTATTTTGTTTTTATTTGTTCTTTTATTTGTTTAGGATGGACTTTTCAGACAGGACTGCTGAGGCCCCTTCCAGCTCCAAATTTCTCTGAATTTGTAATCTGTAAATGGTGATAGTAATACTTGTGCTACTTATCTCATAAAGTTGCTTTTAGGGAAATTTTATAAATGTCAAACACTATATGACTAGGTTTAAGTAGCAGAGCCCAGATTTAAACTCATATCCTCTGGCTCCAAATCAATTCAGTCATTCGTAACAACCATCCACTAAGGACCTATCATGAACAAAATACTGCCATATACATGAACTATACAATAACTAATGCAGAATAGAATAGGATGAAGTAGAATGGAATGGGATAGGATGGGATGGCAGATGAGATGGGATGGGATGGGATGGAACAAAATAGAATAGAATTGCTGCTATGTGAGATTTCAGGCAGAAAAAAATCATATGAGTTGAGAGAAAGGAGAAAGGGAGATTAGTGAAGATTCCATAGGGAAAGTTACTTTCGGGCTGCATTTCAACATGCAGAGATTGGGTAGGAAGGGGGCCACATAAAGCAAATAGTATAAATAAAGGTGAGGTAGTAGCAAAGGAATGAGTGTGTACAAAAGTTGGGGAATGACATAATTTGGCTGTTCAGAGTATAATTAATGCAGCTAGGGAGGAGAAATTTGAAATAGGTCTGAACAGATAGTAAAGGGCTTTGAATACCAGCAAAATGAATTCTTCATTTATTTAGTAAACAATAGGGAGCTATTTGAAGGTTCAGCCAAGTGACATAGTCATATCTGTGCATAATGAAGATGAATGTGGAAGCAAGCATGAATTGGAGTGGGGGGAAAAGAAGAGTTTGAATGTCATTGTAATCATCTAGGCCAGTGGTGTCAAACTCAAATAGAAATGGGAATCGCTAATCCACTCATAAGGATCCCTACAGGCCATATATTGACTTAGTTTAAAAATGTAATGTTATCTATGTTTCATTGTAATTTTCATTTATTTTGTTAAATATTTCCCAGTTACATTTTAATCTGGTTCAGGCAGCAGCAGGGAGTACATGTGGCCCCTTCCCATTTGACACCTTTCACGTAGGCAGGGAGTAAAAAGGACCTGTGTCCGTGTAGTAGCAATGACCACAGGGACAAAAGGGGATTGGTACTAGTTATTTTAAGTATATGGAATCCAGAAGGTCCATTTGTCAATACAGTATAGTACAACACAGGACAGAGAATGTGGCTGGGAACAGATTGCAGAGGGACGAGGAATCATCTTGCACTATGTAGGCAAGATTAACCTGAGAGGAAGGATAGTATAATGGAAAGAAAGAGCCTGGATTCAGAGTGAGGAAGAGAGCTCAAATCCCAGCTCCATCATTTCTATAGGAGGCCCTTGCCAATACTCTGACTTCCTGACACCCACTCTTGCTTCACTGTAAAGGGATAAAAGTCAGCACTAAGGGCAGAAAAGAAAGAACAGAGATGTTGAGACAACAGGGGGTAGGTTAACAGCACAGACATGCTGATATTTCTATTGCTGATTCCTAGGACCCTTCAAGCAGCATCCACTTCCAAAGGATGGGTGCCTTGGATCAGCCAGACTGATACAAGGCAGAGTCTGATTCCCTGGATAGGAGCTCCTGTGTCGAGAGTGTGCTCTGGCTCAGTCTCCCAGATCCAGGGTTGCTACATCTGCCCCTCAAGGGTCTAGGATACTCTCTTCACCACTACCTTTCTTTTTGGGCCTTGCTGGCTCCATTTCCTTCCCTGCTTCCTCTTAGGGGCCAGTGATTAGCAACTCAGTACCATTTCACCTTTTACCATCAATTACTTTTCATAAAAGGATATTTACTTAAAAGATACAGCAAGAACAAATGTATAAACATTTTCCCCAATATCTCCCCCTTAATCTCTTTAAGGAAGAAGCTCAAAACTTAGTTTAGTTCCTACATGGCATTAGTTCCACTAAGTCTGTGGCCCAAGGTGGCATCTCTGCCAGATTAGTTCTTGTCTCAGGACCCCTGTAAGTCACTCCCAAAGATTACCCCTTGCTCCCTGGGGCACTGATGTCTCTCTTGCAAAGGAAGCAAAAAGAATATAGGAACTCTTAACATCTATCCATATTTTCAACTGCTAGAGAAAAGCACTTTTTTGTCTACTGTAATTCATACAGAGTTGATGTTCAACTAGGTTTTCATTTATTTGGTAAAAATATGAAAGGGTCTTTTAATTTTTTCATTTCAATATTCTGGACCATATTAAAATTTTCAAACTTTTGTGAAACATTAAAAAAAGGTCCCAAAGATCACTCTTTGCTTCTTGGGGCAGTGATGCCTCACTGACTCTAGAATATAGATTGTAGAAAGCCTGGATGCCAGAGGGCCTTTCTGACCTTTTGAACTCACAAGATCAGAGGATCTAATCTCCTTCACCGAAAAGGGAAAAGAACAAATGAAGAAGCCAACTCCTGATGCCCATTCATCGGGTCAAATGGTCTCCCTTCAAAAGGGAGATGGTCCCATTACTTCTCCTCTCACAGCATTGTCTCTCACTAGAAGCCAAAGAGTAGAGTCCCCAAATGAAGCAAAGAAGAGGTGACTGAGATTATAAGGTCTTTTTGAATGCCTCTGCTTCCAGTGAAAGAGCCTCTTCTTCAATATGTGGCTAACCTACCAGAACCAGTTACAGAACGTCCATATATGCTGCCTAATCTCTCCAAGAGTCTTCCATTCCCCATAATCATAACTCTCCTGGAAGCAAGCTCCCTAACTTCTTCCACAGGAGAGACACCCTGTGCACATGCTGGACCCCCATTACATTTGCAATCCTGTTTGCCCATGAAGATTACCCAATGCTTCTATACTGTTCTCTAAGCCTTGTTTAAACAAGAGTGATTATCCGCCTGCTTTAAGAGGAAATGAGAAGTCTAATACAACACACAGCGTTGGAGCTTACTCTTCCCCAATCCCATGTGCAGCCAACGGGAACCAGATTCCATACATGAAAGAAGTTGTTTTTATTTTTCTTTTTTGTCTGGATTGTGGGAAAGAATAAAATTTGGTACTTTGTAATAGATGAAATTTTTTAAGTTTACTATGTTTTTTCGTAATATAACTTAGCTATTTGTTCAACTGTGCCCTTTAATAAACTGACTACTGAAACAAGACTAGTCTAGAAAGCAAAGGGTCAGGGTACGTGGATGAGAGTAGAACAATATCAGTAATAGTTCCATGGGGGGGGCAGGGAACAATTAGCAGAACACTGGGTGATTGACAGCCACCTGCCTTAGGATCCTGACTATTAAACAACACTGATTCATGTCTAACTTGTGAGACCTCAGGTGTGATTTCTCTGATTATCTCTTTCTTTCTCAGTAGAATATAAGCTGCTTAAGAACAGGAACTGTTTTGATGTGTATATTTGTTTGCCCAACTTGGTGAAGTGGATAGAGTACTGAGCCTGGAATCAGAAAGACCTGAGTTCAAATCCAACCTCCAACCCCTTATTAGTTGTACAACCCTGAGCAAGCAACTTAAGCTTTCTACCTCAGTTTCTCGCCTGTGAAATGAGTATGATAATAATTACTATCTCCCAGGGTTGTTGTAAGGACCAAATGAAATAATATTTGTAAAGCATTTAGTGTCTGGCACATAGGAATAAATTTTTGCTCTGTTCTCCCACCTAACATTTCACAGTGCACAGTACAGAATAAACACTTAATAAACATAATAAACACTTATTGATTTTGCAAAATGAGCGGGTTAGACTTAATGGTGTCAAACTCCCTGCAGGTCATATATTGACTTGGTTTTAAAGATTAAACTCATCAGGGGCAGATAGGTGGCGCAGTGGATAGAGCACTGGCCCTGAAGTCAGGAGGACCTAACACGTGACATTTACTAGCTATGTGACCCTGGGCAAGTCACTTAACCCCAATTGCCCCCCCCAAAAAAAGATAATCTCATCCATGTTTCATTGTATTGTTACTTATTTAGCTAGCTAAATATTTCCCAATTACATTTTAATCAAGTTTTGTGGGAAATAGTTGAATTAACAGGCAGATGATTCCTCCAGCACTTCTTCCAAAGTGGCCAAGGATGAAGGCCTAATGTATCAGCCTTAAAGACTTAGCCCCAAAGCCACCTTCCAGGGGGGTCTTTCCCAATTCCCATAGGTGCTAGAAACATTCCCTCTAAGATTACCTTCCATCCACTCTGTACAGATCTTGTATGTACATGTTGTCTTATTAGATTACAAGCTACTTGAAGGCAACAACTGTTTTTTTTTCCCTTATCTTTATATCCCCAGTGTCTGTCATATAGTGCTTGCCCCAGTGTCATATAGTTAGTGTTTATCAAATGCCTGTTGACTGGCTGAATATCTGGTAGTGAGAGTCAAGGGGGACATGTATAGTTCAAAGAAAAACCTAGCTGCATCTGGAAATGAGGCAAGGCTTCAGCACCTGCTGAATTTGACTCTGAATTACTCCCTGTGTTGTTGTCAGTATGATATTTGAAGGGCTTCATAAGGGTCTGAATTGGTCTGGGGTCACAACTTGTGTTGCTCCAAAACCTATATATAACATGCCCTATAATTATGGAAATAATAATGATGAAAAAGCTGTGGTTGAATTTAGAGCTTTTTTCATAAAATACGATGCATGAAACATCAAAGCCAGTGAATATGCAAACATATTCAGATCACCACCACTAAAAAAAAAAAATCTTCACTTAGCCCTGCCACCCCATTGGTCTGTAATCTTTCATTTTCCTACTTTTCACTGACTAACTTTCAGAAAGGGCCTTGGTTTGCACTTCCTTAACACCCGCTCACTTCTATACACCTTGTGATTTGGTTTCTAACCACATCATTCTACTGCAACTGCCCTCATATGTCATGTCCTAATATTGAAATCCAATGGACTTTTCTCAGTTCTCATCCTCCTTGAAAGTTTGCTTTTGCCTCCCTTCTCCTTTGGCTTCCATGACGATCATCTTTCCTGACTCGGAGATGGGAAAACAAGAGCTGAACTACTCCCTCAGACGCTTCCTGGCTTTGTGCCCCTGTCTCTTAGTCTGTTTCCTCATATACAATGTGAGGATAATAATAGTGCCTACCTTACAGTTTTGTGAGGACCAAATGAGATGATCCATGCAAAGTGCTTTACAAACCTTAAGCCAATTTGCAAATACCAGCTATTATTAGTCATTGTTATTATTTGTCCAATTGCTCTTTCTCCATGTCTTTGGCTCATCATTTGTCTCTGTTCCATTAGTGTAGATTTCCCCAAGCCTCTACTGAAGGCCCTTTTTTCTTGTCCTTTTACACTCTCCTCCTCAGTGAACTGATCTGCTCTCATGTGTCTAACTATCTCTCTTCAGATAACTTTGGGCTCTTGAAGGCCCTACATCCTCTGGCAAGCCCGAGGCTGGGAAAAGCACTGACTGGAGTCAGAGGTCCTTGATTCAAATCCTGCACCTAGTTAATTGAAGGATCAGGCCTACAACCTCAGGCTGATACACTTTTTGCGACACCAGTACCAGAAAAATTCCTTCATTCAGCAGACACACAAACCCTGCAGAAAAGAGGAGCTGAGGGAGGGAATCTCAGAAACCAAAAGGGAATTTGTTGTGTAAGCATTTGTAGCTGTGATATCACACAAAGATCCCATTTTACTACAAGACCTCTCAGAAACCTGAGATCACTGGTCAGATCACCAGCATCCTGATAGTCTATGAGGCCAAATATGATGGTGCCAGGCTGGTTACCGGCACATTCTGGGGGGCAGCTGATAAAAGTTCCCGGTTCATCGTTTGAGGGAACTGCCTTGTTCCTGCTTTCCTTAAGAGCCCCAGCTCTCTCCCACTAAGCCACTACAATGGCATAGTCTGGCAAATATAATTGCTTGGCAGGTGTGACTTTAGCCAAGTTTTTTTTTTTTAATATGGAGCTCGACAGTTTCCCTCTTGTCAACTTCAGTGAATTTGTTGACATAAAAGACTTAAGTGTGACTGCTTATCATAGAATCACTGGGTACATATAATCATACTGTGTGATTCTCCAAAATTAAAGCATGCAAGTGACAAAACAGTCCACGAAATATAACATCTAGTGTAAACACAGTTGGGATTATAGGTAAAATACTAGAAATGTTACCCACATGACCCAAAATTGTATTCATATACCCCAGACATAAACTTTGTACCAAATATATTTTTTTCAACCTGCATATGCAAGACTGCTGCATAGACTTGGACTGCTAAATGAACTGAACAAGGTACAAGAATCTCATTGCATTATGTTAAAATTATTGTTTCATAATAGGTGGGCCCTGCCCACTTGACTTGGGTTTCCATGCCAGCATGATTCAAACCCCCAAGTGAACAACTCATGTCAAAGCTACTGCATGAGTTCATTGTATCCAGGGCAACTGAACTGCTTTTGTTGACTCAGTCTGATAGTGCCATTTCACGTCTCTCATGATCATAATGCCCCCAACGTATCAGCTTAGCATTTCCCTAGAACTTTGATTGACACATTGGTGAATTTGTCTCCCCCTGCTGTCACCTTGACTTTGGATTATCTTTGGTGAATTGGAGGAAGCCAGCAAATGGCCATAAGCCCTGACACCAGGTATCCTAGGATTTTTAAACTTCTTAGATATAGCATAAAACAAATATATGGAAGTGACTAAACTGTAAATCACAGAGTGGAGGGGAAAAACAAACAAACAAACAAACAAACAAACCCAAAAGATTTGAACCCCCTGTTTAAAGAAAAAAAACTTTCCCAGGAATTTTTAGTATACTGCCTATTTCCTACCTACCCTGTCTGCGTTTATTTTGGAACAAATTGTTAACACCACCTTCTGAACCAATTAATTTCCACAGTTCTTGGTGATAACATTTTCATATTTGACTAAACTACTTAAGCTCATGCTAATTTGAGGAATGACTAATTCAACCTCATTAGAATTGCCCCTTTCTGTACCCAGCCCCACTCTCAAACCCTATTTCCACTGACGGACATATCAATTTTCACTATTTCTCACAAGTTTTCTCATCTTACTTTTGTGACTTCATTCTGTCATAGAATTAATTTGTCTTTGTCTTGTAGTATGACAATACCTTCTCAATTCAATTGAACCAGCCCTTATTAAGCTATGATCATAAGGTATACTATGCTAGACATAAGGTATACAAAGACAAAATTTTAAATAATGCCTGCCCTCAGGAAGCTTATATTCTATCTCGAGGAAAATATGATATTTAAACATATAAATGAATGCAATATAATTTAAGGAAGGAGAGGGGTTTTTTTTTTTTGCTGTTGTTGTTGTTTGTTTTTTGGTGAGGCTGTTGGAGTTAAGTGACTTGCCCAGTCACACAGCTAATGCTTGTTATGTGTCTGAGGTCATATTTGAACTCAAGTCCTCCTGACTCGAGGGCCAGTGCTCTATCTACTGTGCTTCCTAGCTGCCCCGGGAGGGCTTTTTTTTCTTTTAAGTTTTCGTGAGCTCTCAGTTTTCTTTACCCCTGCCTCTTCAATCTGATACAAAAAAAAAATTAATTTATTTGGATGAAGCAAAAGTTCTGTAGCCATTTCTGAGTAGAAGGTTAAAGAAAATACCTTTAAAGACCTCTTGCAGTCTGACCTTCTCTTCCTGTTCTAAAATGACCATTCAGGTCATTTTTTTTTAAATTAAATTCCACTTTTGCAGTGTCTAATTGTTTATAACCTTTGACTCAGAGATTCTATTGCTAGGCCTATACCCCAAGGAGGTTGTTGACAAAAAGAATTCTATATATGCCAAAATATTTATAGCAACACTTTCATTTATTTATTGGTAATGGCAAAAAAACTAGAAACAAAATGTATACCTATCTACTGCGGAATGGTTAAATAAATCCTGGTACATTGGAATATTGTGGAATTGTAAAGAAATAACAAATACAGAGAAGAATGGAAAGATGTGAACTGATGCAAAGTCAAATAAGCTGAGGTGGGTAAGTAATATATACAATGACAGCATTGTAAATGGAAGAACAACAAAATCACTCAAATTAAATACTGCAAAAATTACAGACAACAAGGTTGGCCTTAAAGGAAAAAAATGTAGAGAGGTAGAAGAGAAGATTGTTGATAGGAAACATTGAATATTGTGTTACAAAGACTAAAATAATGTAAAGAAAAACAATAAAAAAGTTAATACTATATATGAGGTATATCTGATGAAAAAGTAATATTATATCCTGGCTCCACAACCTTCTATCAGACTCTCTTATTCATTCAATAATGATAAAGATGATACTGATAACATTAATTGCAATTCATTTCTATAACGTTTTAAATGGGACAGGTAGGTGGTGAAGTGGATGGAACATTGGACTTAGAACCAGAAAGACATTTTTCTGAGTTCAAATCCGGCCTCAGACACTTATTAGCTGTCTGACCGTAGGCAAGTCACTTAACCCCGTTTTGCCTCAGTTTCTTCATCTATAAAATAAGCCAGAGAAGGAAATGACAAACTCCAGAATTCCTGCCAAGAAAACCCCAAATGGGGTCACAGACAGTAGTCCACAACTGAAAAACCACCTAACAAAAACATAACGCTTTAAAATACACAAAGACGGTAGTTATGGTTGGAGCTTCTATAAAGGACTGAGCCCCAATTAATACAAAGACAATAATGCACTGCAGTTGACCTCCAGGTGTTTACAATCTAATAACCACACCCCTAGGTAACTACTAAATGGCCTGAACAGTTTTTGGTTTTTTGTTGTTTCCTTGTTTACCAGGTATGCATCCTATTAACAAATAAACCTATTAATTGTTAACTCTGTTACAAAAACCTTCAATTGTTTATTCAACATTAGCAATTGTTCAGGTATTCAGCCCAGTATTTAGTTTACAAAGCCAATTTAGCTAAATTTCCTTAGCTTTTTCCTTTCTTTTAGCCAATTCTTTACTCCTTTGCTGTTTGGGTTTTTTTGTTTGTTTGTTTGTTTTGTTAAATTAGTCAACCAGTCATATCAGACTCTTTGCTAACCACTGGGGATGTGTATACACACACACACACACACACACACACACACACACACACATTGTTGTTTATCCTTCATTTTTTTTTTGAAGAGGACCAATGACAACAGGGCGATGATTTGGGTCCGGTGTGATTTAGAGTTAAGTAAGGCACAATTGCACAAAACTGTCATCTTCACTCTCTTCCAGGGTCATTGAAATCCAGTGGCAAGACAAAAGTCAAGATGACTGGCAGTGGCCCAGGATGCCGTGGATTACCTTGGTGTATTCAGGGCCTGCTTCAGCACCTTTCATGGCCTTGGAATAAATTATTCACATTCACCCATTCCTCGAGAAAAGTCTTTGCATGCTTGGAGCAGACATCCCGCTATCTCACCCAAGTGTCTGAGGCCTGTTGGTTATCCTCAACCTGGTTTAGCTACCTGCCTAGAAAGTTTACCTGATGCTACAGCTTCTTGAATCCACAGGTGAGAGCTGAGTGCCAGGTAGACACCAAAGGTGGAGGAGCAGCCCTGGAAAGGGCTCAGCAAGCCCTCACACAAGAGGTGCTAGTCCTCTTTGCACACTCCATACAGAAGAGTCAGACATGACTGCACAACAGCATGGCTTTCCTCTATAAACAGAGGAAAAAGTACAAACAGCCCCAATCCACAAAGAGCTTACATTCTAATGGAGAAGACAACACATACCTAAATCTTTATCTATGAGATAAATGCCGAGGAAGATAGTCTTCCTCTTAAAGCAAGTCTGGGATTGTAGATGGTGGAGATTAAGAGGGAGAGTATTCCAGGGGGGCCTGTGAGAGGATCTGCTAGAAAGCCCACGTGGATTGACCATACTGTGATTTGTTAAGCAGAAAGGCTACCCCTTCATCAGATACCAGAGTGAAGACAGTAATAGTGGCTGGGTGGGGAAGTGTGGGAGTGGGTGAAGAGGGGTAGAGGGGAGGAGTGACAGAAGGATATGAGATGAAGAGGAGTGAAGAAGATGGAGCTCTTCTCCAAGGTTTTGTCAGTGATGAGTTTCAGTCCTCAACTGAGAGGGTGGGAGGCTTGAAGAGAAAAGGGATTTGGGACAAGCAATTAAGGTAGAGTTTGTAGGACTGTAACTGCCATGAGGGCCTAGGTGAGATTACCTAGCACACATTTGTGGTGGACCAAGTCATTATTCATTATTTCTTCCTGTAAATGAAAAATTATTTTCCCCAAAGTCACTCATAGAATAAATAAAACAAAACAAACAAAAATCTTACATGAAATTAAAGAAAACATAACATAAACATAATTGCTATCAACGATTCATGCAACTATACCTGTTATTTGCCAACTGATAAAAGGGAAGACCATGTCCATTGAGTTTAACAAGCTAGCACCAATGTTGATCATTGTAATTATTATTTTGTCCATGTAGAATGTTATCTTCTTTTATAGAATTGAAATCTGTATATATTGTTATTTAGCTCTGCTTTTTTTTACCCTGAATTGCTTTTATCTCCCCATATTTCTTTATATTCTTCATATTTGTCACACCTCAATAATATTGTATTCGTTCAGACATGATTTATTTAGCCATTCTCAATATCTAAAAAATCTAAATATTAAAAGAAATGGCAATTAAAAATTAAATGAAAATGGAAGGTTATATAGTTTTCATAAGTACGGATGGAGCGGGAGAGAAAGGAATTTCAATTAGTCACTGTTATCAATGAAATAAGAAAAGGTAAAATAGAAAGCCCTATGTAAATAACAATAGAAAGTTTTCACACAAATAAAAGTGATACATATAGACCAGGAAGGAACAACATAGATTGGAAAAATCGTCGCATTAAACAACTCTGATAAAAAAGCTGACATCCCAGATCTATAGGGAATTTGACACATAACAGGGCTATTCTCTCCTAAGAGGCAGCTTCTCAGAAAGGCTGGAGGGCAGGTCTGTAAGCCATGAAGACCAAGGGACCTCTGACACCAGGAAAGTCACTTTATTTCTTATTGCTCCAGGCAAGTCTCTAAAACAACTGCTTAAATTGCAAAGCAATTGGCAATCTTCTCTGGTAGTAGGCATTACCTCAGAGGGGGTTCCCTCCACCAGCAAAATCATAGGTTTCAATCAAATACCACTCTTCCCACCACCCCAAAAAGAACTATTCTCAAACTCAGGTCTTCCTGACTTCACATCCAGCACTCAAGGTCCACTCTGTCACTTAATTGTAAACACACTCCTATCACTTTAAAGTTTGCAAAGCATTTTATTAATATTAACTCATTAAATCCCCTAAGGAACCCTGGAAGGAAGGTGCTATTTTAGCCCCATTTTACAGATGAGGAAACTGAGACAAACAGATTAAGTGACTTGGCCAGGGTCGTACACCAAGTAAATACTGGAAGCTGTATTTGAAATCAGGTCTCCCTGGAAGACAAGTGTTTTATATTATCATGGACTGACTTGAGATAGGCAAGTGCTAGGAAAATTTGAAGTAATTACAATTACGATTGACATTTATTGGATCAATTTAACAATCTGTAGGACTTCTTTCAGATGGGCATTGGAATCAGAACATATAAACTTCACAGATGATCTTGGGAACAGGTCAAAGCACGAAAGAGGTTTTTGCTTTTTGCTCATTTCTTACAATAATCCTTCCTACTACAGAGAAAGGCATAGACTGACATTTAATTGATTTGAGGGCCTATGAATCTCTCACCCCGGCATCTCACCCACTGTTAATTAGTTGCCTTTTCACACTTCTATGTGTGTGCAGATGACATTAAGCATCCAACAGCCCTTAAGACTCCGGACACTCCTGGTAGTAAGCAGTAGCCACGAGAAAGGTTGCAAAACCAAACCAACCAAACAAAAACCCTGAAGGAACCACTGTTGGAAGAACTCCCTGAATTCCTCCAGATCACCATGCATTAAGCAACTGAGAGCCTTTGGACTTTGGCCACTCCAAGGAGTAACTCGTTAGATCTCGGAAGAATTAGTCTTGGAAGAGCTCTCTCTAGGTCACCACAGAAGTGAAAGTGCTTATTGTTTAAGCTGGGGGGGGGCGCGCCGCAATTTTCAACCCTTTCCCTTCCTGCCCCACTTCAATAAATACTTATTAAGTGCCTACTACGCGCTAGGCAGTCCTAAAGAAGGGAGGAGGCAGGCATAGGAAAGGGCTTCATTCAGATTAAAACAGGAAGAAAAGTTTTCTCTTCACCTTCTGACCACCCTCAAGGGTTTATTTCCTGAGGGAAGGAGGATGCTAAAGCTTTAGCTTCTTTTAGGCTGTTAAAATCCTGTCACTCACTTTCTCTCTTCTCACTTCTCTCCCTTTCAATCTTCTCTGTAAGCTGGTGGCGTCTCCCCCACGTTCTTTACTTCTTCAGTCCCCTTCCCCCATCCCCCTGGATCTTTATCGCCTTTACATTTTCCCGGGATGGGGGGAAGGGTAGCGCGGGAAACTCCATCTCCCTCTCCTCCCTCATCCCCCCTCCCTTCTCCCGCCGGTTCCACGTTTCAAAAGCGCGTTTCGGTTCCTCGCTTGGAGAAGGCATTGGCCCCGAAGAGCCGCCGTAGCCCGAACCTTCCAGCGCTCGGGAGCCGCGGCGGCTGGAGCTCGCGGCTCGCCGCGGGCGGTGGGACTTCCGTGTTGGCTGGCTTCTAAACGCGGCCATGGCTCAGAACGTTCAGAACGTTACATTGTCTCTCACGCTGCCCATCACGTGCCACATTTGCTTGGGGAAGGTAATGGAAAGGAGGCTGTGCGGCCCGCGGACGCTCCGCGGGGGGGGGAACCTTGCTGGCGCTGGCCGGGATTTTCGCGTAGGGCAGCGGAGTTGGGGGAAATGGGGAGCCGAGCCTATGCCTACCAGCGGCGGATTTTCCGTAAGGGGATGTTTTGTGGTTATGAAGAAGAAAAGGGGGATCTGTTTGGGGGAGGCAGGGAGGGAGAACTGTGGGGGCTCTGGAATACGGGGGCCCCGGGATTGCGGACGCTGGTGGGGGGAGAGAGCGGGGGGAGCAGGCAGCGTGCTTTGCACCCTCCCGGGCCGGGTTCGCGTGGGCGGCAGCTTGTGGGGAGCCACCGAGTGCGCGGGAGGGGGGAGGCTGCAAAATGTGGTCCGCCCGGTGCAAATTCCCGGCGTGGGCGCGCGCCTGGACCGGGATTGGAGCTCGGGCTAATCAAAATGCTAATGAACGTCCGAGTGCCCGAGATAACAATGGTCAGTTGACTTCCCCCTCGACCCTTTTTTCCTCCTGGGCTGGAGGCATGGGTTTTTAACTTGGTTTTTTCTTTTCTTTTATAATTAAGGATGGATTTTGGTTGAAACAGGCCATCCAGAATAAATAAAACGAGCCCCCTAAATGGTGTACATAATCACAAGCCTAGTCCAAAATGTGAAGGAGGCTCTCTCTACTCCAGACTTGTAGATGTAAAAGGTGCAGTAAATGCACTTGTGAAACAAGGTAGAGAAAACTGTTGTGATCAGTAAGTTTTAATTTTTTTCTTAAAAAAAGTCACCTCATTTTCATATTTCTTTTCCCCTTCCGTGTTCCTCTTAAAAATTTTAAGGGCCCTATAAGCCAAATATTTATTGAGTGCTTACTGTGTACAAGGCACCACAAGTTCATGTCAGTGATTTGCAGTTCTATCTTTTTCCCCCACTCCCCAAAACCAAATAAAGACTTTATGAAACTACAGTTTAAATCACAAAGGTAGGCAATGCAAGCTTACTGACTTTTAAGTCATACAGTTATCGAATACTTACTGTGTACCAAGCACCAGTTCACGTCAGTGATTTGCACGTGTCTTTTACCCCACTCATTACCCCCAAATACAGACTTTGTGAAACTAGTTTAAACCAGAAAGTTAGACGGTGCAAGCTCACTGTCAGATTTTTTAAAGGCCATTTAAGTCATATATTTATTGAGCGCTTACTCTGTGCAAGGCACTAATTCAGGTCAATAATTTGCAGGTTTTTCATGTATCATTCCTCCCCCCCAATACAGACTTAGTGAAACTGCATTTCAAACCTCAAAATTAGGCCATGCAAGCTCACTGTCAAATTTTAAAGACCATTAAGTCATATATTTATTGAGTGCTTACTATGTGTAAAGTACCAGTTCATGTGGGTGATTTGCACGCCTATCTTTTCCCCTCCCACTCCCACATGCAGAATTTTTGAAATTACAGCTTAAACGACAGGCCATGCAAACTCACTGTCAAATTTGTAAATGCCATTTAAGCCATATAAATATAGAATGCGTGTTATGTGCAGTGCACCAGTTCATGTTGGTGATTTGTAGGTCTTTCATGTATCATTTCACCTGCCACTTCCCTCCCCTCAAATACAGACTTAGTGAAACTTCAGTTTGGAACTCACAGTTAGGCCATGCAAGCTTACTGTCAACCCAGCTTTTGGTGCTGTTCTCCTCCCCCAGATCAGTATTTCCAGAAAATCCTCTTTTTATGAGAGTTTAAGAAGTCACCTTTTGTAAAGGCTTGAGAAGTCCTCACTTCTGCTGTTAAAGATTGTCATTCATTATTAATTAGGTTAATTAAAGTCTTTAACTCTTTCATTCAGGGAACTATGATGCAAACATGTTTGTAGAGGGCTTTATGCTTTCACAAAAATGCATTTATCTTGTCAGTTTGGTCCTCACTACATCCCTTGAAGTACGATAGGGCAGGTATTTATATATCCATTCTTTAAATGAGGAAACTTTGACCCAGAGAAGTTATATAACTTCTTCAAAGTCACCCAGTTAGTGAGTGATACTACCACTGACTTGAGTCACCTTGGAATGAGTATGTGAGAAGCGCATCTAAGGCTTTTGACACTAAAGAAGGCCCCATACCGTTTAAAGGTCGTAAAAGTAGTCATAATGCAATTTCCTTACAACTGGAATTCAGGTTTAGCTGACACAACATGGGAAATACCATTTCCTTAATTTTTCATGATGTTATATCATTTTTACTCATTAGGCTGTTTTGCAGACGTGCTGAAAAACTTGCTTGTGGGCCTGTTAAGCAGGGAGCATCTGTGTGGGAGCCAGTCTCCTAATGATACCTGACTGCAGAAGCCCAGACATTGGCTTTTGCATCTTTAGTGAACTCAGATTCCCAGTTACTCTGCTGAGAACCTGTATTTTTAGTATAATTTTTTTATTAGATTTCGCTTTCAAAACAATAACAAACCAACCCTTGGTCATAGGCGTTTTCCTGTTTGTCTTTCCTGAGGAAAGTCAGGCAATAAGCATTTATTGAGTGCCTACTGTATGCCAGACACTGTGTTAAGTTCTAGGGATACAAAAAAAAGGGGCAAAAGATAGTTCCTGTCTTCAGGAGCTCACGAACTAATGGGGAAGTCCACACGTTTTTGTAACAAACATGCTACATGCAGGATAAATTGGAAATAATTAACAGAAGGAAGGCACTAGAATTAAAAGGGACTGAAGCTTTTTGTAGAAAATGGGATTTTAGTTGCGACTGGAAGAAAGCCAGAAAAAAGCTGGCTGGGCAGATGATAAAGTGGTTGGGTTTCCAAGGCAGCACAGCTTAAAACCTAAAAGCAGTCCTTCTTCCGTTATTGCTTTTCTGGACCTTAGTTAATATTGAGAGCCTGAACTTCAGAGTTGCATCCGGGTGAATTTAGATGCATTAGAACGTTCAGTCCGTGTATCCAGAGTCCTCCTAGCATAGAATCTTGGAGTTAGAAGGTGTCTCAAAGGTAATCCAGTCTCATGATAATAATAATGCACATTTATATAGCACTTTAAGGTTTATTGAACATTTTACATTATTTTGATTCTCACAGCTTGATGAGGTAGGTGCTTCTATATCTATTTTATAGATGAGAGAATGGAGGCCAAGAGAGGATAAGTTACTTGCCCGAGGTGACGTAGGTCATAAGTAGGAGAAGTGGGACCTGAATCTGAAACTTGATTTCAAAGCCAGCACTCTTTTGAAATCAGTATATACTGTGCTTTAAATGGCTAGATAGAAGCCACTCCACCCCTCTCTTAGTCCTGTGATTTCCTCTCCTTCCCCCCCCCCCCCATGATACTACTAGTCCAGTGGGTTCTGGAGTATCTATCACAGTTGTGCAGCCACCAAGCAAGTCTGGCCTCTACTACTTAGCAAACATTTGTTAATTGCCAGACACTGAGTTGAGCCCTGGAGATACAAAAAGAAGCAAAAGACAGCCCCTTCGGCATCAGGGAGCTTATGTTCCAATGGTTATCCTAACCTCAAAGAATTAACTATATTCCTCCCACCCTCCTTTTTACGTTGAAGTAATCAGGTAAATTGAGGTTGCTGCCTATGTGATGTGATCCTGACAGAGGTATCTGGCTATCTCCATATCAGCAGAATATCTCCATCGCCAGCGACACCCCAACACTCTTTTTTGAAATATCTGCAATTATCACATCCTTGGACTATACTCTAAAAGCTACTATACTGACTCTAGGTCTCTCTCTCTCTCTCTCTCTCTCTCTCTCTCTCTTTTAAAGGCAAACATTGTTATCTTAAAGCATGGAGATTTAGCATTATTTCTAGGCCTCTTCTATTACCATAGAACTACTTGTCACTTGGAAGGCATGACGTTGAAAACTTGCCCCTAAAGAGATACCAAATAGGTAAATTTCAATGAAGTGAAAAGAGAAGTCGAAAGAAATTTGGATTGATTTAGCATGTCTTGGTTCATATCTAGAATTTTGTTTGAAAGGCCTGTAAATGAATTCAGACAGTTTATTACGGCATTACTATAGTTAGCGTCATTGAACGTTTATTTAGTAACAGTTCTTCATATTTTTTAAACACTTGGATATGTTTGTTGTTTTTTGCATAGATGAGAGGAGTATAGCTTCTCTGGCAGGTGTTAGCTAAGAATTCTAATCAGTCTTAACTTAGGCTACCAAGTTCATTACCTGTTGGTAAAAATGATTAGTAGCCTCATGGCCAGTATCCAAATGTCACTTCATTCTCTTCTTTTCTCTTACTGTTATGAGAGCTATTCTACCAAACAGTTGCTAATTACCAGGAATTTTCCCCTTTCTAATGGAGGCCAATGATGTTATCTCTTTGCATAAGCTTTGGGCTTCTCAGGATAAGAATTAGAGTATATTTTGAGCTGTTGTCCTTTCATAGATGGCTTAGAGTATCAGAATTAGAATCCTAGAATCTTGTAGATTAGAGTGCCACAAACTAAACTCTTCCTTCAGATGTGGTCTTGCCTATGAAGAGTACAGTGAGCTGTTATCTCCTTTGACACTGTCATTATCATTATTATTATTATTATTTTGCTTTTTGGTGAGGCGATCAGAGTCAAGTGACTTGCCAAGGTCACACAGCTAGTAAATGGCAAGTGTCTGAGGCTGGATTTGAATTGAGGTCCTCCTGACTCCAAGGCTGGAGCTCTATCCTCTTTGCCACCTACCTACTCCGACATTATGTTTTTATTAATCCAGTCCATGAACGAATTAGCCTTTTGAACATTGTTATTGTTGAAAATAATTTATACTCTTAGTTCCAAAAGGTTTGAAGAATTTTTATCATAATAATATTCTTGATGATAAAAGGAAGATCACATTAGTAATGTTAGTAAAACAATTAGTAAAATTGAGAAACTGAAACAAAGAAGGCTTCAGTAATTTACTTGGTTATTACTCAGTTGTGAATTATATGCCTCCAAGTCTCTATAACAAAGTTCCTACTGCTGAATGAAGTGCTTTTTTTTTCAAAACAAAAGCAACTCGTATTCAAGCTGTACTGAAAGTTTATTTTGAAAAATAGGCAAATTCATGAGAATAAAGTATTAAGAACCAGATAACAGTCATTTTGGAAGTGTTAAATCCTTTTTCTTTCTGAAAAGTTCTTCATATGTCTTTTGGGAAAACTTAAAATGTGATATTTGATCAAAAACAATAAAATGAATATTTTCCAGTGTAGAGGTCAGCACAAATACACATAACAAGAGTACATGATAGGGTACAGGTAAGGTACAGTCAAAGTGCTGTGAGAGTTTTGGGAAAGGATCATTTCCAGTCAATGAAACAGTGAGATAGACAGGGAACCTATATGAAGGAAGTACTGAAGGAAGAGTAGCAAGGGTATTGTAGGCATAAAGAATGACATGAACAGTGTACAGAGATGAGATAGCAAAGGTGAAACAGACTGTAATCTGCTTTGATAGGAACAGAGACTACCTAACAAGATGAAAAAATGTGGGCTAGGTGATTATACAATTAGTTTCAGAACTGCTTAAACATTCAGACCCAAAGGATAGTTGTTAATGGTTCTCTGTCAGCTGGGAAGGTGAACTTTGTTAGAGTGACCCAGGGATCTGAGCTCGGCCTTGCGTTGTTTAACATTTGTTTTTAGTGGCTTGGATAAAGCTGTATAGGACGTCCTAATCAGATTTGAAGAGGATATGCTGCCAAGGAGGCCTGGCTAACACACTGGATGATTGAGCCAGGATCCAAAAAAGTCTTGCCCAGGCTGGAACATTGGGCGAAATCTGATAACATTAAATTCAATAGGGATAAATGTTAAAGTCTTATAGTTGGGTTTAGAATATTGACTCATAAATACAAGATGGGGAGAGATAGACAGCCTAAAAAGAGAAGCAGCTGGGCAGAATGAGTAAGAATGCTAGACTTGGAGTCAGAAAGATCAGAGTTCAGATCCCATCCCAGATACTAGTGTATGACCCTGGGGGCAAATCACTTAAGCCCTTTAAGCCTCAGTTTCCTCACCTAAAAGTTGGGGATGGTGATGATAGCACCTACCTCCCAGTTGTTATGAAGATCAAAAGAGAAGACTTCTGTAAAGTGCTTTGAAAACCTTAAAGTGCCTAATGAATATCAGACATTATCATTATTATTTTTAAAGTGCTAGGATTATAATGGATTCAGTATAAGTCACGGGTATGACAGCTAAAAAGCTTAGGTGATCTTGGGTGACATTAAGAGAGGCATAGCTTCTAGGAAAAAAGAGGTGATAGTCCTGTTGAACTGGGTTTACTTCCCACCACATTTGAGTTCTTAAGCAGTAGAGTTGGAATATTATTGTTTTTCTTAATAATAATTTTTTAGCAGAACAAATTTCCATAGGCCATTTCTGAAAATCTGTGTCTCTTTGAATTTTAATCAGCCCTCTCATTTTACAGATGAAGAAACTGAGGAAGAGTCAAGATTATGAGCCCAGGTCCCAATTTTATTATCTCTGATCACCCTAAAGATAATCAGAGCTGTGTATCAGGATTAGTCATCAGGAGGATTATTGCTCTGGAGATTAGATAAGAACACTGGAAAGGGGGTAGAGAAACCAGGCTGAAAGCTGCTATAGGAGTCTAAGGGAGAGGTATTGACGACTTGGGTCTCTGTTTGGGGGGGATTCTAAAGGTGACCTATTTGAGAGATTGCAGAGGAATAATAGATTCTATGGGGGAGAAATCAGAGATTATCCTGGGGGAAAAAATGGTGGCACCATTCAAAGAGATAGGAAAGTCAGAAGGAGTTACTGGTTTGAGAGTAAAAGCAATTTTGATTTTGTATATATTGGGCATAAGGTACTGGTGGAACATCCAGGAAGAGATACACAGTAGGCAGTTCGAAATTCTCATCTGCAGTTCAGGGCTGAAGTGGGGTTCATTGATGAAATTTTGAACCCTTAGGAGTGGATGGCATGCAGACAATGAAAAGTATTGCCTCTCCCTTCAGAATGGCACTGATGTGTTTAAGAGGTGATTATGGATTCTTTTTTTTTTCAAATTTTCAAAACTCCCAAATTTTATGAAAATTACTTTTAAATGGAAATTTTTGGCTAACTTATTTCAGGAACTTTAGATATTTCTCATTCCTGAGTTTGTACTCTTTTAAACTGTGTTTAGCAGTATAGCAGAATAAATGCATGATACAGAACATTAAGATAATGAGTAGTAGCAGTAGTGGTAGCAGTAGGTGTGCATCATTCCTTCCATCGTTAAATATGTAAATAACCTTTCACAACCATAGCAGTCTTTCTGCCTCTGTCTATTTTATGCTGATTTGACAGGTTAAGTGGAATGACTTAGACTTCATCACTGATTTAGCCATAGAAGTAACCTCTTTCAGACTGAGAATTCTTTTAAGATGTACCTCAGGCCCATGCTTAATAGAGACAGTGAGATTCAGTAGAAAAGAGAATGTGGAATCAGAGAACCTGGTTGCATATTCCATCACTGCTACCATGTGACCGTAGTCAGGTCCCCTCTCTGCGACTCAGTTTTCTTAGCTGTAAAATGGGGGTAGGAGGTTAGGTGAACTAGATGGCCTTTAAGGCCCCGTTCAGAGCACTGAGTTTGGAATCAAAACAAAGCAACCCCTTCAAACAAAAACCAAAACCTGTGCTGTATGTGTCTCTTTAAAGGGAAATTCTCTCTCCGAAGCAGTAGAAAGAAGACAATTCCTTTCTTATCTCATTTTCCCCAGGCCTGGACAATTAGAGGAGCTACTTTTGTTAGGATTATGATTTTAATGAGGAAACCCCAGATCTACCACTTGCCAAGCAATCCTTTCTGCTTTCTCTTTCTTTTGTGTTAACGGATTTGACTAAAACATTGTTACTTGAAGGTCAGAACCTCTTTCTTTTTTAAAGTAGCTGGGTAAACGGCCCTGAAAGGAGCCACATTCCAGTCTTTGGAATGTTTGTCTCCAAAGTCTGCGTGCTGTCTGTTAGGAGAGAACTTACAGCTTTAAGAATGCATTCACCTGCAAAAGAGCAGGGCATGGTTTGTGATTTCCTTATAAAATACGGGCGTGTAGCCAAGGGCAGGGCAGATGAACAGAAGCTTCTGGTTTTTTCTCTTGTGACAGGGAAATGGGTTCAGGTGCCAGGTGCTAAGGAAAAGAGGAAAGAAGCCTTGTACTTGAAAACTTTTGTCCTGGTCCTTATAGTTCCTTTTTCTCTCTTTTCCACTTTCTTTCCTCTGCTAATTTCCCATTTATTTAGGTAGTTTTCTAGTTTTCATGAGTTTGCTTTATGTATTGGAGATCTCTCTGTATGTGGATCATAAAAGTGGTGGGAAGGTTGTTTGTTGAGCAGTAATTAAATACCTCCTCTGTGTAGGGCACTGTGCTAGGCTTTAGGTAGACAAAGACCCAAAAGAAAAGGAAATATCCCCCACCCCACCCCCAAGGAGCTTTGGGCCCCAGGCCAAGCAGAACAAGTCTAAGCCCTTCTCCACAAGACAGCCTTTCAGACTCTTGACCAACTACCTAAGTCTTCTCTCCAAGCTCAGAGATTCAGACTCAGTAAAATTCCCCATAGCTTACAAATCACAGGACTCCCTTTCTATTTACTTATCCATTGCACTTGTCTGAGTAACTGAGTTCAGGTGATGGCAGTCATTTACTAGAAAGAGCCTCCTGAGTTGATTACTTATGTGATTACTAATTCCGATTACTTCTCTGACTTTGGACAAGTGACTTGGCTGTGGACTGAATTTTCTCAGCTGTAAAATTAGGAAATTGGACTAGACAGTTTCTAAAATATCTTCCTGCTCTAGCTCCAAATCCTATGAGTCTGTGTTCTTATTACTCCTGTGCATATTTTAAGAATATAAAGATCACAGGGTTTGGAAAAGACCTTAGAGATCTAGTTTATCATCTCCCTTCCCTTTCATTTTACAGATGAAGAAATTGAGGCTTAGGTAGTTTATTTGCCCAAAGCCATACAGAGAGTTAAAAAAAAAAGAGGTATCAGTCGATCAGTAAGCATTTATTAAGCGCCTGTTGTGCGCTAAGGATACAAAGAAAGGCAAAAGACAATCCCTGTTTTCTTGGAGCTCACAGACTAATGGGGGAGATTGTATGCAAACAAGTATATCCAAACAAGCTATATAAATGATGCAGTGAAAGTAATCAGCAGAAGGAAAGCACTGCCATTTAATGGGGAACAGAAGAAGCATCTCATGGAAGGTGAGATTTTAACTGGGATTTGAAGGAAACTAGAGAAGTCAAAAAGGTAGAGGTGAGAGAAAGCATTCCAGGCATGGGGGCATCCAGTGAAAATGCCTGCAGTCTGGACATGAGTGCCCTGTTTGAGGAACAAGAAGGAAGCCAGTATCGCTGGATTGAAGAGGATGTGGTGGGGTCTGAGGTGTCAGAAGATTAGAATTGGAAAGGCAGGTTAGGAAAGCCTCTGAATGCCAAATAGAAGATTTTATATTTGATCCTGGAGGCAATGTGTCAGAGAATAGAAGGGATGATAACAGCTGAAAATGTTCCAAAGGCAAAATCAACAGGACTTGATTACAGATTGGAATTGGGGGGAGGGAAGGTGAGAGTGAAGAGTTGAGGATGATAGAGTTGATGAACAGTTGAGCTTGTGAGCCTGGGTGACTGGGAAGATTGTGGTGGAAAGTCTAGAGAAATGAGGCTTTGGGGAGGAAAGATAATGAGTTCATTTTTAGACAGTTTGAGTTGAAGATTTGTCTACAGAACATCTAGTTTAGAATGTCTAATGTAATTTGAAGATGCGAGTCGGGAAGGTTAGGGCTAGACAAACAAATCTGAGACTTATCAGGATAGAGACGATAATAGAACCATGGGAGCTAATAAGATCACCGAGTTAAGTCAAATAACATAGAGAAGAGGTATGATTTGAACTCCATTGACACTCAGCCCTAAACTCTTTCTAGCATATCTCACTTGAGGAGTAAATTGTATCTTTTTAATGTGGAATGTGGCATTCTAGGTTCAGAGAGGCATTTAATGATTTGGGTATCACCTAGATCATATTAACATTTAGAAAATTGTATTTCTAATTCATATTGTTTCACACTCATTAATTCTGTAGCATATGGTTGGAAATCAGAATTGGAAATGAATTTTACTAAAGAGGAAATGGCTTTAGATAATGTTACGTATCAGTGAACAAAGAGCCACAGGCCTTATTGGCCACAGCTTTAGCCACAGAGCAAAGCTTGCAGATTGTCTGGTGGTTTCAGTCAATTTCATGTATGTAAAGAACAGCATGGTCAGTAGAAAGAGCTTCTGTATAATTCCTGAGCAGCAGCAGTGCTTGTGCTTGGACAAAAAAGTCATTTGAATAGTTCAAAACCAAATGGGGGTTTGAATGAATGAATGGAATTTGAATTGTGATTATACTTCTGACCTTAGAAATTAAAGCGATGTAACCTTTTTTTTTAAAGGTCCGCCATCCTGTCATATGCATCAACAATCATGTGTTCTGTTCTATTTGTATCGATGTATGGTTGAAGAACAATAGCCAGTGCCCCGCTTGCCGTGTCCCCATCACCCCTGAAAATCCCTGCAAGGAGATCATTGGTAAGGGCACTATATACTTGCATATACGCACATATACATATATACACATATCTATATACGTGCACATGTACAATTAAATTTTGGTTACACGTATTTTGGCTGGTGACTAAAGTGAGTAAGTTGCGGCAATGTTTTCCAGATATGGATGATTTATTCATCATTGTTGAATATCACAGGATCAACAAACATTTACTGAATACTCCTCACATATGCTAGCACTGTGGGTGATAATAGGGAATGGATATTTGATTTTAATAGTATAGGGCACTGCCGGGTGAAGAAACTTCCTTTGCCAATACAAGTCAGCACCTTCTCTGTCACTTACGGTGTTAGAGGGTTGCCTGGAGAACTGAGAAGTTAAGTGACTTGCCCAGGGTCACACAGCAAATATGTGACAGAGAGGGGACCTCAACCCAGCTCTTCTGGCTCTAAGTCCAGCTTTCTATTCCCTATACATTATTGCCTCTTATGTGTAATAATAATGGCTAATAGTTTTAGGTTTGCAAAGTGTAAAAGATAAGTTATCTTTGCAAAAGTGTGTTATCTCATTCAATCCAAAATGTTTGTAAGACAAAGCTTCTTCCCCCAAGGAATTTATGCTGTGCTTGAAGGAAAAGTGACAAAACTAGTTGTGTGTGATAAGGAAGACCTTAAAAAAAAAAGAGTTTAGTAGTTTAATAGTAGGTACAGAAAGTATTCATAGAGGAAGTAGCATTTGGTTATTCCAGGAAGAAAAAAATAGTATCGAACACAAAAAAAATGTTCAGGGAATAGTAAATAACTCCTTTTAAAGGAAATATCAGTTAAAACTCTGAAGGTAAGTATTGTCTGTGTGGTGGACTAAGGAAATTTGACTTTATTATATTTTAGGTATTGAGGAACCATTGAGAGTAATGACAAAGGGGATTCTTTTGTCATTAAAAGAAATGCACTGCTTTTAAACCAGGAGAAACGGAGACATCATTATTGGGCTCCATGGTTTTTTGTTTGTTTTTCTTACCTCAGTTTGTTGCCTATGATGAACAAATTGTGATTCTACCTCTCTTGAATAAAGTGACCTTTGAAAGGTAAAATAATTCCAGTATAGTCTTTCTAGAATTTTGTACAAATTCAGAGTAGTTTATTTCACCTTTTATATTATATAAATTATCTTATATCATAGTGTATTATCTCAGGGGAATGTTTAATTAGTACTAATAGGTCTTTGGTTATAAAGGAACCGGAGGCAGCAGGTGTTATGGAGTAAAACTTCCCTAAATAAAAGAAGTCTTCGTTTTCTTTACCATGACATAGAAAATAGCAGGACAGAATAGAACAGAAGCAAGGGGAAGCTAACATCTTTTAGAGAGTATTTATTTTGCGTTTATTTGTAACAAGTCACTCTGGGTTTACAATTAATATGGTGACTCTTAATCCATTCTAATTGGTTTGTTAGCATTCTGAGTGAAAGCAGACATTAATCTTTTCAATTGTATTACCAATAGCCAAGCAAGTTTGAGTAGCTAATTGGTTTTACTTTTATTTAACATCTGATAAGTGCTCAAGAGTGTACTGTATGTAATACATAATAAAAGCCCAGCCCCTGTCCTTGAGACAAGTACCCATGTTCACATGATGCTTCCTTTAGTATGATGCATTTTTAGAGTGATAGAGCCATTCATCATTTGCTCTAAATTTTGTTCTTCACAGCTTGGGGTGTAGGTGTTGTTGGCTTGGGAGAAGGTCAGATTTATGCTGGAGCCAGTAGCATGGGCAGAAGGGAGAGCCAGTGTGTAATAATGGTTAGAGTGCTGGACTTGGAGTTAGGAAGACCTGTCTGGGTTCAATTCTCACATCTGACAGTTGCTACTAACAACATGTTGGAGCCTCAATTTCTTCATCTGCAAGTTGGGGATAATAATACTAAAAAAAATCTGTAGAGTTAGTTACAGGATCTTGAGTTTAGAGCTGGAAGGATTTTTAGGACCCATTTAAGCCAGTTCTTTTATTTTATAGATGAGGAACTAAAGCTCAGAGATGTTAAATGATGGACCAAAGGTCAGGAAAGTGATTCATAGCAGATCTGGGATTTGAGCTCAGATCCTCTGATTCCAAACCCAGCTTTCATTCCATTGCTCCACAGAAATATTGTGAAGCTCAAGTGAGATGATGTACATGAAGTGCTTTGTAAAGGTTAAAATGTTTTGAACAATCCAATCACTACCATTATTATTATTGAGGTTTTTTTGGTTTGTTTTTTGTCATTTCTGTTAGATTCCAAATTTAAATTTTTTTTTCTAGGTGGAACAAGTGAAAGTGAACCTATGCTTAGCCACACTGTCAGAAAGCACCTCCGGAAAACTCGACTTGAGTTACTCCATCGAGAATACGAGGTAATTCAGTCCAGTCCAACACAAGGCTTTCTTTAAATATCTGCTCTGTGCCAGGTGCCGCCCTAGGCTCTGGGGACAAAAGGACAAATGTGGGCATGCTACAGAAAATGGTGGCAGCATTCTGGTTGAGACAACAGATCATGCCCTAAATGGTACAGAATACCACACATAATGAAATTGTACATTTCTCTGATAGTATCAGTAACTCCCTGATTGTAGTACTTTTCCTTTATAGACAAGAATTTCTCGGCATTCATCTACATTAGTCATTTGTTTCTCATTTTTATCGACTATTGTGAAAGAAAGTCTCCAGTGGAGGTTGAAAGACCCTGAGTATGGCAGCAAAAGAAACCATTTTTATTTGTTTATTATTATTTTAGTAGTAGTAAGAGTAATAATAGTATTTAGTTTTTATATACAGCAAAACACTTGCCAGAGTAAGTTTCTAAAGACTGCTTTTCTTTTTTAAAACATTTAATATATTTTATTTTTCCCCCAATTACATGTTAAAACAATTTAACTTTTTTTTTTTAGAGTTTTGAGTTCCAAATTCTATCCTTCCCTCCCTTCTTCCTCTTCCCCCTCCCTGAGATGGTAAGCAATCAGATAGATGTTATACATGTGCAATCATGTAAAACATTTCTATGTTAGTCATTTTGCACTAGAAGACTTGAATAAAAGAAAAAGAAAGAAAGAAAGTGGAAAAATAGCTTGCTTCAATCTGTGTTCAAACAATATCAGTTCTTTCTCTGGATGGTATACTTCATTTTTAGTCCTTTGGGATTGTCTTGGATCATCCATGCAGGCCCAGATTCAGAGGGCAGTCATTTAATGCCTGGAATATCTGAGCTGTTTATTTAAAAATGACATTAAGAAAAAATTGCGCCAGAAAAGTTAGTTATCCTATACATGTTATTTCAGAAGTGAAAATTCAGAGGCAATGATAGAAGATTTTTCCTCCTACTTCTGGTTGGAAGACATAGAGGCTTTAGAGGCAAAAATTTCAAAAACATTGGACTTAAGTGTAAATGTATAATCCTTATTAGTGAATTTCTACCCTCCTTCAGCCCAGGAAATCTATACAGCCATCTTTTCTGAGACTATTCTCTTGTATTAGAAGTTGTTGCCATGCTAGACATCTGACTTATTTTTTTTTTTTTTAACACGATTCAGTTTGATTATGCATCAACTACGGGGCAACATTGTGCTAAGTGTGCTAGGCAAGATACAGATACAAAAGTGAAAACAATCCTGTCCATGAAAGAGCTTGTTTCCTTATGTGCTTTGTACAAAGATAAGTAAATACAAACTATGTACAAGTGATTTTGGTCGTGATGGAGGAGAATTATCAGGAAAGGCCTTATGTAGAAGGGTCCCTGAGCCGAGCCTTGAATGGGGAGTTAAGATGTCAGGGGGGCCGGGATGAGGAGGCATAAGGGATGTGTGCAGAAGCAGAAGTCATAACCTCATACCCAGGAGATGACAGGGAGGACAGTTTGATTGGAATATATGTATGTGAGGGTAATGCAGAGTAAGACTAGATTAGTGCCAGATTGTGAAGGACTTTAAATGTCAGAGAGAGGCATTTATGGCAGGGAGTCAGTGAGGCTTATTGAAAAGATACTGTCGTGATAAATTTGTGTTTTAGGGGCTGAATGCAGAGTCAGTCAGCTAGCATTTGTTATATGCCTGCTGTGTGCTAGGCACTGTGCTAAGCACTGGGAATACAAAGAAAGGCAAGACAGTCCTACCCTCAGAGGGCTTTCAGTCTAATGGCAGAGACAGCATGCCAACAGCTGTGTCGGTGCAAGCTGTGTACAGGATAAACTGGAGATAATCAACAGAAGGAAGGAACTAACATTCAGGGGGATTCTGAAAGACCTCTTGCATGTGAGGTGATGAGAAAGAATGTTCCAGGCATGGGGGACAGCCAGTGACTGCTCAGAATCTGGAAAGGAATATCCTATTCAAGGAAGAGCATGGAGCCCAATGTCACTGTATTGAAGAATAATTGGGAGTTGGGTGTAAACTCAGGCTGTAGTAACAGATCGATTATTAATATTACATATAAGATCAAAGAATTGAAATCTTTATTTGTAATCACAAATTCAAAATCAGTTCAGATAATAATTTGCCAGTTCAAATTTTGCAAAGTTCAGTTGAACTTGTGGCTCCTAGCTAGGGAAAAGATTCTGAAATGTCAAGATGCTTTCTCCGCCCTTGAATCTTTTGTCTGGATCTTGCTGTGTTCTCGTGGCATTTCAGGATCACCCTGTACATCTGAACTTATGGAATGTTTTGGCTTGAATGGTCTCCCCTTTTGCCTTTTACTAGGATGAAATAGAATGCCTGCAGAAGGAAGTGGAAGAGCTTAGAGGGAAGAACCTCAGCCTGGAGTCACAGCTGAAGTCTGTTCTGGATCCTTTGACCCTGGGCAACCAGAATGAAGAAAGACGGCCAGCTTTGGAGGAGAGAAGTAAGCCTCCCCCTGAAACCATGTCAGAATGGAAAAAAAAGCTTCGAGCCGCTCATGACATCTATGAAAAAGTGAAAGACGATGTGGACAAGCTCAAGGAGGTAAGCTACGAGCAGGCTCACTGAATGCCATGATGGGGGAGATTTCCTTTCAGAAGTCATGGCAAATCTGAAGCCACAACACATGGAACTATTAAACCATTCGTGAGGTAGAAAAGTTTCCGAAAAAGCACTTAGAAGAACCCCCAAAAGAAAAACATGTTGCTCTTTTTTCTTCTTATTCCTTGTTTGTGACCTCTTCCTGTTAAATTATTGATGTGGTAATCTTCTCGTGAGGAAAGCTCTTATACAAATGCAGATCACCTGCTCTGTAAATTGAAGTCTTTGTTGCCTGAGATGTTCAGAAGTTAAATGACTTACCTAAGGTCACGCAGCTAGGGGTCAAGGAGAGGGCACTTGAATATAGGTCTTTTTTTCTCCAAGGCTAACTATTCTCTATTCCGTGCTTCCTCTGCTATTATAGTGGATAGAACAATGACCCTTGGAGTCAGGGGTGTAGCCTGGTCTCTGATATTTATTACCTGTGTGATCTTTGCCTAGTGTCAAGGTCAAAGGATCTCAGTTTTTTCATATATAAAATGAGGAAGTTAAACTAGAGGACCTCTTGGTGCCCTTCTACCTCTCAATCTGAGCCTATGAAAATCACATTTCTATTCATAGTTATTACTGGAGAAACTTCTGGCTTGTACTAGAGCTTCTTCATTTGGGAAAGTGGTGTCAGGTGAAAGGGTGGTAGCTGGATTTTGTCCCACCACTGTGACCTAAAAAAAAAACTACATGGAGCTATGTTATATATACGTAGATTCATAGATCTAAAACTAGAAGGGACCTCAGAAGCCATCTAGTTCGTGCCCCTCCTGTTTACAGATGAGAAATGAAGGCTGGGGAAGCTAAGTGACTACCAAGGTCACACAGGTCCTAAGTAGAAGAGGTAGGATTTGAACCCTCATCCTCAGACTCCTCTGACTCTTTTCACTCTACTAAGCAGTATATATGTGTATTTGTGTGTGTGTGTGTATACACACACACACATACATATATATATGTATATACAATTTTATATATTTAAAATTTTATATATAATATATATTATATATTATATATATACTCACAATAACCCCTGTGAGATGGTAGCGTAAAGTGGTGGCATTTCCACTGTACAGATGAGGAAACTCAGTCTTGAATCCAAGCAGCTTGCCTGAGGTCACAAAACTAGTGAATTTGTAGGCCAAGAATCTAACTCAGAACATGAACTTGGGTCTCAGTCTAATCCTGGTGCCTAAAGTGTAGTATTTTGTCTCTTGGAACGGGACAGACCCTGAGAGACCATCTAGTCCAAGCTCAGGATGAACAAGACACTGCTTCTGCAGTGTGTCCAGGAAGAGACTGTCCAGCTTCCCAATTTGTAGATGCCCCCCTCCTACTCAGCCTCCTACTTTTGATTAGCTTTCATTTGTTAGGTTTTTATTTTGTTTTGTTTTGGGCCCAGGATAACATAAGGCAGTTATAAGAAAGCTTGCCTTGGGGTCAGTAAACCCTGGGTTCAAGTGCTGCCTCTGCCACATGTTGTATGAGTCTGGACAAGTTATTTAACCTCTCAGCATCCCCCAGACTTTCCTCATATTCTGGTTGCTTTACTGCTGTAGATCTGTGTTGATAAAGTAGCTTTCCCCACCAGCAATTCCTTGTATCAGTGAAATCACAGGTCTAGTCTTTAAAAAAAATTTATTAGGAAGTTTTTCCAAAATCAGGCTTAAATTTCCCTCCAACTTTTACCTATTTCTTCTTGGTCTGCCTCCTGGCACCAAGCAGAACAAGTTTAATCCCTTTCCTACAGCATGACTCTTTGTCCTGGTTGTGTTCCTGTTGCTGCTGTGGTCACATCCTCACCTTTTTACCTCAGGATATTTTCCAGTCAAGTCAACAGGCATATTTATTAAGTGTCTACTATGGGCCAGTCACTGTACTGCCCGCTGGGAACACAAATGCAAGCAAGAAAGACGGCCCCTGCCTTGCAGGAACTTGGGTAGATAACACATAAAAAGGGAGATGCAAAGTGGGGGCCATTGATGAGTGGGGGGATGGGAAGGGCCCTGTGTGCAGGCTTGAGGGCAGTGTTGAGGCAGGAGCAGTGCGACCAGAGGCATGAAGGATAGCTGGCCTGGGCGTTTACTCAAAATGGACGAGTGGGCAGGAAGGTAGAATCTTCCAAAGAGGAAGCTGAGACATAATGGTGAAGTCCACATGGTCAGGAGGGAGGCCCCAGGAGAGCTGGACTTTGTGTCCATTCCAAAGTCTGCCCTGATAGATGCAGTACAGTGTGAAATGAGGCTAAAACTCAGAACTGAGCTCCAGGCTTTTGCCTCTTCCACAGAGATCTGCTCTGCTCCGATGAGCTGAAATAGTTTTGTTGGTACAGATTAGACATGTCCAGTGCTCAGACATTGTTCCCTACGTTGACTTTCTGAATCAGCTTCCTAGCCCTAAAATTACCATAGAGCTCCCGATGAAATTTTAAAGATGAGATCTTGGGGTTGTTTAGAGAGCAGGAAAGACCCCAGATCCATTAGCCTGCTTGGCCTCAGGTTGTTGTAACCAAGTTATCACCATATACCCACACACAGAATATATATGCTTTATTAGGGCGTTGGTGCGCAGGAGAGGGAAGGGACTTACCGCTTCCAGAGAAAAGTGTGCATCAGCTTTTAAGGGGGGGAAGCATGTGTTTTTAAAATTCTGCATTGACTGCACAGTTGACATCTTGGTTTTTTTTTTTCATTTTTTGTTTTTGTTTTTTGTGAGGAAAGAACAAAAAAAAAGATTAAGAAATGGCAGCTGTGGTTTTATAATCCACTGACTTGGGGCGGCTAGGTGGTGCAGTGGATAGAGCACTGGCCCTGGAGTCAGGAGGACCTGAGTTCAAATCCAGCCTCAGACCAAACACTTGACACTTACTAGCTGTGTGACCCTGGGCAAATCACTTAACCCCCAATTGCTTAAAAAAATAAAATAAATTTTAAAAAATGTTATAATCCACCGACCCGCTCACTGACCATTCCCTACTGGTGGTATCAAGCAATAAAAGTACATCTAGGCTCTCTTACTTTTTTTACCCTTCATTATGTTTCCTGCACTAAATGTTTTTGTATATAGAATACATTCAGGAAACAGAAATATCCAATATTTGTCCTTTTTAATTTAAAAAAAGCCATACATAGCATACTGGGCCCTCTCCTGTTTGTTTAATGTTCAAGCATTAAACTATTATGGACCTAAAGGCATTTTAAACATGGGAAAGACCTCAAAATTGTTTTAGGTGGTTAATGAGGACCTAAGAGACAGGCATTGTAACAGTCAGTAGTGGTCTGGCTAGCCTCAAGACTGGCATCAGGTCCTTTTTCTGATACATACTGGCTGGGTGACTTTGTTCAAGTCACTCACCTTTCAGTGCTCCAGGCCAGAGGTATCAAACACTCAGCCACAAGACTCCCAAGCGTGGCCTGAACAGATTTTAAAAAGAGCTCCTATATGATCTTAATATGTTGATGTATTAATAAAAAAAGAACTATATAAGCATGCGTGGCTTTCTGAGTTAATGTGCGGCCAACAGAGATCCTTATGAACAGTTTAGTGGCCCTCATTTCTGTTTGACACCATTGCTCCAGGCAAAAGCATAAGTTACTGAGAAGGTGCTGAGTTGCTGAGGGTTCTCTGCATCAATGAAATCACAGGCCCTTTCCCTATCCCTGTCCTAATAAAGACCTGTAGTCTATGCAAGTTACTTAAGCCCTTGTGGGGAGAGGGGAAAGTAGACCAGAGGAAATAGAAAACTAGAAAATGCAATCTCTGCCTTTTTATCAAGCTATTTACAATCAAATAAGAACAGAGGGAGAAAATGGATATAAATTGCAAAATAATATACGTGAAGATGTGAGGATTCAGAGTAAGGGCACAGAATGTTGGATGGGTAGGTGACCTTAACCCGAGATGGTCTTATGGCAGAGGCAGGTTTGGGTCTGAGAGGGAGAAGAGCAGCCCATTCTGAGAATTAACTCATTCCAAGTCACAGCATAGAGCTATAGTGAGGGGGTGGAGAAAGAAATTAAATGAGTTAGTTTCTAATTTAAGCTTGTCAGCATCATCAAAAAGCATTTGCTAAGTGCTTCTTTCCGTGGTGCTATGCTTGAGAACTTAATTCATTGTCTGTGCATATGAGGAAGTAAATGGCTTTCTCTGTATCTTTGGAGGGGCAGTAATGGTGTTTATCAGTCACTTAATGAATTAACCCTCAGTGGTCCTGATTGTTTTATAACCAGGCAAATAAACAGGTGTCCCATGCTCCAAAAAAACAAGGATAGGCCTAAGGAAAATCAGTCTTTAAGCCTAAAAGAACTATCTGTTACTTTGTCTCCCCATTCTTATCATTTGATCATTTGGGGGATTTGTATTCCTTACATAGGGGAGGGAAGAAGGAATGAGGCAGGGAAGATAGAATATTAGTAGGAGGTAGGGACTGATTAGGATAATTAGGAATATTGGGTGCAGAAGAGGACAGTGTAACTTTTGTGAGCCATAATTTTTAACACAAGCAGCTTTGGAATACTTTACTTTCATCAAGGCTTTTTTAATATGTTTTGCTGCTGGCAGAGCTATTTTCATGAATTTTGACCATATACAGTCAAAAAGAGGAATGGAGGAGGGGGAAACATGAGAAGTGTCTGTAAGTATTTGAGGAGATTTCATGTGGAAGAAGGATTGGATGTCTTCTGTTTGCCCCCACAGGATGGAGCAGGTAGCAAAGGGAGGAAGTCCAGAGGTTCATAGACTCCCAAGTTAGGGATAGAAAGGACCTCTGAAGCCCAAGGAAGGTTCAGTGACTTGCCCAAGGGAGAGATAGTCTATATAGGATGATTTCAGCTTTAGGCAAGGAAAAAAAAATTGCTAATAAAACTGTAGAAAGTGCAGGATTCTGCCTCCTGCCTTAGTGAGCTTCCCCCTCACTAGAGGTTTTCAAGCAGATGCTGAATAGTCACTTGCTGGGGCTGTTGTAGAGAGAGCCTTGTTGAGTTATAGGTGCATGTACAGTGAAGGTTCTTAACCTTGTGTCTGAGAACTTGTTATTTTTAATACTTTAATCACTATGTCAAAGTAATTGGTTTCTTTTGTGATTCTATGTATTTTATGCATTTAAAACTCATTATTCTGAGACAAAGGTCATAAGCTTTTCCAGATTGCCAAAGGAGAGTCCATAACACAGAAAAGGTTAAGGTCCAATCCCTGATCTAGATAGCCTCTGAGGGTCCTTTCAGCTCTGAGATTGAGTGAATGTATAACTCCTCCAGGGTCCAAAACTTAGTTTTCAGCTTAACAAAGGATTAGACCCCAAAAAGTCAGTTTATAGGTGTTACAAATGTCTCATTTGTTTAAAGGAAAATGTCACCGTCTTTTTCTCCATCCCTCTCCGCCCCCCACCATCATTATTTTATTGATGGAGAGAGCAACTATTGAAAACCTTTATCATTACAGATCAGTACCTTCTTTGTATTGTAGTTTAGATTTGTATTTTGTGTTTTTTTGTATTGTAGTTTAGAGAATTTCATAGGATCCTCAAAAAATTGACTTTACTAGCTCATGGTCACATAACCAGGGCCTGTCAGAGGAAGAACTTAAACCTTGGTCTTCTGCCTCAAAAGGATAATTCTTTTTCTTTTAGGCCATGCTGACTATCATACTAAAAGGAAAAAAAGTCAAAATTTGGAAAATTATCTTTTTTGTTTATTTAAAACCATACTGTTGAAAACAAGCACTGCAAAACTTGAATTTCTCCTCTTGCTGAGAGTGTTTTGTTTGGTGTTTGAAGAATATCATAAGATCGAAAGAGAAAAGTATACTAACCGAATGTTTTGTGTCATGGAATCTTAGATTTAGAATTGGAAAGAACCCCAGTGGTGATCTAATCCAGCCCTTCTTAAACTGTGGGTTGTAACCCCACATGGGGTCTCGAAAAATTTGGCAACAGTAAAAGGTTTCTGAATGTACATCGACCAAAAAATAGTTAAAAATCAAGCATGTAATGAACCTGAGGTTTCTGGTAGTGCTTGCCTGTGTTGCATCATGCACCCTCACTGCAGCCTTGGTTCTGAACACAAAGCATGCAAATCATTGTGCATGCTGTCATGCCAAGCAATGCCAGCAAATGCTGCAGAAACTCAAAACGTGGAGTGGAAAAAGTTTAAGAAACTCTGAATCCAGCGTCATTTCAGTTGAGGCCTAGGGAGACTTCAGTTTGTCCAAAGTCACATAGTAACTGTCAGATTCCAGATTTGAATATATGTCCAGTCACTCTACATCAGATGTTCTTTCTCAGTTCAACACCTTCATTTTACAGACAAGGCACCTGAGACACAGAGAGATGTGAAGAGTCACTCAGGTAGAGTCACATCCTTGTTCAGGGTTTCACAGGTAGCAGATCTTCTGACTCAAAATCCAGTGGTCTTTCTGCTTTGCCTTGCTTTCACCTCTTAGAGAGTGCCTCCTGAAGCCATTGGCTGCAGTTCATTGGGGCAGTCATAGGGTCTTAGATTGAGAGTTAAAAGGCTCTCTAGAGGCCATCTAGACCAAGGGTGGGGAACCTGTGGCCTCAAGGTCACATCTGACCTTCTAGCTCCTCAAGTGGAGCCCTTTGAGTCCCAAGGTTTTTTTTATTTTGTTTTGTTTTGGGGGGGGGGGTTTGGTTTTGTTTTTTTAAGGCAGTTGGGATTAAGTGACTTGCCCAGGGTCACACAGCTAATAAGTGTCAAGTGTTTGGTCTGAGGCTGGATTTGAACTCAGGTCCTTTTGACTTCAGGGCCACTGCTCTATCTACTATGCCACCTAGCTACCCCCCAGTCCCAAGTGTTATAGAACAGATCCTTTTATTAAGGGGATTTGTTCTGTGAAGTTTGGATTCCATCAAAGGGCAGAACTTGAGGACCTAGAGGTGCCACATGTGGCCTTGAGACCACAGGTTCCCTGCCCCTAATCTACACCAACTCTCTCCTTTTACAGATGAGGGAGAGTCATTTACCCAGTATCATACAGCTAGTTGGGCAGTAAGGAATATTGCCTATTGGATAGATCTCTGGAAAATTTTTTCTGTAAACTAATGAAAAAAAAAGATAATCTGGTTGCTTGAAGGAAGAAGAATCATTCATACTAATTTTGCTGATACATGCACATGCTAATATTGTGATGTTTTAAAGTATTAAGTCACATTGAACAACAAGAAAACAAACAAACAAGGCTTTGCCATTATGACATTCCCTTAATAACCCTGTGCTAATGAACATCACTTTGCAGTTTTCTTCTCCCTCAGTAGGAGATTTGCTCTGTATTTTGGGAATATGAATAAAATATGCCCTGTTGAATCTCCAAAAGCAACTCTCAGTGGTGATTTTACATTGATGGCTTCGTTTGTGAGGACACAGTTCTCACAGGTAGTTTTCTGATGTCTCTTTAAAAACAAAAACATCTCTTACTATAGCTGTTCCAAGAGCACTTGGTCATCACTTGTGCTTTATTATGTTTCACTTTCTTTCTTTAGGCAAATAAGAAACTAAAATTGGAAAATGGTGGCCTGATGAGGGAGAATTTGCGGTTGAAGGCTGAAGTTGATAACAGATCACCCCAAAAGTATGTATTTTTTTTTACATGACATGTTTCAGCATTTGCTGAAGACATTAACAATAGTTGCCACTTGGAGCTTTAGGGTGTATAAGGTGATCTGCACATTTTCTCACTTGATCCTCACAACAGCAAGAAGCATGACTTGAAAGGACCTGTTGAGTTTGGGGATGGCTGTACATTCCACAAACTCTGATTCATCTTAGTCCATCTCATACTCTGTTTTGTCATAGGAGATGGTCTTTTTGAATTGCTGTGAGAAAATTCATCATCTGATTGACTGACTTTGTGATGATGAAGGTACAAGTCACCGTTTTGGATAGTGAGTCTCAGGGAGATTAAATGGTTTGCCCTAGGTGTCTGAGCTAAAAGGAGTCTCACCCAGCTCTTCTCCTTGCTAATGTAGTACTCTTTTCACTCACCTCATGGAGGGCATTATGGCATATTTACAATCGTGTTTGACTATTGATTTTTAATTTGAACATGCATGTTCATCATAATATTGCTGTCTAATATCCAAATGCATGCACTCTGATTAGTAAAATCCTAGTCTCAGCCAGAGGTTTTTGGTGGGCCCATTACCACTACTTATATTTTTTAAAAAGTATAATTAACTAAAATAACCCCCGTATTGGTCATGGCTTAATATACTGCCATCATCTTTTAACAAAGAATTCCATTTTAGAGAAATATATCTTCCTTTTCTCTGATGAAGGATGGTTTCACATGGCCTACAAAGGGGTAACCATTTTTCTGTTTTATATTTTAAGTATGTGATACTTGCACAGGCAGGCACCTGCCATACTTCCTGAGACAGGATTGTAGAGGACAGTTCATCAGATTTGGGACTGATTTCACACTCTAGCTTTAGCTGCTCCTTCCTTTATAACATGCTGTCCCATTTATCATCTAACTAGATTGCATAAAATACTGTAAATAACAGAAGAATCCCTTAACGGCCCTAAATTCTCTATTTTAAATGGTGATGGAAAAATCAGTTAAAAAGTTTAGAAAGGTTTAAGAAGGGGAAGAGGGGAGAAAGAATAGAGACAGGAGGACACTTTCTGCTTCTTGTTTTCATGAGGGTCAGTCTCTTGGTGTTTTTAGGAAGGAAGTTTCAAGGGAGAGGCTACAGAGCTCCCAGAACTCAGGTGCTGTCTCTGAGGTTAGCAGGCCAGGACTCCTGACGCTCAGCTAACCACCAGCATTCACTTCTCCCCATTAGGAATAAAGACAAGGCAGTAGACGGGAGACAAAGCAAATTTATCCCGCCAGAAATAGCCCAGCTTGTCAGCTGGAGAAGAGAAAGTGTTGCCTCCAGGAAAGCCAAGTGTGGTATCAGGAAATGGCAGAAGGGAGCCGTAATTATCCACAGCCAAGCTCAATTATCAGTAGAGACAGGAGCAGAGCTTTTACTTTTAAATAGTTCCTTCCCTTCCACTCCCCATCTCCATTTTTCTTCCCCTTAGTTGGGATAATGTCCCACTTTGACAAATGAGTGAAATAAGCTTAGGCAATGTTGTTGTTGTTGTGTGGTGGCTTAGATCTCAGTGATGTTCATTGGCAGTGCTCCCCTTCAGTCAAAGTAATGGCTGTCCATTAGTGTACCACAGCACACTGAATGGAATTCAAGCCATTTTGCAGCTTTTATTCCTTGAAAAGTTTACCACCAGATATTTCAGATCTAATGCCAACCATGAGAACTGTGTCTTTTAAATACCTATGGCTCCAACTTGATAAGTTACTCAGAATCAAAAGAATCTCACCTGAAGGAAATCTGGCCGTGCCTCTTAAATAGCCAAGCAGTCATTGGAACCAAATGCAACAGAAGAACTTTGAGTTTCCATTCTCCCTCCCTTCCTTTTATGTGACATGTCTCACTAGAAATGTGACTTGAACTCTACAGTATTGCAGATCAATTTGCAATGCATTGAGGTATTAAATGCATTGCATTTGATTTATAGCCTTGTTTACTCTGCATCTCCAAACCTACTGGGATTCAGAGAAGCAGCTGACCACAGCTGAAAATACCCAGGTCTGGTTCATCTGAGGAGAGTGTTCTCTTTTTGTATGGTCAAGAACAACAAGATAAAAATGCTGTTCCTTCCTTGGGATGGATAAGAGGGTCTTTTTATAAATCAAACAGAAAATACTGACATTGTTCCTTTTATGTGTCCATTCAATGAATGTCTCCTAAGCTGTCTTCTGAGCTCTTGGTTATGGGTCTGGGTGTGAAGTCCTGTTTTTGATTGCTGATTTTGCAGCATCTTATCTGTTGAACCTTACATGTTCTTCCATTTCCAGAAGAAGGAGCTTAAGTAGATTAAAATTAGAGATGATAAATTTAAAAGGAAGATATGACCTTGAAAGATTGAGTACAAACATTCCTTTAAAGCAAGGGTTCTCGCCCTGGGATCCATACACCCCCACAGGGTCTGTTAACTTGGATGGGGGAAAAAAAAGCTCTGCATCTTTATTTCTACTTATATTTAGTTTTCTTTGTAATTCTGTGTATTTTATATATTTCAGAACATTAGTCTGAGGAGGGGTCAATAGGCTTCACGAGACTGCCAAAAAAAGATTAAGACACCAAAAATTTTAAGAATCCTTGCTTTAAAGAAAACAAAGCTAATACTGTATCACAAAAAAAGAGACCTGCTCCTCCCCCACTTTGGAAACTGTTATATGAAGAGAAATTAAAGCTTTTAATCCAGATAAATTTACTTTATTCAGGGATATGCTTTCAATAAAGTAGTTTTCTTAGGTACATCTTAAGTGAGTAGAGTGATCTTACCATTTCCTCTAGAGGAAGAGAGTCCAAGAGGAAAGAGAATGAATGAATTCCATGCGATGGAAATAGAACCAGCCTTTGTTTATCTGAATAGATGAATCAGGGTAGAGATATAGGTCATTAAAGGCAATGGGTGATTATTCCCAAATCATGGTTTTCAGGCTTTCAAGTATATGATAGACTGACTTGTGATCAAGAGGTTGTTTCATGTGCCTGTTGGTGGTTCAGGTTCAAGTTCTTCTCTGAAGTTTATTAAGGGAAGCTCTTAAGGGATAGGGAATATGCTTTAACTTTTGAGATAAATATCCAGGAAGAAGACACTGCCCTCCTAATAAGGCACCATGTTTTTGGTGCTTGTCATGTGCCAGAAATAGTACTACACTATGTGGAGAATGGGGGGAAAAAAGTGTAAGACTTGGTTCTTGATCTCAAGGAACTTAGATTCAGAAGGTGAGAGAAGTATATGTTGTTTCTCTCCAATAGAAGATCCTTGAGGTCAGGGATTGTTTCATTTTTGTCTTTGTATTCCAAACACTTAAGTGTCAAGCACATAGAAAGCACAAATAAGTGTTTGTTGATTGATTGAATACATAAAATTACTGAGAAAATTACCATTAGAAATGGTCTAGACTTTTGATTTAATAAGTATATGTGGATTCCTGGCAAATGCTTATTTTAATTCCAGTCATAATTGACAAATAAGTGCTAAATTACATAATATCAACTAGAATAGAAGGCCAGAGAAAGGAGAATATAGAATGAAAGAGTCTGAAAAGGTTTCATGGAGGGAGTAATAATTGACCTGGACCTCAAAGGTTGAGTAAAATTTGGATAAGTAGAAATGGACAGAATCATGGTCCAGAAATGAAGGTGAAGCATAAATAAACAAAGGCATAAAGGCAGGAAAGAAGCATAATGTATGTGGAGAATGATGAAGAAAGTGGAATGGTGTGGAAGGTGGGTACTAAGACACGGTCAAAATTAAGTTGGATCGGTAGAGTAAGGGCGGGTTATATATATACAGGTCCTTGAAAACCAAGCAGAAGAGCTTGGAATTTAGGTGAGGCTCATGGACACACAGATATAGGACTGGAGGGGACTTCAGAAAAAGACATATTTAGCCCCACCCCCTCATTTTACAGATAAAGAAACTGAGGCCCAAGGACATTGAATAGTTTGCCCAAAGGTTACATATTTATTAAGCATTTATTAAGAAGTGGATTTTGAACTCGGGCCTTCTGATTATAGGATCAGAGTTCTTTCTATTGTAACATGCTGCCCCTCCTCCCATAGAAAGCTGTTGTTGAAACCTATGTAGCTTATCCTTTATGTTCTTCTTCATTTGTTTGTTCTGTGCCTATTCCATGCTGGAATTCAACAGTACCGCTTCATTTTAAAAAAGTAATTTTAAAATTATTTATTTGTGTTTAACATTCTTTTCTTTTTAAATTTTGAATTCTAAATTCTCTCCCTTTTCCCTCACTTCTCTTTCACCCATTGAGAAGGCAAACAATATGATATCAGTTACACATGTAAGATCATGCAAAAGGCAGTTCTGTATTAGCCATGTTTTATTAAAAGAAAAACAAAGAAAGTGAGAAATTTATACTTCAATTTACACTCAGAGTTAATCACTTCTCTCTCTTTCTTTCTGTCTCTGTCACTCTCTCTCTCTCCTCTCTCTCTCTCTCTCTCTCTCTCTCTCTCTCTCTCTCTCTCTCTCTCTTTCTCTCTTTCTCTGGAGGTGGATAGCATTTTTTTTTCCATCATGAGTCCTTTAGAATTGTCTTAGATCATTATATTGATCAGAGTAGCCAAATCTTTCACAGTTGATCATCATTACAACATTGCTGTTACTCCTGGTTCTTGTCACTTCATTTTGCATCAGTTCATATAGGTCTTGCCATGTTTGTCTGAAACTGTACCCCTTATCATTTCTTATAGCACAGTAGTACATCATCGCAATCATGTGTCACAACTTGTTCAGCCGTTCTTTAATTGATGAGCATCTTCTCAATTTCCTATTCTTTGCCACCAAAAAAAGAGCTGCTATAAATATTTTTGTATGCATAGGTGCTTTTCCTTTTTCTTTGATCTCTTTGAGATACAAACTTAGTAGTGATATTGCTGGGTCAAAGGATATGCACAGTTTTATAGCCCTTTGGGCCTAGTTCCAGATTGTTCTCTAGAATGGTTGAATCAGTTCACTACTCCACTAGCAATTCATTAGTGTACCTATTTTTCCCTTATCTCTTCTAGCATTTGTCATTTCTGATAGATGTGAGGCAATGCCTCAGAGTTGTTTTAATTTGCATTTCTCTAATCAGTAGTGATTTAGAGCATTTTTTCATATGACTAAAGATAGCTTTGATTTCTTCTGAAAATTGTTTCTTCATATCATTTGACCATTTATCAATTGGGGAATGGTTCTTATTTTTATAAATTTGACTCAGTTTGTTATATATTTAAGAAATGAGGCCTCTATCAGAAAACTCACTGTAAAATTTTTTAATATTACTTCATTACCTTTGATATTACTTCATTGCTTGTCTGCGGTACATTTTTAGCAAAATGTAGTTTCCCTTATTATCTCTTTTAATTAAGTTTGTTTTTGCTTTTGCTTTGTGTGAGATCATGATTGCTACTCTGGTCTTTTTTACTTTAGCTGAATCATAGTAAAATCAGTTCCAGCTCTTTACTTTAACTCTCTGTGTGTCTTTCTGTTTCAAGTGTGACTATTGTTAACATGTTGTTGGACTCTGGTTTCTAATCCATTCTTCTAACCACTTCCATTTTTTGGGTGAGTTCATCCCATTCACATGCACAGTTATGATAACTAACTGTATTTCCCTCCATCCTATTTTCTTCTGTTTATCATTTTCTCTCTCTTTATACTCAAAGGTCTGTTTTGCTTCTGACCACTGCCTTCCTTAATCTGTCCTCCCTTCCCCTCCCCCAATTTCTCTTACCCCTTTCTTTCCTGTTTCCCTATTGGGTAAGGTAGACTCCTATACCCAACTGATGAGAGTAAGCTCAAGCATTGTCCATCTACCTCCCATTTTCCCCATCACTGAAAGAGCTCTTCATTGCTGGCCTCTTTTATGTGAGAAGATTTTCCCTACTCTACCTCTCCTTTTCTTCTTCTTCCCCCTACCTATTTTTTTTTGAGATTATCCCAACATAATTGACTCATACACATGTCCTTTGTCTATGTAGACTCCTTTTAACTATCGTTCTCAGGAGTTACATGTGTCAGCTTGCATATGGGAATGTAAACAGTTTAATTTTATTCAGTCCCTTATGATTACTCTTTCATGTCTCCCCTTTTTTACTTCTCTTCAGTCTTATGTTTGTCAAAATGTCAAATTTTCTATTCAGCTCTGGTCTTTTCATTAAGAATGCTTGGAAGTCCTCTGTTTCATTAATTGTCAACTTTTTTTACTCTGAAGGATTATACTTAGTTTTGCTGGGTAGGTTGTTCTTGGTTGTAATCCTAGTTCTTTGCCTTCCAGAATATCATATTCCAAGACTTCCACTCCTTTAATGTGGTAGCTGCTAAATCTTATATGTTCCTGACTGTGGCTTCACGGTATTTGAATGGTTTCTTTCTGGCTGCTTGTAATGTTTTCTCCTTCACCTGGAAGCACTGGAATTTGTCTATGATATTTCAGGGAGTTTTCATTTTGAGCTCTCTTTTAGGAGGTGATGGGTGAATTCTTTCAATTTCCATTTTACGCTTTGGATCTAAGATATCAGGGAAGTTTTTTTTTTTATAATTTCTTAAAATAGGATGTCTAGGCTCTTTTTTGATCATGGCTTTCCAACAGTCTAATAATTCTTAAATTATCTCCCCTTGATTTATTTTCTAGATCAGTTGTTTTTCTGATAACATAGTTCACATTTTTCTATTTTTTCTTTTCATTTTTTGACTTTGTTTTATTGTTGGTGTCTCATGGAGTCATTAGCTTCCACTTGCCCAATTCTAATTTTTAAGTATTTTCTTCAATGAGCTTTTGTATCTGCTTTTCCATTTGGCCTAGTTCATTTCTTCAGTGAATTTTTGTGTTTCTTTTACCAAGTTAATTCTCTTTTCATGATTTTCTTGCATCACTCTCATTTTTTTCCACAAATTTTCCTCTACTGCTCTTCTCTCTCACTCTCTCTCTCTCTCTCTCTCTCTCTCTCTCTCTCGTTACTCTTCCAGAGTATTTTGAGTTTGCTTTCAGTTTTATATATATATATATTTTAGGCTTTGCTTGTAGCTGTTTTCACCTTATTGTCTTCTTCTGAGTTGGTCTTTCTTACCACTGTAGTAGCTTTTTATGGTCAAATTCTTGTTTTGTTGTTTACTCATTTTTCCAGTCTGTTTCTTGGCTTTGAACTTTTTGTGAAAGTTGAGCTTGGCTTACCCAGGGGTGGGAAAGCACTGTCTCAAACTTCAGGCTTTTTCATGCTGCCGTTTTCAAAGCTAGTTCTGGGAAGTCTGCATATTTTGGGTGCTTCCAAAGTGTTATGATCTACAGAGAGGTATAGTCAGTGCTCTCCTGGTCTTCACCCAGGATTAGCCCCTCCACAGCCACAAGTGCTGTTACTTCTCTTGGCCCTAGAACTGGATCTTGTCCCATACTCTCCTGCAACCCCAAGTGCTAGTCTTTTTTCTGCCTTGGAACTTCAACTAAGTCCCTTGCTCCCTTGTGAACGACCAGAAGCACTCCTCTCTGCCCTGGAACTGTGACCCAGAATTTAGAGGTGGTAGAGTTGCCATTCAGCTCCATTTGCACCCAGTGCCTGCAAAGATTCCCCTGTAATCTCTTTCTGACTAGTTGTTCAATCCCCTTACTAAGTCTCTGGGAGGGCTCCAGAAGTTGCTGTTGCTGCTGCTGTTGCTATTGTCGTTTCTACTGTCATGGGTACCTTCAGTGCTGTCATTAAGCTCCAGCCAGCCCCTAGCCAGGTGTCACAGTCCTCTTAGGCCGACCTCCTAAGTTGTTTTAGGCTGGAAAAATGTCTCACGCTGCCTTTTATTGGCTCTGCCACTCCAAAATTCGAGGTATTATTTTGAAGTTGTTTGAAGGGGAATATTGGGAGAGTTCACCTGGGTTGCTGTCTCTAACTTGCCATCTTGGCTCCGCCACCACTTCCTTTTTAAAATGCGGTTTTTGAAATATTTTATTTTGATATGACAGATACTTCCCAAATAAACTCTGTAGAAACTGCATTCCCTGAAAACGGTTACACAAAACTGCCTATTAGAGCAGCACTACTCTTCCATTTGACCCTCACCTTGACAAAGCCCCTTACACTTTGCCTGGCTGGCTCTTACTTGGGGCGCTTGGGAATGTTTATCTAGCTCTGCTCCACCATATAATCCCCAGCTTAATTATTATAGGCTTTACTTTGTTATGTGTATGGCCAGGAATCTTGCATATTCAAATAATGTCTTGTCTTTGAAACGCTAATATGTGCATCTGTTAATGCCAACATCCCTGGATATATCCTGATGAGGACTGAGGGACCTTGAATACATACACAGATCATTTTACTGCTCTGCAGTCCCAAGGCTTGAAGAGGCCAAAGAGCAGTCTCAAACCAATACTGGCTTAATACCCATGCCTCCTTATGGGGTGGTTGATGGGAACAAAAGCTCCAGAAATTCCCACTGGTCAGTCAGTCTTTTCCTTTAGTTAGTGGATTAAATAGGCCTCTCAGAAGAGCATTTGAAGAAGACAATAAGTCTTCCATCTCCTCCATGGAGACCACATGCTCCTTAGTGGTTGATTAGATGATATCTAAGCCCTTTTCCGGTTCTAAAATAGATTTTTTAAAAATTCATTTTGGTTTTAACACAACAGAAACTTCCCACAAACCCCTTTACGAAGCATATTCCCCATACACCTTGACTATAAATAGGAAGGAGGAATGTGGTCTTTGCCTTTGATATTATGGTGCTAACCATTTTATCTGACCAGAGGTCCATGTTATTATAATAATAAACATAATAAACATAAACATTGATGTAGTGGTTTCACTTTTATGAAGCATTTTGCTATGTATCTTATTTGATCTTCACAAGAACCCTGTGGTAGGTGCTGTTATTTATTAGTCTCGTTTTGTAAATAAGAAAACTGAGTCTGAAGGGGGTTCAGTAATTTGCCCAGGGTCACACAATCGAATAAGTTCCAGACACAGGATTCAAACTTTGGTCTTCCTTGCTCCAAGCACGATACTTCATCCATTACATCAACACTTGTGATCATTGTATGTATTCTTTGGCTCTGCTTTCTTTACTCTGTATCAATTCATTCAAGTCTCCTATTGTATCTCTTCTCTGATTCCATCAATCTTTACAACATAGTAATATTTGATTACATTTCTACATCATAATTTGTTCAACTGTATCCTAATCAATAAGCAGATATTATATTTCTTCCCTTTTGTTGTCAAAAGTTATACATCTGTAATATTCTTTGAAGTGTCTCCTTTCTTCATTTGAACTCTGACAGGATAAAAGCTGAGTTGATCTCCAAGTATAGTTAGGGACTGTGAAGACAAATTAGTAGAGATTTTTGGTACCTTTCATCAGTGTAGAAAATTGGACCAAACAGCTTATGTTTTATAGCTTAAGCTGTAAAGATACGAATGCTAAAACCTGCCTGATTCTTGACCCTAATTTCCTGAACCAGTTAGAATCTCTGCTTTTTTTTTTTAAATCAGAAGTTGTCTTTCTGATGCAGTATTCCTGACCCATGCTAGTCTATAGGATTATAGCTATGGAGCTGCAAGGAGCCTTAGAGACAGCTCAACCCTCTCATTTTGCAGATGAAGAAACTGAGACACAGAGAAGCTATGGGACTTGACTAAGGTCCTGTAGTGAATAGTGTTTTATGGGCCCATGATTTGGACCTGTTCCACAGTTTGTGGCTCTCAGGAAGTTCTTCCTGACATCCTGCGTCCATATTCCATAATTCATGGCATTTGACCCTGGCCTGATACGATGACTGATTTTGTTATGCCCTATGGTTTCCCTGGAAGGGGATCTTGTAGACTGTCAGGGGAACCTGATGGTGCCCTGGGGCCAGACTGTGACAGCAAGGCACTAAAATGAGTTGTTTGCACAGACCCCTCAGCTGCCTAAGGGGCCCATCTCTGAAGGCACAACTAATTGGGAATGGGCAGAATGACCACAATCTCTCCTCATCTGCTTGTCCTCATTGTAATGATATAATAGTAGAGTGGTCTGTAACACATGCTAATGACCAAATAAATTAGACTGTCAAAGAGACTTTAAACTCCTAGAGAGTTGGGACTGTAGGGCTTAAAAATGGCTTTAAAACAAACAAACACCTCATTTGCCCACCGCACCCCACCCCAAGCATAGAGCAGGTGCTCAAAAAAAAAGTTAAGGATATCTAATCAATTATAGTGGATTTTGATTTTAAGTTTTTGGCAAATACATTAGTCTTCCCTGTGGCCTATTGCAGTATACAGTGTAGAACATCTAGATAGTTGTTAGTCTGCTCCAAACTTAAATTTTAGGTGTGCCCTTCTCCCTTTCCCCAAAATCTATTACAAATGTTATGTTATTGCTGGAATAATTGTACAGGAGGGTCCTTTATTTGGTATGGGCAGAGGACAAAGAAGAGGAATTGATTTCTCAGCATTTGCTTGCAGTCTCTACTAGTTTGCTGAGAGTAAATTTGGTTCACAATTAAAGGTTAGGATCCCCAGAGGACATTGGTGCACTGATCCATGAAAATGGCAAGAATGTTAGAAATTTTCTGGGCAGTTTGGTTCTAAGAATTGGGGCTCAGGCTTTCAGGATTGTGGCCCAAACATTACTTTCCCCACTTCGCACATTAGGATCACCAGATAGGTTACTGTAGTTCCAAGTGCCATCAGCTTTTGTGTTTCTGATTGGAGTTGAAGTAAAATAAATATAATTTAAAAGCAGAAAAGATACCATTACAAAGTAAACAAAATACTCCTTCCTTACCTGCAGTGCAGAGAGAAGAGCTAGGTACATTAGGTCAGGCTGCTATGGTTGGAACACATCGCTTTAGGAACAAGGCCAAGAATACGAGGACATTGGAAATTGGAAGCTTTCTGAGAGACTCCTCCTTCATCATTTCCAGAGAACACTTGAAGAAGAAGAGAGTCAATATTGAATCTAGGCTCCATTGTTACCCTTGCAGCAAGGCAATCCTGTTATACCTCCCTAATTGACTCATTATCCTACTCACCACAGCAGTGCTTCCAGACTTTTTCATCCCTCCTTAAATCTTCTATAGTTCCCCTTCCTCCCACCCTCTCAGCTGAGAACCATATCTCATATTTTACTGGAAAAATTGAGGCCACTCATCGGGAGCTTTGTCTCTTCCCCTCTTCAATTTGCATTTCCCAAATGCTTTCTATTTCTACCTAAACCCTGTCTCACATGAAGAGGAGGCCCATCTTCTTGCCAAGACTGGCTGCTCTACATCCACAAATGATCCAGTTCTATCTCATCTCCTCCAGAGATTGCTTCCTCTACCAGTCCATTTACAATCTCTCCTTATCTACTGAAGGCTTCCTGCTGCCTCTAAACATGCCCCTGTCTTTCCCATCCCCATTTGATCCTTCCACCCCTACTAGCTTTTATCTCATGTCTTTTCTCCAGTTTGTCGGTAAAATCTTTGAGAAGGCTGTCTGCAGTAGGTTTCCTCCGCTTCCTTTTTTCTCTTTCTCGTAACTCTCTCTAACTGGCTTCCAACTTCATCATTCAACCAGAGTTAATGATCTTTTACTTGTAGAATCTAATGCCTTTTCTCAGTCTTCATCCTTCTTGAATTTTCTGCAGCCTTTAGCACTATCAGTCACCTTCTTATCATGATATTCTCTTCTCTGGGTTTTTGTGACACTATTCTCCCCTGGTTCTCATTTGCTAGATTTTCATCAAGATCTATGGATGTCTCACAGAGCTCTGTCCTGGGACCTTTTTTCTTATCCTTCTATATTGTTTCATTTGGTAAGCTCATCAGCTCCTGTGGATTCAGTTATCATCTCTTTGCTGATGATTTTCATATCAGTACAGCCCTGACCTCTCTCATGACTTCCATTCTCACATTGTTAAATGCCTATTGGATGTCTCAAACTGGATATACCATAGACATCTCAAATTCAGCATGTCCAAAACAACTCATTATCTTTCCTCTCAAGCTCTCCCCTCTTCTTGCAACCTCAGTGTTATCTTCAACTCCTCACTTGTATTCACCCCACACATCAGTCTGTTGCCAAGTCTTAAAATTTCTGTCTTCACAGCATGTCTTGTGTCCTCGCCCTTCTGTTCACTTGCACAGTTAGCACCATCTCAGTCTAGACCCTCAGTGCCATGGCTGTTCTATTACAGTAGCCAGATGGCTGGTCTCCCTGCCCCAAGTCTCTCCCTTCTCCCATCTCTAGTCTCCACTCAGTTGTCAGTTTGAGCTTCCTAAAATATAGATCTGACCATCTTGCTACGCTATTCAATGAATTACAGTGGCTTCCTGTTATTTCCAGGATCAAAGTACTTTATGTTTTTAAAGCCTTCCACAACCTGGTCTCTTCTTACCTTTCCAGTCTTCTTACACCTGACTCCACTCTATGTACTCTGTTTTCCAAGACCAACATTACTGACTTTCTTGCTGCTCCTTTTTTTTTCCTATGAAAGTCCTCAGGGCCTTTTTTTATGGTTGGCCCTTATACGTGAAACGCTCTCTCTCCTCACTTCTGGTTGCTGACTCCCCTTTTTTTCTTTGGGATTCAGCTTAAATCCCACCTTCTGAAAAGGCTTTTCCCAGTTGCTACTTACTGGTGCCTTTCCACTGAGATTACCTCCCATTTAAATTATATGTAGCTTCTTTGTAGAAGAATGTTGGAGGGGTAAGGACCACAGCAGCATTCCATATTTTCTGTCAAAGTCTATCTTTTAAACTTTGTCAATGAAGTAGAAAAAATAATACTGGCGTTCCAATAAGTATCCAATGAAACACATGATAAAGTGTAAACTGAGATTGGTTTTAGTAACATAGCCTACTTTTTTGTATATCTCAAAGTTAGATCCTGAGCCCAGGAACTTTATAATATCTTTGTTTGGTTGTTTTATTTTTATTTTTTGGTCTGGACTTGGAATTTCATTAGTGTAGAGAACTCTCAGGAAACTTCCTTTACCAATACAGATCAGTTGGTGGAGTGGAGTGGTTACTTTCCCATCTTCTCACAATCAGAATGTCACAAGGACAGTACTTGAACCCAGGTGTTTCTTCACTCTGATGTCTATATTTGATCAGCTATGCCAAGTTGAAATTCTCTGATCAATGAGTGCTGAAAATATTCTGCCTTAGAAAAATCTGGCAATATCACAAGCATAGTATCTTTTTTTCTTACAATTCGAGGTGAGACTGTTGAAGCTGATTACCATCTAAGTCTTATACATGTGGCTGAAAAGACCAGTGTATGTCTTTCATGTTTAGTAAAGTTAAAGCCCACACTTGGCTTGAGGCAGCAGCACATTCCTTTCTTTCCTTTTTTTTTTTTTTTTAGGCAGTTGGTGTTAAGTGACTTGCCCAGGGTCACACAGCTAATGTCAAGGGTTTGGTCTGAGGCCAGATTCGAATTCAGATCCTCCTGACTTCAGGGCTGGTGCTCTATCTACTGCACCACCTAGCTGACCCATAGCAGCACATTCTGAATTCACATTCTTCCTACACATATGCTCAAAATATTCATTGCTCTGAGGGAATGAGATCAGGGCATGTGTAGCAGCTTTGGCCTTGTCAAGAAGAAAGGTGACCTCATCATCAAAGACTGGAAGAAAGGAAGAGAATGTAGAATGATGTCATTCTTCTAGCTTTAGCATTAAGATCTCCAAAGAAGGGAAACCTATTATCTCTCATGACAGCCCATTCCCCTTTTGGACAGCCAAATTGTTAGAAAGTTTTCCTGACATAATTTCCACCCATGGATCCTGATTCTACAGATAATAAGTAACAAAGTTAAGATTTGAACTTAAGTCTTTTGACATCAAATCCATTGGTTTTCCCATTATTCAATATTGTGCTTTGCTGACATTTATATAGCACTTTGAGGTTTACAGATGGCTGTTTTCACAAGAACTATTTAAGGTGAAGGAGTATAAAGAATATTATCCCTTGTTTTACTGCTTGGTGAACTTCCGGTTCAGAGGGGTTACAATTATCCAGCATCATTCAGCTAGTAAGTATCAGAGTCAGGACTTGGACCCAGGTCCTCCGACTTAGTGAACAATGCATTTTCCATTAACCATACCAAGGCCCACCTCTGCCTCTCACCATCCAGTAAGTTTCCCCATCTATAAAATGGGGATGATATTGTTTGTACTACCAAGTTTACATGATTATTGGAAGAGAGCAGTATATCTGTAGTGACTAGGAGGAGTTCTGCTGTTGTTAAGATTACTTGAATCAAAATATTGAGGATGAACCCAGAGTCCCCTTATGGTTGGTATGGAACAATTTGAAAGAATACAAGATTTGAAGTGATAGAATCTGCATTCATATACTGGTCCTGCCATACTTATTATCTGATGATCTTGTTCAAATTACTTTAACTTTATGGGCCTCAATTCCCTTGTCTGTCAGATGGAAGATATTCATCTTTAAGCTTCACATAAATCCTAAATCCTGTGATTTTGACATACGTCAAAATAGGCTTTATGATTGTTATTATGAAGTTGAAATTGATACATATTTTTGATGGAAAAAGTGTTTAGCAATACCAGAATTCTTTATATCTAGGGAAGATGTCAAGAGCAGAAGAATATTTTTCTTCTCCTGAATCTCCTGTGTTAATGTAGGTATGGACACATTTTAATAGAATAAAGTTATTCAGGATTCATTACTGATATGCTTTTTAAAAAATTATGTCTCACGCAATTGAAGTGAGAATTTCTTTTGTTCAAATATGCACCTTATGAGTATTTGCTACAATATGTTTTTTCTTTAATAAGTGGGAGTGGAATGGGAGGGAAAGAATAAATTTTTATTAATTAAAAAAGAAAACTTGTGTCACCACTAGTTGACTACTTGGTGATTAGCAGTCACTACCCTAATATGGTAGACAGTTGAGATTATGCCTGGATTATTATAGTAGCTTACTGATTGGTCTTCCTGGTTCGTGTCTCTCCTATCTCCAATTCATCTTCCACATAGCTGCAGAAGTGCTTTCCCTAAAGCAGAGGTATTATCATGTCACTTTCCTATTCAGTAAATTCCACTGGCTCCCTAATAACTCCAAAATAAATAGTAATAACAGTAGTGGTAGTAACAGCAGCAGTGCACATTTACATAGCTCTTTAAGTTTGCAAAGTACTTTACAAATATCCTCACAACAAACCTAGGATATAGGTGCTATCCTTATCCAAATTTTAAAGAAGAGGAAATGGAGGTAGATATTAAGTAACTTGCCCAGGGTCAGTCACATCACTGGTTAGTATCCGAATTCAGATTTGAACTAGAGTCTTCCTGATTCCATTTCCTGTGCTCTACCCATTGTACTGCCTAGTTTTCTCAATACAAATACTCTTTTTGGCATTTAAAGCCCTTCACAATCTGGCTCCAACTTAGCTTTCCAGCCTTAATATACATAACTCACCTTTATTTACTCTTTGTTGTAGGCAGAATGGCCTTTTTGCCATTTCTGATACGTAGCACAACATCTCCAACGTCCATGCCTTTTTACATGCAAGGCTGCTCCCCATCCCTTGAACATACCCTTTCCTTACCTCTGCCTCTTAGAACCTGGGTTTCTTTCAAGGCTCAGCTCAGATTCTAACTACATGAGGTCTTGACTTGGCCCAGCCCAAAAAATGCTAGTTCCACTCCCCCCAAATTGCCTTGCATATACTTACATGTATATATGTTGTGTCTCTTTGAGGATGTAAGTTTCTTGAGGGCAGGGATTGTCTTCATTTTTGTCTTTGTATTTCCAGTGTCCAGCACATAGTAGGTGTTTAACAGATAATTTTTTCATTGATTGATGCTACTGACCTTTTAATGATCTAAGTAATATTGATCCAAAGACTTGATCCCTTGAACGTGTTAGACCAGAACCATACTATCTCTGAGATAAAAAGGGCAGTAGACATCACTTGATTTATCCTCCTCATTTCATAGGTGAGAAAACTGTGCCCTAGAGGTAAGAGTGAAATAGAATGAGAGACTTAAAGGTGGAGGACAACTTCTTGTTTATGTAGTCTAACCTTCTTAATTTACAGATAGGGAAACCGAGGCACAGAGAGTTAAGTAACTTGCCCAAAGGCACACATTTATTAGCAGTGATGGAATTTGAACCTAGGACATATAACTTGCCTAATCTAGCCTTGATTAGAATTCAGGTCCACTATACCATGATATCTTTCTTGCCTGAGATAGCCAAGGGATGTTTCTTGTTTTATTTTCATTCTTTGGCTTTCTTCTCACAACATGTCAGCTTTCTGTCTCAGGATGGAAAAAATTACTCTAGGTTTCAGTTAAAATGTTGGTATTTTGACTTCCCTTCAGTAAATCGGTTGATGGACATTAAAAAAAAATAACCTGAGCATTAGAACAAATAAATGAAGAATCATAAAATTGTATCTGAACTTAAAATCTAATTATATCACAGCAGTTTATAATTATAGTTTGCTTTATTATCACAAAGCACTTCCACATTCTTCTTCTTATTTGATCCTGGCAAATACCTATCAATGGTCTTTATAGTGCCATTATTGTTCCCATTTTACAGATGAGGAAACACATTCTAAGAGATGGACTTCCAGAGTCAGAATCTGAACTCATATCTTTTGCCTCCAGCTGTACCACACAGCCACTCATGAGCTAAAATCTTCTGAGCTGGATGGGGTGGGGGGGGGGGAGGTCTTTGTTGTAATATTTCTTTATAAAATCCTCTGCTGCCTTCCCAGATATCTTTCGGGAGCAGTTCCCATATTACATATCAGTATTGCTAGGTTTTAAGCAATCTGATTTTTCACCTGAGGACACTCATGAAAATTACACTTGAGAATACAAAACTTTCTCATGGTAAGCAAATTGGATGCTGCCACTTTTCATCTTTGCATTAAACAAACATATTATGTAGTTCTTCCATTAAAAAAAAAAGAACTTATATGTAAATGTGGAAGCCTTTTCAAAAGAAAATCTCATTCTTGAAATAGTCTAAAAAATTTATTGCTGAGTTGCCTGCCAAAACTTGGTGCACATTGATCAAGGATTGACTTTTAAATATGAGGGTTTGGTGTTTCGAAGTATCTGTTAAGGGAACTGCAACATGTATTGGCATTATATTTAAATATTCCAACTAGCAAACTTTACCTTCCTTAACCATCCCACCCCCAAAATATACCCTCTTTATCAAAAAGGACAGATTGTTGGTATTCCCTTTTTAGAAGCTAAAGAGAGTATGCTTTCTCTTGGAAATATAGTTCATTTCAGAGAGCAAATCAGTATTAGGAGATCATATGTAATTCAAACCTCTCCTTTTAGGACAACACATATTGCAGCTTCTTTAACTCTTCCAAGCTCAGATGAAATAGGAACAGCAGGACACACACAGGGCCCTTGGTAACCTGGATGGCTAATGGTTGCCTTTAAATTAGAATGCAACTTAGCACGGGAGAAAAAGGAAGACTTGTTTGTTTTAATTAAGAATGGGGTAGAGAGTAACACAAATATGTATGGTTGCAACAGCAAATTCAATTCAGCAAACATGAATTAGCTGCCTCTTATATATAAGGTGCTAGAGGAACAGAGGGTGGGGGTGTGTGTGTGTGTGTGTGTGTGTGTGTGTGTGTGTGTGTGAGAGAGAGAGAGAGAGAGAGAGAGAGAAATGATAGTCTTATCATTTCACCTGCCCACCAGGAACTAACATTTTGTTTAGGCAAATGTTCTTAACCATTTTTTGTGTTATGGACACATTTGGCAGTCTGGTGAAGCCTGTGGACAAATCTCTTCTTGGAATAATGGTTTGTTGCCTAGAACAACTCTCAATTAGAGAGTTAGTGAAAAGGTCATTTTTCCTCTCCTAGTTCACAGACTTCCTAAAATGTATCCATGAACCCCAGTTTATGAATCTTTATATTAAGGGTGTTCTAATCTGTACACAGATAAGTAGTAGGGTGTGGTGGGTGCAAAGGACGGCACCAGAAAAAACGCTCCAGCAGAATGTGAGAAGGGAGTGATCAATTTTGGTTCTGTTTGAGGGGAGTGGGGGAGGCAAAGGGAGTAGGGAATGAGGAAAAGGTATATTTCAGCTATGGAAGATGGCCTTCAAAAATATATAAAGGTTAGAGATGTCATATCAAGTTCTGGGAACATCTAGCTGGCTTCATGTCTCTTATAGTTTGCCATCATAAACACATAGTGTATAATATACTGTCAGATACGTAATAGCTACTCAGTTGGTACTTGTTACCAGTTCTGATGTAGGGTTAGATTCATATCAGAGTAACATAGGAGGTGTAGGGTAGGTGGGAGTGTAGATTTATCATAGAAGCAAGTTACAGTCAAAGAAAATTATATCATGGGCTCAGAAAGTTATAAGAATTTCTGAGAAGTCACCTAAGGAGTTCACCCCCCTGCCACCAGACAAAGGTACCAGTGAGATATCCCAGACAAATAAATAGGCATCAAAGGTTTAGAAAATGTTTTGAATTGAGTGTGTTTATTTGGGAAAGGAAGTATCTTTCAATTGAAGCAGGAAAGTGGAGTGGGAGTAACCTTTTAAGCTCATACTCATTATTTCAGCAGAAAGCATTTGATTCCTGCAGGGTATATGGATTTTCCTGGTACCCTTGTCTGTGTACTCTAGTGCCTGCAGCTGACCAGTACCTGCCCTTTGTAGTCAGTGAAAACAAAATGGTGAAGGGATGATTCTCTGATGCATTCTTTTCAACCTCAATCTTAAATTCTTGTTCTCAGGAACAGTATGAAAATGTTTTTATGTGGAATGTATCTGAGCCACAAGCACAGATTTTGTATTTCAAAGTTGGAAGAAATGAGATTGATGTCCCACACAATAGTAAAATGCCAAAAATAAGTAGCTCTGGGATGAGTTAAAGCACAGGACTCGGGAAGGCTGAGTAAAAAGCTGTAGATCTAGGATGGCTGTAATTGAAAGGGACCAAATAAGTATTTAAAACCACCTCTCTCAGGACTGTTAAGATTTCTGAATTTCAAATTGGCATTTTATATTTGACAAGGTGACATTGTGTAAGAAATGTATTGTAAAACATGGCTGTACGATAGGAAAATGATTGAATGTAAATATTTCAAGATGTGGACTACTGTTCAAATGTTATCATAAATCTTTGCCATTGTTTTAGGGAATAACTCTTCGTACATATTTGAAGTGAATTGATAGGTCTAGCTTTTGGAAGGGTAATCTTCAGATAGTTTCCTCCTCAGTGCTACTAATGGTCTGATTTGATTAATAAAGAATACTGTTAGCTATTCACCGTTGTTATTTTCTATGTGTTAGTATATAGGAAAAGTCATTATTAAGTGAGAAAAAAACTAATGGAGTCTGTTTATGTCCCCATTCACTGAAGGGCCTGAAATTTCAATGTTATGTATATGGAATCAGAAGATGCAATTATTTGTGATCTTAAACTTTTTAAAAGAAAAAAAAAGTACAAAAAACTTCCTTCAGTTGGAAGATTAATTGTCCTTCCATTTTTTGCAGGTTTGGCAGGTTTACAGTTGCTGCTCTTCAGTCCAAGGTAGAACAGTATGAGCGAGAAACAAATCGCCTCAAGAAAGCCCTGGAACGAAGTGATAAATATATAGAAGAATTAGAATCTCAAATCTCACTGCTAAAAAGCTCAAGTGAAGAAACCGAAACTACAAACTCCATTAGCCAAAGAGTACTTTCTACAGAAGGCCAAGGAAACAGTCACTCTGAGGAAAGTACCACAATTTTAACAAGTCAGGTAGATGGTGTCAGAAAGCAGCCTGTTGCAGCCAACCCAACTTCTACACACCTTACACAGTCTTCAAGTAGTAGACTCTTAGATGTTAACTCTGCTAGTCAAGAAGGCTCAAGTGAGAGAGAGACAGAATGTTGTAAGAACAAAGAACTTTTCCCAGAACAGTTGAAAATCCTGTTAGATGTTACCGATACAAGGATGGATGCCTGTTTGGAAAGACAGTGGAATAATAAAACTGGGAATTGTGACCTTTACAAAGATGAGGAACTTTACGATCTCTCAGCTCCCTGTACCCCTTCTTTGTCTCTTAGTTGCCTTCATCTCAATACCCCAGATAACAAAGAAAGTTCTCTGGTCAAAACCGAGAGTATCAGAAAGCACTCACACCATCTAAGAAAACTGGTGTTTGATGATTTTTGTGGCACCTCAAGCAGTTGTGGCAAAGATTCTCTCCAGGACAATACAAATAGTTGTGAAAATGGAAAGAAATCGGAATGTTTCACTTCCCCAAAGTCAGTATTTTGGGATTGTTGCCCTACCAATTTTGTCCAGAACTTAGATTTTGAAAGTTCAGAGCAGAACACAGTTGCAAGTTCTTCTGGAGATCTGTCATTGAAATCCAGTGAGAAAACAGGCTCCTGTTTATCTAAAAGGTTAAATTCTATTAGATCTTTTGAAATGAATCGTACTAGAACATCCAGTGAAGCATCAATGGATGCAGCTTACCTTGATAAGATCTCTGAGCTGGACTCCATGATGTCTGAATCAGACAACAGTAAGAGTCCCTATAACAATTTTAAATCCACTGACATGGAAACCCCAACAAAGTTAGCACAAAGTAGCGAATTTTTGGGTGATTCTAATAAATTAGAAGAAAGAACTAAGCCAAATCTTACAAAATGTTCTCAGCTGCTTGATCAGCCAGGAAATAGAAATGAGTGGAAACCCACTTCTTTTTTCATCCTTTCGCCATCTGACCAAGAGATGAATGAACACTTTCCACTCCTTCCCTCTCCCAATTCGGGAACTAGTGAAATTAAACCCCAGAACTGTTTGTTTCAGAGAGAGTTTTCCCAGAGTTTTTTGTTTAGTAACTCACATAAGCTGTTTGATGATCAGAGGTTTGGGCCGTCTTTTTTTAAGATGTCCTCAGAGATGCACAATGTTCACAATCACCTTCAGTCCCCATGGTCTGCCTCCTTCGTGCCTGAAAAGAGGAATAAGAGTGTGAATCAGTCAGCAAAAAGAAAAATCCAGAGTAGCCTTTCTAGTGCCAGCCCATCCAAAGCAACTAAAAGTTGATTCAGTTTTGTTGAAAAGGTACTGCTTTGTCCAGAGAGGAAAATGGAGGTTTCTGAACTATTGGTCCCCCCAACCCCACCCCTGCCCGCCCAACCACCCCAGAATCCCATCTAGTTTGTATTGATCCTTTTAACCAAAAATAAGTACAAAATGAATGGGCTAGTCTTTACTTCCATACTCCTGAGAACCCCTTCTTCAATAATGCCGGGAATTTGGCTGTTTGGGTTTTTTTTTTGTTAAATCATCATCATCATCATCATCATCGTCATCATTATCATCATTATCATCATTATTTTTGTGATGTATCAGGGTGGGTATATTTTGTATTCTTGTATTTTATTTGTCAAGTGCAGTAGCCTGCTGGTAAGAAGCAGCTTGTAGATATTAAAATTCTTAGAGCTTTCTGCATTGTCCATAAACCATTTTGTTTTCATAATGCTTTTCTAAGTATGTAAATTTTCTTTTACCTGCCACTTTTATTTTATTACATTAGTGGCCTGACTTTAGGCAAGGCCACACGAATTGTGAATTAGCCCTGTGGGCTTGAGGTCAATGGAGGTATCCTACATGATTTTTGAGTTTGGGGTTTTAATTGTTTTGGTGTTTTTTATTGTCCTTTGACTAGCCAGTGTAGATATGACCTCAAAATTAGAGAAGAAGGAACCATGGTTTTTAACTTCACAGTGGTTGGTTGTTTTTTTTGGGGGGGGGGTTTGGTTTTTTTTTTTCCTCATGGCTGAGTCTGTTTACCTACCTCTTTGTGGAAAACCAGAAATTCATCCTACTCTGAGTGGGGAAATATGGTAACTTCATGGCTTGGATGTAGAGCACTCTTAAATTCTCAGTCCCAGATTCTAGCTGTGATGATGTAGCAGGGCTACTTACTGAACTGCTGGACTTGCTGTTTGCATGGCGCTGTGCTTTATCGAAACCACAGTCTTTGTGCATGCTAGCATTTTTGCTTGCTCTGTTTTCCATGCTAAAGAAAGTTAAGTTTTGGTTAGTAATAGAATGTTTCTGTTATGTAAGATACAAGTGCTTTTTTGTTTTCTGAAGAGTGGGTAAGGGGTGGGGGAGGGGAAGAGTGAAGCACAATTTTTAATTTAGGTTTGGAAAAGCATTTGTTATTCCAAACATTCAGTCTCCCTATACAGGCCTTTAAAAAATGGGTTTGTATGCTAATAACTTGTTTACCTAATGTGCACTGAACATTTTACATTAATACTGTACTGTTTTACATTAATACTGCATGCTTTTCTATGTGAATTGAATAAAGGATGTCATAAGCACTGTAATCCTTGATGTTGTCTCAGATATTGAAATAACATATGAAGAGCAGGAAAACCTCCCTTCTTATCACTTTTAATTGATCTGGAAGTCTGAAATAAGCTATCATAAATCTTTTCCCCAAAATTGGAAAGTTCTCAGTTTCCTTATGTGTAATGAGTGTTTTTTGATTGCTCAGTGTGGACCTGGGTAAGATAAAACATCTTTCCTATAAATGTTCTTAATCATTTTGCCTCAATGCCATGTTGATAGGACAGCTAGGTGGTGCAGTGGATAAAGGCACTGGGCTTGGAATCACGAAGACTCATCTTCCTGAGTTCAGATCTGGCCTCAGATACTAATTGTGTGACCCTGGGCAAGTCACTTAACCCTGTGTGCTTCCTTTTCTCATCTGTAAACTGAGCTGAGAGGGAAATGGCAAACGTCCAGTATCTCTGCCAAGAAACCCCCCACCAAAAGACTAGGATAACTCTGAAACGATGAACAATCACCACCATGTTGATGAGTGAGTATTTGAGGTAAAGCATTTGAAATTGTAGCAACAAACCTAGAATGATATTTCTAAAGCTGGCACTCAAAGGGCAAAAGTATTTTCCTAATTGTGTCCATGGTTAAAAGAAACAACATTTTATTTGCTAAAGACATGCCTATTTTTAACATGCAGACACTAAAATTGTCTCTAAAATGTTAAAACATATACATGGTGAATTAAAACATGTCCTTTCACTTCCTTTATATGTGGTGAGTTTCTGCCATCTGAATTACCATTTTCTTCTTCCCCTTCCTACCTGCCTCCCAAAAGTACTTCACAAGCATTAATTAAAACTAATACATTCATAGGCCTAGGGAAGTGCAGGACATAATTTAATGTTTTGATTATTGGCTTTTTAAAAAATTAGCAAGATCGCCATATTGTGATTTGATTATTTTAAATACATATCCATGCTTACAAAAAGAGACAAAATAGTTGAATAATTACATAATGGAAAGATGTTATATTTCTCAAAAATTCTTTTTCAAGCAACATCGATTTATTTGAGCTTTCTTCCCAAATGGTTCAGATTAGAGTACATTTGAAATGCAGAATATACTTCTAGAAGAAAACCATTTAAATCACAAAATCTACATGCTAGTACATACAGTTGCTAGTACTTGGTCTATGGTCCAAGTTTCTTTTGGCCCTTGCATGTCAATAGCTAAATTGATCTGGTTAGGTTACAAAATTGTTGGTTGTTGCTTTATAACCTCTTTAGTAGATGACATAAGTTCTTGCACACACAGGTTCCTGTAAAGTCAAGCCACTAGAATTAAAAATAGTGGAATTTTTGAAAGTCCTAAAGGTTTAATGATGCTTTTTAACTAATGCTATTTTTCAAGTAGCATTTAATTCATGCTGTTTTCCTGTTCCTTTACACCCAATTTCTATGTTGGCTTTATGTGATACAATAAGTTTGCACAAATATCCTTAAAAAGACCCCCATCAACTTTAGATCAAGGTTGTCAGGAGTATTATATTCATTCTTTGCTATTAATTTTTCAAGGACAAATAACTAGTAATAAGGAACTTTCACACCAGGAACGATATAAAAGCATACTACTAACTGAATTTTTAAAATACTGTTACAAATCCTCAGTAGGTAATTTGTCTTCAGATAGGAAGTGAGGAAATAATAGGACTTGATTTGTTTGATTTTTTTGGCCTTGGTGGAGGACATCAACCTTCATTCAGTTTAAATATATCCATAGTGTTTTCTATTTCTAGAAGTGAACTGAGAACCAAGTTAAATGTTTTTCAGGTTCACACCACTCAAAGTGTAGAGCTGCTTTGTTTTCTCGGAAACTCAATGCGTTCCAGCTTCTTGAGTATATTTGAATGCTACCCTTCATTAACTAAAGTTACTTGCTTTAATAGAAACTGGTCTGTGGTTTCATGGCTTTATGGAAATGCCGTTCACCTGATTCAGTTCAGCAACTCATCTCCAACTTACATAGTCTTAGAGAGATCCCTCAAAAAATGAAAAAGTGACTTGCCCACAATCATGCAGATAGTATGAGCCATGGCAGGACTTGAACCTAGGTCTCCCATACTTCGTGTTTCCTCATCTATTATACCACATTCCCTCTCTCGGTTTCTCCTCCGAATGCACGTAAGCTCATTGCTTACCATCTTCTGTTTTGTTGTTCAGTCGTGTACAACTCTTCGTGACCTTGTGGACCATAGCATGCCAATTCTGTCCATGGGGTTTTCTTGGCATAGACACTGGAGTGGTTTGCCACTTCCTTCTCCAGTGAATTAAGGCAAACAGATGAAGTGATTTGCCTAAGGATTACACAGCTAGCAAGTGTCTGAAATTATATTTGAACTCAGTTCTTCCTGACTCTAGGCCCAGCACTCTAGCCGCTGAGACACCTAGCTGCCCCTATCCTCTTGTAACTGACAATCACTAAGTGCCTGCTCTGTTATGTGTATGCTACTATTTAAAGTGTTACAAGCTTCTAGAGAGAAAATTGGTTCATGACCATAATAAAACATTTCAAGAGCTATTGCTACTTCTTTTTTTGTTTTGCTAATGTCATTAATTGGGATAACAGGATAATTAGGTTCTGTGGAAAGAAGTTATTAGATGAAAAGTGAGAGGGAGAAGGGGGTGAGAAGGAATAACAGCAGCAGATAGTTCCAATCACCCAATAAATGGGTGATTGATTGAACTATGATTCTTGGGGTTTCAGGGAGGCTTTGGGTAAAATGTATTAACCATTGTGCATTGATATTGGCCAAGGTACAGTTATGCAGGCTATACCTCTGTATGTATTCCCCACTCCGAAATGAGTCAGGACCCTGAAATATGCATCAAACCTTTCAAAAAAAAAAATCCTTCATCTTGGTTGGTACTTTGCAGTGATGCCTGAAATAAGTCAAACTATGGCCTATGAGTTGTAGAGTGTAACTTAGCTCTTTAGTTAGAAGGGTTTCCTAAAGCCTCCTATGAATGTCTTCTATTCCTATTTGTGGGAGTTCTACAGCTCAGCCTTTGTCCATCATGTTGAAACTCTATCCCCTTAATAATACTTGGCAGATGGAATGCCTTTTAAGCAGTGATCTCAAAGTGCATTGTGAACATTTATTGTCTAATTCTCGGAACCCCACTCTGAACTAAGAAGCATCTATTATCATCCAGATTTTTGAAAGAACCTATCTGTCTTGGAGCAGAGGTACTCTGAAGCTGTTCTGGGCCTCTGTTTAATAATGTGACTATCATTCTGGAACGCTTTGTACTGTATTTGCTTTACTTTCTATCCTAGTCCTTGCTCTTCTGGATGCACTTTACAACCCAATGCCTACTGCTGAGGAAGAAAGCCTCTGTGTCCCCCTCCCCCTCCTTCTGTCTCCTTTCCTCCAGCCTCTAACTACTGCCAATCTTTTTATAACCCTGAATATAAGTTGCTAATTGCTACCCCAACATCCTCCCCCCCTCCCAGAAAAGGTAGTATAGGAAGAGACCCCTTTACAATCGGTCCTTGTTTTGGCAATACTTAGGCCTTTATCTCCCCTTTCAAGTAGTTACCCAAGGGATTTACTCCTTGTGGGGGCAGGGGAGAGAGAGACTAAGGAGTGCTTTGGGGATGGTAATGTCACCGAGCTATAAAGTCTTCCCAGAGGCCATGACAAGGAAGAAAACTTGCTCTATTTCTCTTTTGCAGTTGAGTGTGTTTTCTGTTTCCCTTTCCCCTCAGAGCTAATGGTCCCCTGTTCACTGCCTGGGGCAGGCGGCCTGGTGGCTAGACAGCTGTTCCCTGGGCTCTAGAAAGGGTCAGGCAGTGGCCACGCTTGCAAATCACTTTCTCCATTAAGCAAAAGCCTGCTCTCCTAGGGAGTAGAAGGGGCGCCCCGCCTCGAAGAGGTTTATTATCTTCTGAGGTTCAATGTGCCTTCCCCTGAGCCAATCTGGGCCATCTCTGGGGTCAACGGTTGGAACCTTGGGCTCCTACGTCCTTTCTGGAAAGTAGCTTCGTCCACTACGAGTTCCTCTGAGATCTTTGCCTCTCCCTCAGCGCATCTACAAACTTTATTCCAAGTATTGCAGAGGAGACCGCCCTCGGACCCCCTCGCTCGCTGTCTGGCATCCTCGCTACCTGCGTTCCGTAAACAACTCTCTTGGCCACTGGGTCCTAGGATGCACCGATGTAGAACTTGCTCTTGCACCTTCCGTACCGTGCGTTCGCAAAAACTCCAAATGTCCTGCCAATGCCCCCCTACCTAGCCCACAGGCCCAGAGAAGTCCCTTCTGCGATTTATTAGTATTATTTTTACTGCTAACCAAACCTGGTGATTAAGACGAGTAACTAACAAAGAGTTTTCCTTTCACCTTAACCTTGCACACAATCCTTTAACAAATTAATTAATCCTAATGAATTAACACTTCATTTATTTAAACGCGCTACAGTCCATGAATTAAATATTCATGCAGTGATTAAAGACTGTTAAAATATGCATGATTTCGTTAAAATTTTATAATAAATCAGGGCAATGTGTTACATGACAAGGCAACTATTTCCCAGCCCCTCGGAACGGGCTTTGATTCGTGCGGGGAGAAAGGAGGGGGTTGCTAGGGGAGCGCGCAGTTGCTGGATCTTCTGGCGACGGAACTCGGCTCAGATCTCTCTTCCTCTTAACTTGCGGCGTCATTGTTCCTTTTTCGGTTTCCAGACACTTTCCCGAATCTTACTTACGGAAGGAGAAAGCATCATACGCTTCAGGGTGCTAAGCAGAGTGGGTGGGGGAGGGGAAGATGGAAAGGGTGGAGGTGCCAGGAGCGGGGCGGGAGGCAGAAGACTTCACCAAGTGCAACTCCCTGGTTAGGTGTGCTCAGTTGGTGTTTAACTAAGTCAGCTGCATATTTACCTAAGCAGCTAAGAGGCTCCACTTCAGGATCCTGGGCGCTGGCGCTTGGGGGCTCTTCCCTGTTGTTCTTTTAATTACTCCTTATCTGTGTTAGACTAGTAGTTTATTTGGGGGCAGGGAGAAAAAAGGTGAAATTTTCACAAAGATCTGCAGAATCACCATATCGTGGGTTTTCTTTATACCCCAGGATCTCTAAGTAGGTCTTCCAGGCAACTCGCTCTTTCAGCCCTGAGAAGGGGAGGGATTTCGTGGGGGAACTTCTTGCCTACCCGGGGACCTAAATCACCAATCAAGCTTTTCCATTTTTAATAGGATACCATTCTACACTTTGGCTGCAAAAGCAATTATGGCAGCGTGTACACCGGTAATTAGCAGGCCTTTGCTGATGTAAGGAAGGTCCTCATTAGGACGTGGAAATAGTTTTTTTTGCGTTCACCCATAGGGCTTTCTGAAGGTAGGTTGGTTTTGTTATACGCAGGGGAAGAGGTTTTTATATCTGTATACTTTTAATAGCTAAATAGGATATAGTGATTGTTGGTGAAGTTTACTTTGAAAAAAAAATCCCTACACGTATATTATAGGTTTTTTTGTTTTTTGTCTTTTTTTTTTAATGGTGCTACCGCTAGTAATACTTTGGAAAAGCTCAGGATATGCTTAACAGCACTGGGTGGTGTTGGGAAGTGGCAGGCAGCTGATGGAAGTTTCATTTGAACAAAATGGGAACTGGAAACAGAAAACAGCAGCGGCTTATTCCTATAGATTACTCACGAATCCCCAAATCACTCCTTTTTCCTGAGTCTTGTATGAGGTGTTAGTATTTAATATTCTAATCTGTAGTATATTCGTCTTTGGGGAACCTTAAAAGAGGAAATCAAATACAATGGGTTACAATAACATATAAATCCTTGTGCTTTGGGAATAGAGGGTAAGTGGAATGGTTACTGGTGACAGGCAGGTAGGGTACAATAGGGAAATTCGCCTCCTTGAAATTTGGAGCAGAACAAAACTAGTGGAAAAGTAGATGCTTTCTCGATGCCTGCCTCACCCTCTTTTTACTGAAACTGCTGAGACATTAAAATAGAGTTACTGCCCAGGCACTTCCCTAATGAACAAGACCCTCAAAGCTTCCGATTTACTGCGAGGAGTAAGCTGGCTCTTCTCTCCATGAATGCGAATGTTCCCGGTAGGAATACGATGAACAGCGAATTTTGGGGAGGCATTAAAAATGCACCACCAGAATTGTGAGCCGGCCAGAATGCTGCAAATTTGGGAGCCAGCTTCGGAAAAAGGAGATGAGCTACGAAGAAGAAGAGTTGAAAGGACAGTAGAAATAAAGGGAATTGGAAAGTGGGAGGAAGGGCAAGGGGAAATAAAAAGGCTGGATCAGTCTGGAAGGGAAAGCTGAGAGAGTAGGGAGCAGAAAAGTAGAAGCTTTTCCTAGAGAACCAATCAGAGGCAAACAGAAAGACGGGACGGAGGGAAAAGGGTGGAAGAGAGAGAGCGAGAGCGAGAGAGAGAGAGAGAGAGAGAGAGAGAGAGAGAGAGAGAGAGAGAGAGAGATATTGAACTAGTTTTCTCCTTTAGCTTGTCCCTCTCTTGCCAAGAGAAAGAGAGTGTTCCAATATTTAATCTCCCTCAGAGGAGTTGACCAAGACAAGAATTTCCTCCACTTCCTTCCCTTTCTTCTCTTATTCTCTCTCTCTCTCTCTCTCTCTCTCTCTCTCTCTCTCTCTCTCTCTCTCGCTCACTCGCTCTGTGTGTGTGTGTGTGTGTGTGTGTGTGTGTGTGTGTGTGAATCGCTTAAGCCTGGGATTGAAAGGATAAATTTCTTGAGTTTCAAACAAATGTAAAATGGCCCTTTAACTTTTTCCCTCTTCTAAAGGCTCCAGTTTTGTGTCAGAAAGTGATTGCTTTGAAATAAAGTGTGTTGAAGAGGCTAGTACGTTCAGACAAACCTGAGAAGCTACTAAAGGGAAAAGGTCTGAGATAACCACCCTAAATCAACTCTGCAGCATTTGCAGGATTCCACATAATTAGCAAGAGTTCTAGTCACAAAGACTTTACTGTGGTTTCTGTCACCAAAGAAGAAACCAAGTTATCTGATTGAGTTTTGTGAACTTTTTGAATGAGGGGGAAACTGTCTAGAAAGGCAGCTTCTGAATCTCCAAGGCTGAGGGAACATCCTTGTCAGATATTTCTTCTCCCCTAACCGATATAATACTGTATTGATACTAGAAAATGAGAGGAAGCCAGTTACTAATTCTTGTGGCCATATATTTTAGATCTTTCCCCTTTCAGAAATCAAACTCCATATTTATATTCTTACATTTGTCAGGTAAGAAACTTCCAAACTCTCATGAAACCCTAGAAGGAAGAACTTTTTTTTTTTAATCTGAGCTGGCCAAGAACTGAATGTAATCCAGTCCTTGTAACACAGAGAAAAAAAATCAGCACTGCAAAGAGGACAGCAGCTGTCACTCCAACTGATGACTCAGAAGATTGGGGGTGGGGGAAGAGAAGGGAGCGCACTACAGACAGGATGACAATTTGGACCCTCACCCAAACTGACTAGGATTTTTACCCCTCTGAGAATGGAAAAAAAAAAAAGGCTGCCAGAGGAAATATGGCATTTGGCCTGCCACAAGAGGAGGAGAAAATTAATTAATGAGGGGAAGAAATGTGTCTCCGATCCAGCTGATAGACTCCCTGCCCCTAGAGGCGGAAATTCCTTAGAAATCAATAGCTGGTGTTCTTCTTATCCTCCTATTGATAAGATACGAGGCCATGTGATTGTGGGTTATTTTGGTGGTATTCATTTAAAGGGGATGTTCATTAAAAGGGGTGGCGGAGAGGGCTGGAATCTGTGCCCAGTCTGAGACTCCATGCTAGCATAATTAGCACGAGCAAGGGCTATCTGAAGCAGTGCATCAATTGTAGCTTGCCCATGATTGCCAAACCAGTGGAAACAAAGCAGCAAAATATTACTAAGTCATGCTCAGGGCTACTGCCCTTTTCTTTCCCTCACTTTCCCCACCCCCACATATACATGTCCCACTTCTCCACACAACAGGAAAAACCTGAGAAAGGTGAGGCAGGGGGAAATGAAAAGACTGACACAGAAAAAGCAGATTTTTGGATTATAACTTAGCAGGTGGGTAAGTCTAGTTTCCGTTAAAGATATACACTCACCCTGAGCCCAGCTTCCAAATTAGAGGACAGCAATCCACATACTTAGGGAAAGAAGGAAAAATCTTATCTGAATTCCAGTACCTTCCCCTCTGCTCCTTCTCCTATCAACTAACCAGCAAATATTTATTGAGTGCCTGCTCACTTACTCAACACTGTATTAAGTGCTATAGATGAATAAAAAGAAGTATAAGCAAAGGTTCTTGTAACTTGAAGGTCTTACACTCTCGTACAGACAAGTGACAAACACACAGAGCCTATCAGTCACAACAAACATTAATATTAATAATAATTAACATTTCCATTTAAAAGCTTGACTCCTGATTTGAAGAGAATCCCTACCACCCCATTCCTTGTTCACCCCTCCTGCCTGGAGTTTATGGGATTTTCTGGTTAACCAAACAGAAGTGAAATGGGAGAAAGAAGGAAAGGAGATGGGACAAATGGGAAACAAAGCCACAATCTTCTCATCCTGTTGCCACTCTTCTCTCAAAAATGTTTCTCATGAGTATATGGTGATTCATAGACAAAACCTTCCTGCCTGTGTTGTGGTTGACCATAGATGTTGGTTGGAGCCCCAAGTCTTTGCTTTCTCCACAGAAGGCTATATTGTTTTGATCTCAGTCATCCAGCCCCTCTTCCCTTTCTCAAGCTTGAAATGACACCTGAAGTGTAAGCGTAGTCTACATCAGATTGAAGAGGAGTCAGTGTCCCCAAATTCCAGACTCCCAAATCCCAGGTTCCTTCATTGTAACAACTCTTCTTTTTGTCAGTTGGTATAGTTCAGATGAAATGAGAGTGGATTTCAATTAAGATTTGGTTGATCTTGTACACTCTCATAATGACGACCATGGAACTTGCTCTCCTCAGCCAGAAATGTTCTGTTTCTATTCCATTCCCTATCGAGATAAAGTTGCATTCAGTGATCCCAGGGGGCACCATAATGGATGAAAACACAGCTCCTTCTTGCCCAAGTAATTGAACATGCTTCTCAATTCCCTCTTAGGCTGGAAGGGGAAACGGAGAAAAAAGCATGATGAAGTGGACTTTAAAATTTTTAGCATATGAATGAGCAATATTAATGATACAAGTGTGCATGGGGCATAATGCAAAGGGGACAAAAGCCTATGAATAGATATTTGGTTTTGTAGAAATGCACATATACATATATATGGATTCATCTAGATTTAGAACATAAGAGATCCAGCTAGTCTTTTTGAAATAACAACAGATTTATTATCTGATCACTGCTTCTCACAACCAGTCACTTGCCCTTTCCTTTTAACACTTCTGTCACAGATGTGATAATATCTAAATTGTTATTATCACCCAGGGTAAGCATTAGCATCCCTTGGGATTCTATTCACCTAACTGTTGTTTCCCCAGGGATTCATCTGACCTGGGCCAAAGAACAGGTTGGATAATTAGAAAGGTGTTTTTGGCTGTCTTTGGTCTTAATTTATTGTTATCACTATCATCAATACAAATAATTAAAAATTGGGCCAGTGCCAGGTGTTTTTCTAATTTGTTTTAAATTAATATTTTGATTAGTGGTTTTTTTTGTAAGTAGGTTTGTTCCAATTTTCTGTTGAAGAAAAAAGTAAGCAAGCAGACAGGAAAAGGTACAGAAGTAACTAACTTGATTTAAAAGTTACATTTCCAACTGCTTATTCCTTTACTCTGCACTGTTTTCTTGGATTTCCCACTACAAGAAGGTGGTATGTATGTGTGTTTTGAGCGGGGGGGGGGGGCGGGTTAGGGAGGAATCCCAACTACATACTGTTAAGTATTTTCCCTTTTGATTACTCTACGCTTCAGATCACCTACAGCCCGTTTGAAATGTGGGTTTGTACACGGTTGAAGGAGACAAACAATAAAGAAAACGCCCAATTTCACTTCAACAGTCTTTCCCAAGTAGAAAGCACAAGCTCCTTGCTTGTGGCTCCTAAGTGGCTGTCACTGGCAGTGCCTGATACAATAATAATCGCAACAAAAGTATGTGGAGGAAATTAAATTATATGGAAATCAATAGCGTCTGACTGCTTCAAACAAATGTCTGTCACTATGATTATTCTCAAGGAGCCCATTTATAATTCTTAAAAGTAACAGGTTCTCACCGAAAAGACATCACCTTCTGCATTTATGTGTTGTTATTTATACTGTATACAAAGGAATGTGCGGGCATAATTTAGCATACAAATGCCCAGCTGTATGCATTGTATAACATCTCGTTAGACACTCAGGCATAGATGTGTACCGTTAACTAATGGGTATACGTGTGTTTAGATATCTAAAATATATATTGAAGATATATAAAAATTCGAACATATCCAGAGGTGTGCACGTGCATCTCCCCCCTTTCTTTCTTTCTTTCTTTCTTTCTTTCTTCTTTCTTCCGTTCTTTCTTTCTTTCTTTCTTTCTTTTTTTAAGAATATAAATGGTACATACAAAGAAGATAATGTTTCCTTTCTGAACCTACAGGTTTGATCTTTATAGGGCAGCTGTGGAAAAAGGTGATATGTTTAGTGCGCATGCCTTGCAGCCACAGGTGTAACACCTGCACTGTCCTTCCTGGTGGTCATTATAAGAGCAGCTCCCACGCTCCGGCACTCGCTAGACGTGCAAGTGCGCAAGAAGATGCAACAAGGCACAGGGAGAGGGAGGGAGAGGGAGTGAGTGAGAGGGCGAGAGACAGCCGATGTCTATCAAAGCGGTGGAGCAACAAGCTCTCGCGAGAGATTGCCGGGCTCTAGCAACGAGATGTGGGGGCTCAGGTGTAAGAGGAGCGCATCTCATCCCAGCACTAGGATAGAGCAGACAGAGAAGTGAGACCAAGAGGCTGGAGGGAGGCACACTGTGCGGTCCTAGGGAGCTCCAAGCTTCAGCAGCAGCAGCAGCTTCAGCAACAACAGCAGCAGCTTCAGCAACAACAGCAGCAGCAGCAACAGCAGTAGCAGCAGCATCAGTAGCAGCAACAGCAACAGCAGCAGCAGCAGCAGCAGCAGCAGCAGCAGCAGCAGTAGCAGTAGCAGCATCCACCTCCACCACTACAGAAGCTGGTTCTGCTTCTTCATCACCATCCCGAACAAGAGGAGAGTATCAACAGCACTTTCCCCCTTACTTTGGGAGTGTTTTTGGATTTACATGCAAAGCCTTCAAGATGATGTCCATGAACAGCAAACAGCCACATTTTGCCATGCATCCCACCCTACCTGAACACAAATACCCCTCTCTACATTCCAGCTCCGAAGCAATACGAAGAGCCTGTCTACCAACTCCACCGGTAAGGGAAACCCCCACCCCCACTTCCAGCCGCTACAACGCCTTTCCCTCGCTTTCTCTTTCTCTCCTTCTTCCACTCCCTCTCTCTTTCCTGTATACTGCATGTATGTATGTGTGTGCATTAATAAAAAAACCGCTGCGAGGCACATTTTGACAAGCGGCGCTTAATGTTTTTTTCATGTCTTCCTCTGCAATCATCTGAGCGCCTGTGATCTTTTTTGAAAGTGGTGTTCACACGAGTCTCCGACTTCATCCACTTTCTGTATTAATTTTTATGACTCGGCCTCTGAAAGGAATTTTCTTTATGTGCTCTTGTGTTTGACACAATTCCCCAGCTGAGAGTTACATATCCATTTCTTCCTCTTTTCTCCCCTTCTCCTCTCCCCAACCTTTCCTCCTTCTCCTTTCCCCCCTTTCTTCTCAATGTTTTCATTTTGCCCCTTCTCTGACTTGTTCTCCTCTGTCTTTGCCTCTTCTCCCTTCATCCCCTCTCCCTTTGCTCTCCTCTCTTTTAATTTGCCCCTGTTCTTCCCATCGCTCTTATTTTAACCCCCTTCTTGCTTTCATTCCTTCCCCTTGGCCTACCCTCTGCCCTCTATTATTATTTGGTTGCTTTTTGTTTTGCCTTTTTTTTTTGGTTTTGTTTTGTTTTTTGTTTGGTTTCGTTTATGTTGATTGCAGCTGCAGAGCAATATCTTCGCCAGCCTGGACGAGACCCTCCTGGCCCGGGCCGAGGCTCTGGCAGCCGTAGACATCGCCGTGTCCCAGGGCAAGAGCCACCCCTTCAAGCCCGATGCCACCTACCACACCATGAACAGCGTGCCGTGCACCTCCACCTCCACCGTGCCGCTGGCGCACCATCATCACCACCACCACCACCACCACCAGGCGCTCGAACCCGGCGACCTGCTGGACCACATCTCCTCCCCATCCCTGGCGCTCATGGCCGGCGGCGGGGCCGGCGGCGGGGGCGGCGGCGGCGGAGGGCACGAAGGGGCCGGAGCGGGCGGCGGCGGCGGCGGCGGCGGGGGCGGCGGCGGCGGGCCGGGCGGCGGCGGGGCCGGGGGCGGCGGGCCGGGCGGCGGCGGCGGCCTCTTGGGCGGCTCGGCCCACCCGCACTCGCACATGCACGGCCTGGGCCACCTGTCGCACCCGGCGGCGGCCGCCATGAACATGCCCTCGGGGCTGCCGCACCCGGGGCTGGTGGCGGCGGCGGCGCACCACGGGGCGGCGGCGGCGGCTGCGGCGGCGGCTGCGGGCCAGGTGGCCGCGGCGTCCGCGGCGGCCGCGGTGGTTGGAGCAGCGGGGCTGGCCTCCATCTGCGACTCGGACACAGACCCCCCGGGAGCTGGAGGCCTTCGCCGAGCGCTTCAAGCAGCGGCGGATCAAGCTCGGGGTGACGCAGGCCGACGTGGGCTCGGCCCTGGCCAACCTCAAGATCCCCGGGGTGGGCTCGCTGAGCCAGAGCACCATCTGCCGCTTCGAGTCGCTCACGCTGTCTCACAACAACATGATCGCACTGAAGCCCATCCTGCAGGCGTGGCTGGAGGAGGCCGAGGGCGCGCAGCGCGAGAAAATGAACAAGCCCGAGCTCTTCAACGGAGGCGAGAAGAAGCGCAAGCGGACTTCCATCGCCGCCCCGGAGAAGCGCTCCCTCGAGGCCTACTTCGCCGTGCAGCCCCGGCCCTCCTCCGAGAAGATCGCCGCCATCGCCGAGAAACTGGACCTCAAAAAGAATGTGGTGCGGGTTTGGTTTTGCAACCAGAGACAGAAGCAGAAAAGGATGAAATTCTCCGCCACCTACTGAATTTGGGGCTGGGGAAAGAGGGGGACACCTGGGGAGGGGGGGGCATGGGGAGGGTGGCTGAGGCTCGGGCGTGTTTTGTGTTGGGGGGGCTTCCCCCCCTTCCTTCTTTCCCCACGGTCTGATTTTCGTTATCCTCTCTCTTTTTTAAATTTTTTACTTTTCCCTCCCAATCCCCCTCCTCTTTCCCCACTCTCTCCTCCTCTGCGCTCCTCTCCACCCAATTTCCCAGTCCCCTCCTTCCTCCCCCCTCTTTTTTCCCTCCTCCCCCCCCTCCACCCCCTTCCCTCGCCCTCCGCCCGGAGGAAAGAGAATGCTGGGTGTGGAGAGGTGGTAGGGAAGTAGCTGTGAAGGAGGGAGCGAGGGAGGGAGGAGAGGCTTTATTGAGTGGGAAGCAGGGGTGGAGAGAGAGAACAGAGGAAAGAGGAGTTGTGAGGAACTGGTCTGGGGGCTTTTGGAGGGAGGCTAGGTTGGGAGGACTGTATGGGAAGGGAGGGGAAATTGAGTTGTTCTTGACCAGAGACACTTATAAAAATATCCTGGGGACCAAGGAACAATGTACAAAAACCAACCAACCACCAAAAAACAAAAAACGAAAAAAACAAAAAACAAAAAAAAATCTATAGAAATAAAGAAATACTATAAGCAAAAGCAAACGCTTTAGAAATCTAACTCCGGGAATCCGTCCTCTGCGGCTTGATTCCCCCCTCCCCCCAAGAAAGAGAGTTAAGAGCACCACCACCACCACAACTACTACCACCGCCCAAATCATAAACACATACACACACACACAACAGACGCACGCACACGAATAAACGAAATCATAAATTTAAAGAAAAACAATCAGAAGGTGAAACTTGGTATCTGTGCTAATACTAATTATTTTGGGCTTTGATTTTATTTTTCTAAGTTTCACCTCTACCCCACCCATTTTGGTTTTAATTTAATGAAACCCTCCCTTTTCATGAGGCTTCGTGATGGTGGTTCTCTGTATCGTGGGGATTTGGGTGGGTCGAGGGCGGTTTGGGGACTATTGCATGGTTATAGGGGGTGACAGTTTTAAGGTGGCCCAGCCTAACCTTGTCAGGTTCTTATTTGGCAAGGGTCGGCCTTGGCAGGGGTTGGTTAGAGCTGTTCTGGTGAGATGGGACCCCTGACATCATGTCGTGGAGGCTAAAAGGCAGAGAGCATTGAGTCTCGAACACAGATTTTATTCTGGGGGTAAAAAGTAATTTTCCCCCCTTCCGCCCTCACATTTAATTCAGATATAGGAAACAAACCATTTTTAATAGTTTTCTTAAGAGAAAGTTACCTCATCGTTGCCCCTCTTTTTCTTTTGTGGGTGTGGTTTGTTTTAAAATATATCTATATATTTATATATTTTTTCTAGCTGTTCAAATATACAGATTGCAACTGTTAGCGGTAGAGGATGACAGGAGAGATGCTCTGCCCACATTGAGGCCGAGGGACAAGATGCACTTCGATCCTGTAGGTCCCCTTTCCAATTTGCTCGAGAGGTTGAAGAGGATATTGCAATGTTAAAAGTTCCTGATTTCCATCTTTAGGACAGGACCTAGTTATTATGAAACCAACGAAATCAACAATTGAAAGAGGCAATATTTGACGTGGTTGGTTTGTTTCTGAGGGATCTGCATGTTGTTGGGGGGGAGGGGAAACAGTAATTGGATTTCCTTTGGGGAAAAAAATCGTTTATTGTCGGTAATAAACGTTGGGTAGTGAAAACTTTTTTTATTTGCACTATCAGTCTCCCGAATGAAAAGAAAAAATATGTTTAGTATTTCACAGTAATAATGAAGGTACATCGTGAAACTCGGATGAAATAATTAAGACAGAGAGAGTTAAAGGTGGTTAGTTAAATGCCGGTTCTGTAAAGACACAAGACGCTGTTTGAATTTCCTGATATATTGGTGTATAGCCATCCTTTACCAAGGATAAGGAATTTCTAAAAACAGAACAAATAAGGGGGAGGGGATGAGAGAGAATCTGCCATTTAACAAGACTGAAATCATGCATGACCTGAAAGGCACAGAAAGAGCTGTGATTAGGTCTCACTCTGATTACTTATTATTTATTTATTTATTTATTTTGTGTATCATTGTTTGCAGCGCAAACATTCTATGCATTTGAAACTGAGCACTAAATAGACTAGCTTCTGGTAGACCTTCTCGTGGGTGGTGTGATTTCACCGTTTTACTGCCTGTTTTCACCGAAAACACAACATTCTTGTCACATTCTTGTATTTAGAAAAGAAAAAGGAAGACTAATGTAAATATTTTCTTTAATGCACAAAAAGAGAATACAAATTGCAACCACATGTAGCTCCTGAAATGTCTCACTGATTTATCTACCTGTCCATGTATGTTTGCTGAGCTTTCTCCTTGGTTGTGTCTTTCCTATATTCCTTTTTATTTCTATCAGAAATATTTCTGTAAGCCAAAATACAACAGGGAGATGTGTCCCAGCACACTTACAAATAAAACACAATTGAAAACAGAACAGTTTTATTATTATTGGCTGCATTTTTGGTTTTGATGCAGGGCTGATAAAAGTCCAGGTAGAGCCGTTCAACAAATGAGACTTAATTCAACCAAAAAGAGGAAGAAAAAAAAAATGAAAGGGGGGAAGGAAAAAAAGGGGGGTTGTGAAAAGATGTATTTTTCTGCCGAATCAGAATTCATTACTTTGAGATAGCTCTTATGTGAAAAGCGGTGCTCTGAATAAAATGAACTATATATTAGCTGCCTGTGTTTCTTGAAGTTTATTTTGCCTCTAGAAATCTTAATTCAATCTACCAATCAAACCGCATCACTCTCTTTAGTGTTCTGGAAGGCAATATGCACCTGTGAAGTCAGTGTTATGCTTTGGAGGTTTGAGGTTTTATATGTGTTATTTTGGCTTAATTGCACTTCTAATAATGATGTAACTAAATGCTTTATTTTTATTTGGGGGCTAACAAATATAAAAACCATTAACTGCTCTGTCCTGACACGTTGTAAGACACAATTGTTCATTTGGAACGTACAGGATGCCACCTACTGCTTCAAGTGATCCAAGACCCTCTGTCTATTTTCTGATGACCTGTGACTAGATCAGATGCCAAATGTACAAAAGTTTCTTAATAACTGGGATTATTTCTTCTGGAGACATCCTATTTTAGCCAAATCTTTTTAATTTCACCGGTAAATCTGTGAACCAAGACACTTACTTGATGTTCAGAAAAGAATAATACATTAAAAAAAAAGAAGCTGTGATTTTAAACAATTGTTAATGTTTAAAAAAGCACTAAAGGTATTTTTAAAATAGATCTCTTCCATCAGAAATTGACTTGTTTCTGTTGTTATTGACTTGAAATGTCATCAGAGTTTTTAATAAATGCATTTGTAAAAATATTATTTTATAGAAAAAGTATGATGGGATTTCATTTTTGGAGAGCCAGGAATGAACAAATAAAAAAAGTATTACAAAGGCTGTTTTTTTTAATCTGCCCAAAACTGAAATGTTGCAGGCAAATACATTTGTATTATACAATAATGAACAATGTATGTATTGAAAACTTAACAATCTGTTTTGTATTCAGTAAATCCTTACCAATTACGGAGAAAATACTATGTTAATAAAACAAAATGAAAATAAATGATTTGCAGAGTTTCCTATTTTATGTAGTAGGAAACTATGCAAAACATGAATGCTTTGCTTTCTATTAAATGGATGAGTATTTAATGGAAGACTTAAGCTCTTTATTAATATCTTTAATAGGCAATCCTTTTGGGATATGTGTGTTGTATATGCATAAAAATGTTACAGGAAAGTATACAGTGATTTGTCACACAGTAGTAGCTTTGCTTTTCTATGTTTACAATTATAAAAGAGGTGGTAGAGAGGAAGTTTATTCAATCTGAAATCATGGTCCAGTAACTGGGCTAGATTGTAAATAGATGGCTTAAAGTCTTTGCAATAGTGGCCCTGAAGAAGCCACAATGACAGGAGAAGAATAGACAAATGGAATTAAGAGGGACACCTGACCATCTCAGGAAATTCAGAATTTGGTGAAGTAAGAATGGGAAAAGGAAAAGAGCAGGCACCAACTTTTGCATCGACTTTATTTCCATTTCCTCCCTTCCTGCTTGTCCTCCTTCCTGTATTTTGGCTTTGGGGTTTCTGCCCCTTTTGCCTGATAGTCTAAACTGAAGTTCCTTTGACTCAAACTGATTTGTGGAATGGCTGTTTAACACTTGTTCTCCAAATGTTTTCAACTTAGATTGTAACATCACTAAATGAATGCTAAATACTATAATAGAATTGATTCCCCTCACCCCCAATGTAATATGAAGACTAATTTGGTCTTTTTTCAATAAGTTAACTTCCTGGAAGCAAGAGAAAGGAGTGTTTAATTAGCAGAGGTTTATGCCAGGGGTATTCTCCTCTTCATCTCAAACACTATTCTTCCTTTTTCCTTTCTTCCCCTTTACAAAACAGATTTGTTGAAAGACATTTTTTTTCCCTTTTGTGGGATTGCTCTCCAAGCTAATTCGTCTCATTTGTCCTGTATGTATGTGGGTTTTCTCTTCCCGGCTCATTTCAACATCTTCAGTATAGTTGGCTGGGGAAAGGGTTCTTTATTTAATACGATTATACTATTCATATTGTTATTGCCATAGTATTATCATCACGAGGAAAGCCTGCTGTATTTGCTTGCTGTTTCGAAGGAGACGACAAGCTTAATTGATTTTTTAAAATAGCAACCGAATTCCGATTCTCTTGGGGATCTCTTCCCACCTGCGAGATGAGCCTATTCTCAATAATTATGTTATTTAATATTTGATAAAATATTCGCTCTTGCTGCTGTTTAGGCCCGCTTCACGCGCTCAGTGTTTATAAATGGGACTTGCTCCAAAAGAGAGCTCCACTCCTGGAGAGCCCGTACCCAACCACGTGCCCTACAAAAGGATCGCTGCAAATACAATTACAGTGCGGCCTTTAATAATTCATGGCCTGAGATCCTGAAAATTAATAAAATGAACTATAACAAGAGACTAATTAAAAACTTTCGTAATTGTTGTCAAGTCAGCTTGATGGGAGGTGGACAGCAAACCCACCACCCTTCCCTCGCCAAAAAATTCTTATGGGAAAGGGAGGACAAGGCTCTGGGAGGCACGAGTTTGGGGCTGGAGAGAGTGTATTTCCTTTGAAAACCTTTGAAATGTAGTCTTTGAAAATGTGCAGAGAAAGCGTCTCTAGTTCCCAGTGTTATTTTTGAGTGGTCTCTATGTGAGCCACTGTGGAAGGACAGTGCTTCCTCCTGCTCCCACCCTCACCTCCCACAACTAATAGGAATGTGACAGTCAAGTTTTCAAATTCTAAGTTGGTTAATGAAAAAGCTCTCTGGTTATCAGACTGGGGTTGGGGGAGTAGTTTGACTTAAAAATTTTTTTGGGGGGGTGTTTGTTTCGCTTCTGAGCTTGTAAAACGCACAGCTGACAGGGTCATCTAATTTCCACCCAGGAGTACACACTTCAAAATGAAGTACCTTTCCGGCTCCGCTCCAGAAATCTCCCTTAAGGGTCATTTGCCCCAGAGAAAGCACTTCTCTCCCTGCGGTTCATTCTTGGCCACAGGGTTGGACTCGTCGGTCTCTCCCACTTCTCTAAGGTAGCGCCGAGAAGTCTGAGCTCCGTTTTCTTCCTCTCAGTTCTTTGTGACCAGGTCCTGTAGGGGATTGGGCGAGGGCAACGTCTTACTGCATGCAGTCTCTTCTTGGAGGTTTGGAGCCTACGGACCTAAGACCGAGCCTAACTGCTTTCGGCTCCGTGACCGCAGCGGCAGGACTTGGATTGACTCAAGCGGGCTGCGGCTCCAGCTTGGCTTTGGAGAAAAGCAGACTCGAGGCGCAAGGCTCGGGGCGTAGGCGAGATGCCCTGGCTAAGCCCTCCGGGTCCCGGACCCCTCTCTGTCTCAGTAGCTGCTCGAGAGCGTTTGCTAAGGAGCCGACATAGCAGAGAACCTGTGGAGAACCAGAATGGGTTAATCGCTACCAATGACCCGATTTCCTGGGTCCATGCATAGGGTGGCTGATTTGAGAGAAATGAAACATCAGTGCCCCGGACTTAGAGGGGGGAATGATCGATCCCGTTCGGGGGGATAGTGCTAAGGTGAAGTCAGTCCGCGGATCGTGCCAGGCTGCTGCCATCTACGGCACATGCGCGGCGTGCACCTTCCGTCTGCTTGTCAAGGTAGTCCCTCGCACACCTCCCGTACACTTCTAGCTTTTTTAGATGAAGGGTGTTTGAAAAGAGGCTCCTCTCGTTTCCTCTGAACCTCTCCAAGTCCTTCCATTTACCAGAGTCCATCCCCAGAGAAAAATGAATTGGACATTTTCTTATTGAGTATAAATATGATCATCCCCCCTCCCTGGTTAGCAAGTTAACAGAAGACCCCTACCCCCAAACCCCGCCCGCCCCTGACACCGCCTCCAAACTTCCACAGCCACGGTCCATTTAAGAAAGACTCAGGTGTTAGAAATCAAATTTTTGTGGATTGTTTTAGTTGTTGTTGCTTTTGCTGTGGTGGCTGTTATTGTTGACGCGTATGCTTGTGTGTGCGCGCACCCGCGCGCCCTCGCGTATGTGTGTGGGCGTGTGTTTAAGGTTGAAACAGCGGTGCCAAGTTTGGCAAGTTTTATTTTGTGAATAAAGTACTCAGATTGGGGGCAGAGAGGTGTGCAAGGAAGTGGAAAACAGAAGTCCTGGCACAGACGAGACACTAACGGAGTTATTGTTCAAGGGCCGGCTCGTGTCACAGAACTGAGATTAAAAACCTTGTATCTTAAAAAGTGGTCTAGGAGAACTAGGCAAATCTAAGATCAGGAAACCCCTCCATTGGCTCTTGATAAGGCAAAGAGACTTCCGGAACCAACCTGGAGTGATATGAATGTCTGTGGCGGGATGGGGTGGAGGATGGGTCTTGAATTCAGAGGAAAGTCCTTTTTTCCCCTATGTCCTTTATTTTTAGGTTTAGGTTTTGTTTCCTTTAGATCGCGGCACTTTGATACAACATTTAATCCTTCATAGGGGTGGGGGAGAAGGCGAGAGAGGGAGGGAAAGAGGGAGAGAGGGAAAGAGAGAGGGAGACGAAGAGGGAGGGAGGGAGAGAGAGAGAGAGAGAGAGAGAGAGAGAGAGAGAGAGAGAGAGAGAGAGAGAGAGAGAGAGAGAGAGAGAGAGAGAGAGAGAGAGAGAGAGAGAGAGAGAGAGAGAGAGAGAGAGAGAGAGAGATTTGTTAAGGTCATTTTGTAAACCAGTTTACAAACAAAAGTTTGTTTGGGAACTCTAATTATCACACTAAATCTCCGCCTGACTTCAGTTCAGCATAATGTATACAAACTTTTGTACACATGGATCAGAATAAAACAAAGTGTTGACAATATCCAGCCGTGGAAATTCACTTACACCAGACTTTTTTTTTCACTGAAGTGTTGACAATAAACATTTAATGAAGGCAGAGACTTGAATGTCTCCAGACAGTGTCAGAATACTTTAAACAGACCATTAGCATGGCTTCTTGTACTTCAAACACAGCACACTATACCATAACATTATAAAAAATACCAAGTACGAAACAAATAATCTGTTTATACAGAGATATCTTAAGTGGTTTGCACTAGTTCTGACATCTCCCGTACTTAGTAAGAGAAACTTACTCATTTCAGATTACTCGCGCTTAAAAATGTTAAATACAGTTAATGCAATATTAATCGCCCTTTGGTGATATAAAATGCAATATTTTCAGGCAGCTATCGAGCTTTTCTAGAGGAAGAGCTGATGAAAAGAGTCACAGCTGAATAGTGGAGAGAAAAAAGCTCTGTATTTATTGCTTTTGTTTGGCTTTTGGCTACAGAGACAGGAACATTCTAATGGGGTAAGGACATTTATTTTATCTGCAATCTATTGCTGCTAGAGCAGGAGTGGCAGATGGGGTTTGGTGTTATATTCACAGAGTAATTTAGAGCAAATCCTAATAACTAATAATGATTTATGTTAATTCTGATCACTTATGTGATTTTATTAAAGCAGTGTGATAAAACAAGAAAAAGGGAGCGAGACAGGAAGCTCCGAGGCTGAGGTGTAAATCCAATTGTCCTATACTTTGAGAAATCTTAAACGGGCGTTATGAATTATAAGGGAAACGTAGGCATTTTTTCCCCTTTAAAAGCAGGTAGGAATAACTTGAAATAGGAAAGCGAAAGGTCGTTGTGTCCTCCCTCCCCTCCAACCTTAGAGTCTCCTGAAAATGAATTTAAATACGACGGACTGTGAAACCTTAAAAGATGAGTAACTTTCATCTGTATTTAAGAGAAATCAGATTTTCATTATTTCAGTTGCTTGTATCCAAAAAAGCAGTATTTGCAGGGAGCTGCAGTGTGTGTGTGTGTGTGTGTGTGTGTGTGTGTGCCTGTATTTTCTTCCCCATGAAGTGTAATAATAGCCAGAGGTTTCATATGAACTCTTAAGTTTTCTCTGAAAAACCGGAGCATTCCCGCTAACTTTCATAGCGTTATATTCAAAAGTTTTCTTACTGGGTACTTAAACGTGTTTTCTCTTCTTCATCTGCAACTTCTGCCTGCAGACAATTCCTCTCCTTTCAAGCTTTTGTTTGCTTGCTTAAAATTATTATTATTTTCCTGCCTAAAGGTTTGTAGGCGATATCTATATATCTATATATCTATATATGTATATGTGTATGTATATGTATATATGTGTGTATATACATATATGTGTATATGTATATATACATATATATGTATACATATGTATATATATATATAATATATGTTGCCTAAAATGCCTTACTCTTCTTCAGTCTCATTATAAAGGTAGCAATGACTTAAACTATACCAGGATTACTAGTATTTCTAGAAAAAAGGACGGATTTAGAGCAGAGAAGTTTTCCACTGTGGTGTAGTTTAGCGGGTAGGCTGGGTTAGGTTAGGCTTGGCTTAGGCTAGTACGGGATAGTGCGACTCCATAGTATATTGAAAGGGAGGGTGATCTTTGCTTCTGGCCATTTATTTTTCCGTTACCTTGATGCGTTTTATTGCCTCAGGGCTATACAGTTCGAAAGTAAGGCAACATCAAAGCTCCTTATTAATACTGTTTTCGTGAAATCAGAGGAATCTGCCTTAAAGGTTTAATCAGGCGGAACATCATTTATTTGCTAAGCAAACAGTCTGAATAAAGTTCAAAAGATGTAGAGCAGTTTATGCTCAGCAGACTAAAGGGAGAGGAAGGTGGGACCTCGATTTTAAGCTTCAATCAAAACGCTGAAATGGATTAAAAAAGCTTTAAGTGGGGTGCAAGCTTTGATTTTTAAATCATCACTCTAATCTCCAAAGAACAGATAGGAATGACATACAAACGGGATGTGTTCTCAGCCTTTCAGAATTGTTGTCTATAAAGTCTCGAATTTTTTTTTTCTCCAGGGCTTTTTCAAAACTTTAACATTCTAAACTGTTTACAGTAGCGTTACCTCTTCTGCAAAAGCTAATGATGTATTTGGCGTCTGAACACAGTGGGGTTTTTTTGGGGGGAGGGGTTGTTATTTCTTTATCTTTTCTTAGGAGTTTCTATGTAAAAAATACACGTTTTAGAGTTAAAAAAAAGACTTCAGGATCAGAGTCGGGTTTTAAAAAAATGTTTTGCAATGTCTCCATCTGCAACTGCACCTACTGGTTGATGCTTTACAGAGGTCTAACTCCCTCTATTGCTCTTCTTGGTTCTAGACGACTTTAGGCAAGAAAAAGCGATGAAACTCAGGTTCACAATTCACTCATGATATTTACTAACCGTTAGTATGGAAGCTTGTATTTCTGTATGTATATACACATACGTATACAAACATATGTAAGCATATTTTTGATGAGTGTAACTGAGCTCTTTTTAAAAAACTTTATTTGGGTTCTGCTCCTGGGTTTCTCAGCACTAGCAGCAACTCCCTTAAAATTGAAGAGTGATGCATTATTGAAAGACTATATCAAACAGCTCTGGGGTGCAGCCTTTTCTATGTTGGGCTCTAGATGAAGTCTGACTGTCTGACTGCACATAAGCCTCTAATATGTTAATGGCCGTAGGGGATGCCTAAGGTACCATCTCAAGCTGCTTCGCACACCATATGTCAGGCCGTTAGCCACATGGATCTATTAATCAAAAAGGGGGAGAGAGGGAGGGACGGACAGAAAAGAAGAGAGAGGGAGAAAAGAGAGAGAGAGAGAGAGAGAGAGAGAGAGAGAGAGAGAGAGAGAGAGAGAGAGAGAGAGAGAGAGAGAGAGAGCTTTTAATACCTCACCCTTTGCATTTCTTTCTTTCATTAAAAATGGGAAGATATTAAAAACATAGATTAAAAACCCTAGATAAACCATTCTGTCAAGTTAAATAATCTTTTATACATTTCCACACAATGAAGATAAAATTTTATCTAGTTCTTTAGAAGAAGAGAGGAATTTTACCTCCAAGGGTCTCTTTTAGAGTTACTTTATTGTTGAACTTTTATATGAAAGACTATCTTTATACCAAAAGCAAACGTGTATGGTGTGCATGTGTGTTCATATGTGTATGTGTTTGGGGTGGGTGAGAATTTGGGATGACCAGTTTTCAAGGGAAGATGGGGAAAGGAGAATTGCAAGAATTGTAGTGTGTAAAGGAAAAAGAATTCTCAAAGTCTTGCAAGCAATACCCTAGCCTAAAACTCTTCCTTGTGTGTGTGACATGACAGTTTTCATCATGTCTAGGTCCTCAGATAGTAATTTTATATCTTTCTCCTTTAAATTGACTCTGTGATGAAGGAAACATAGAATCCAAAGGATAACAAAATGTACTGAATTCACTTGGGATAGCATATATACCACTTGGTCTGTAAAGGAAATACTTTATTCTGAAAAGGAGAGAGCATCTCTTGCCCCTGAATGATTAACATAGTTTTCAAAGGGATGATTCTATCTATTGAGTTTCAGGAACATGAATAGTTAGAAAACTTGAACAACCTCAAGTTATTTGTAGTTAATTATGCACTCAACATGGAAGCAGGGGAAAAATACTTTCTTGAAATAGTAATTCTGCTTAAAACTATAGGCATACAAATTCAGAGGCCCCAAATGCATTCATGTATATAGAGGATCTCAGAAAATATGTAAAAAATGAACCATATGTGGATATATAGTCAAAAACTAGAAAAATAAACGTAATACATAGAAACAGAGAAAATTTAGCATTACAAGTAAATTGAGAATGAAAGAAAAAATAATGATTTCTTTTTTGGCTTTTAATGTTTAAAATTTAAATTTTACAGATGACTTATAAAGGGGGATTTGGAGCATAGCCATGAAAGTGTCTTAAAACATTGTTATAAGAAAGATACACAGCAATAGTTAATTTACATGATAAATAAATAAAAGTTTTAAGTTCTTGTTATTTAATATCCAAAGTACGTATAGCTTGTGAAGCTGTATGATACACTCACACTATGTTTATCTGTTTCACCCTTTTCCTCTTACAACCCAGATATATGCTTCATACTATGGGCATACATATATGTACATAATGGTCAAGGAAAGAAATGAGTAAAATTCCCTAATTAAATAACTTAGAAATATATGAGAAAAGGAAAACAGAAGAAAAGATTGTGTGAAGAGATCCAAGAATAAAATACAACAGAGTGGTACATAGAATATGAAAGAACCTCTTATATTAGACATGTACATTTTATGTATTCTTTGAGCTGTAAGTTGATTTCTAATACATTATCTATTTTATATAGGTATCTATATTTCTCTTATATAATGAAGCAACTTATTAGTTCAGAGCAAAAATTTAAGAGGAGTAGCCTTTTTTTTAATTAAAAAGAAAGAAAGTTTAAGGTCTTGAGTTTGTCTGGAAAAGACTGATACCTTATAGAACATATATGTCTGTGTATATGTGTGCGTAAGTATAATTTTATTAAATCCAGTCAAGGGATATATACCAGGGGTCCTAAAGCAACATATTACACCAGAGAGGAGATAAATATGTATGTTACATGATAATCTTGAATTTCTAGGCATAAAAAAGCACTGATTGCCTTTAAATTTTGGTACACTCTATGAACCATCATTTCTTTCCTTTTAGTTAAAAGATAGCTCATATATCTGTCGCTTTAGGTTTCCAAAGACTCGTAACTTAATTCCTTCAGGCTATTCATCAGCACAGTAATTAAACTAGCAAATGGATGTAAATAAAGTGAAATTGGTTTCATGACAGATGAGGCGAAGAGGCCTCTGACATGAAGCAAGGCAGGACAATAATGATTTCTGCAGCATCAGGCTATGGAAGTAACCCCATCTGGATTTATTAGGTGCTGCAAGTGATTTGCTGGAAGCGGGCAAGACAAGAGGACTCACTTTAATTTGACAGAAATTTTGCATCCTAAAGAGTCCATGGAAATGTAAATCCTAGAAGGAAGTTGAGCCAAACTGTAAATATATGTATTGTACAATGAAAGTACTTGCTATTCCTTGTAAAACAGTCAAAATTCCTGAAATTAGAACTACTAACTAAAAGGGCATTAATTATACAATTTCCCCAATATTAGGCAGCAATGAAATGATTAACATATTATTAATTCTCCTGTACCGTTTAGATTACTCATTTATAGGCTTCATATTCAATTACTGAAACAGCCATTTGTGAATTACAATGATTTTTTTTAAATGGCAAAAAGAAAACAAAGGTTCCTTCCTATTTTGTATATGTGTCTCTCTGTGTGTGATGATAGAGAGGGTGGGAAAGAAAACCGTGTGGGTGGGATGGGATGGGGGGGCACGCTTAAATTACTTTGATATTTGTTTTGTCTTTGCTAGTTATTCCTGAAGACAAATATAAACTGGGTTGTAGACATGATAAGAGTTGTTTGCCTCTAGCATTTTGGACTTAGCTGTCCAGAAAGCACGTTTTTATCTGCAAAAGGAAAGGCTTTTTGAAGTTCTCTTTCAGACAAATGCCTTCAAAAATCAAATGAAGATTTCTAGGGACAAGAAGAAATGGGTCTAATAAATGAGAGGGTCCAGTTATGGCACTGAATCTCTGGCTGGGGGTGGGGTGAGGGTGGAGTAAGGAGAGAAGGAGACAAGGCTGGTTTCAACAAGACTCAAGTCAAATTTGACTCACCACTTCCACAGCAAGATGGATGTAATAGAAAGAATAAATACAAGGAGAATTTTCTCAGCAGGGGAAGATTAGTCTCTTTCTCCCGGAAAAGATGAGAAACGAACTGCTTTTTGTTTAAATGTACTTTCAATTATTTAAGCTCCTCTTCGTGATTAGCAAGTGAAAGTAACGGTACGAAGTGAGGAGAGGGGGAAAAAATCTAGGTAAGGCCAGTAGGTTTTCAGTACCCAGGCCAGCTCCCCGTGGCTCTACATCCTCAAATCAGGGTGTTTAACCCGGTAAGATCTATATAAAGGTGAGGACAGAAAAGCCGGAGGAAGGAAGGTGAAGTTGATCAATGTATCCGTGAAATTTCACCGTCACAGAGGCAAAGACACTTGAGTGGAAAGAGCACTAAATGTCTCAGCCCTTCAAAGCTTTTGGACTATGACAAAAAGATGCTTTAAATGAAAATTGTGGAAGACAAAATGATAAAGAAATGTATCTGAGACATAGCCTTTTGCAATTATATGGCTTAAAAAATGCCATCATCCACCCCTGGCCTGCCTCCCTGCGGGTAACTTTTAGAATGCTAAGGGATCTCTATTTATAATAGAACTCAGTTGTTCTCTCAGAATCTGCTTTTTAAATATAAAAAATAGCCTAATTATTTTAAAGTTATTTTAAAATCAGGAGACATAGCCCAGCCTTTTAATTAGAATACTTTATGAATTAGAGATAGCATATGGAGGAGAATGTCAAGAAGAGGGTGCCAGGGGCAGATTCTCGGAAATCTGTATTCATTTCTGTCTCTTATTTGTTCAGTAATCTCTACCATCATAACTAAATCTTGAAGCACTGATGTAGTTCGAGTTGTTGTTGACTCAACGTCAAAATTCAATCACTGGGGGTTTTGCATCAGCCGGGCTACTTATTTGTCTAATAAATCCGTCATTTTGTAAGAAAAATATTTGAGCAGCCGTACTTGACCTCTTGGTATCTACAAGTCACATTTATTTCTACCGGTTTACAAATGCAAAATCGAGATGATCATCTAATGCTGTGTTGATTTCTGATTGGATTTTAGATGGAAATGTCTATTTTAAATACGTTGTGATTAAATTGTACATATAATAGAATTCATGCATTTAAAACTGATTCCTGCTTTGAAACTTAAAAGCCTGGATTGCTTCTCACACATACCAGTGCCAAATTAAAACAAACAACAAACAAAAACCTAGGTCATCTCCTATTGTAAGACTTTATTAAAGCCACAGATCTACTGCGAAAGTTATTCTTTCCTAGAAATAGTTCTTTCACTCACTGATATTAGATAAAGAAGCACCTAAAAGTTTCAAGCTTTGTAAGTACAGCATCCACTGGAGAATTCATTCTTGATATTTTGAATCTCATTGCTACGATGGTACATATTGCCAATGTACGTCTAAAGAATTAGTTAAGGAAAATGATGCCCAAATCAGAAAGTTGATAATCAAAAACCTCATTAGGCTGCCTATTTGATTGAGTTACTTTTACTTCTCAATTTACTCCCCAGACAAAAGGATTAGGTGACTACTTGAAAACATTCTATCCTCTTCCTCTGTCCCCACCATAAGCCAAAAAGAACCTTGTAAAAATTCAAAATATTTCTGGACACATTGGAAAGGGCAAATCATTCATTAGAGACCCACTCTGTGCTGTTTGAAGAAATAAAACATGACAATTCTCTATTTTTTGTATTCACAGTGCACAATCACTTTCGAGTTTATAATACCACAATAAAACTGCACTGAGGTGCCTCTTCCTTCAGAAAAGAGAAGTGAAGGATCAGCACCAAACTAATGGAAAAAACCATTTTTTTTTTTTGCCAATTTGGAACGATGGCTAGGCTATCTGAGTCTCTTAAATCAAGGAAAAGTTGAGATACTGAAGTAACTCATACAACTTCCACTGCTGAGTGATTCAATCCTTTTGGGGGAATCTTGGATTTATCCTTTGGAGGAAATGGGATGGAAGTGGGAGGTCATGAACTGGTGGAATGTGATCTCAGAGAAAAGATTGGTAAAATTACTGGAGTTGAGGATTATCTGTGGATGTTAACATATATAGTGATGTAAGTTGGTGGTGGTGACTGGGCAATAAGCAGTTCTCCTAAGATCATAGAACTAGTTCAAACTCCTTTATTTTTAAGATAAGGAAACTCATATTGAGAAATGTCAAATGCATTGTCCCAGGTCATATAGGTAGTAAGTAGTAGAGCTGAGATTGAAACCCAATTAATCTAACTACACTCCAAGGTTTTTTGTGTTACACTACATAGTTAGTAGCTGGGCAAGGGTAGAAAATGTATGCACATTTTCTTTAGTTTCCTTTTAACTTAATTTGTCTGACATGAATTTAGTGGTTTGACATTCAAAACCTAGGGAAACTGGGTTAAACTTAGCTTACTTTAGCCTAGCTGAGAGCAATTTCACTTCAGCATACTCCTCCTTAGCTTATCCTTCTCAAATCATCTCTCACTCTTAGTATTTTACCCTTCTCCTTGGGAGTGATGTTTCTATCCCTACCCCTAGTCCTATCCTAGAGTTCTCTCTCATTGTCAGAATCTTGGGTTTCTGGGTGATACAGGTTGAGTTGCCCAAAGTTCAGGGAGGTGAGCGTTAGTATAGAGGAGACCAAGTGATGTAGTAGCAGGAACTCCACTATAGTGCCATCTCCCCAAGGTTGAGAGGGCAGAAATACAAAAACCATAGGGTGGAACATGGAGATAATCTTCTTCGGGTCTTCTGAAGAGTGGAGAAGGGAGAATTTAGGGGAAAGAGAACTGAAGAAAGTGTTACTTAGGAACCCATTGGTCCTTACTGTCCAGCAAGGATTTGGGCTGAGGTGTCCCAACAGAGTTTGCACTGTCAGTGGAATTGGGGATGAGGGTCTCTGAAAGACTGTGGCTGATCTGCTCCTGTTCCCCATGGCAAGTCACTAATGATCCCCTGAACTTTTCAAGAGCTACCCCTTACTTGGGTTTAAGGAGTTCAATATCTAACATTTTGCTCAGGATGTTGTGTGATATCCTGAATAATTTTATGCCTTCACTTCCTTACGGCTAAACACCTTGTCCAAACCTCTTTAGTATTTAGCTGTCAAGGCTCCATCTCACTGAGAGTAATGGATGGGATCTGGAGAAAGTTTGTGGCTTTATTCCTTCTCATACTATGAACTCCAGAGCCTTCTTCCAACTCTCTTCACCTATATAAGCCTCAGCTTCCCTTTTGCAATCCTTAATCTTTTAAGCTGTTCTGCTGAGAATAATACCTCGATCCTGGGACATGGGGGTGGGACATTTACAATGTATTTAATGAAGTATTACAAGGACATTCAAGCAAAATTTTAAAGCCCTACATTTCCTCTTCCTACTTAGATAGAATATTACAGGATTGTGGAAACATACTTTTATAGCCTTTCTCCCTATTCAGCAAAAAGGACACAAGGGATCTCTCAACGCACGTATAGACAAGGAGGTAGCATCTTATAATGGAAAACAGACTGAATCTGGAAGTCAGAGAACCTAGGTTAAAATCCCATATCTGATGTTTACTACCTGAGTGAGGCACTTCATTGATTTGCATTTCATCTCTAAAACGAAGCAGTCAGATTAGATAACTTCTGAGGTCCCTTCAAGCTCTAGAGCTATGATGAAATGACTTGTGGATAAGGAAAATGAGGCCTAGTGAAGTGATATGTCCAAGGTGTTTAGCACAAAGACAACTTTGAACCTAATCTTCTTATTCTATCTTTTAAATTATTCTCGTGTGGCATACATATAGAGCATTTTGTTGGAAATGGAGTGCAGGTACAAGAAAGTGAAAAAATAAAATTATTCAATAAGCCTTATAATCTGTCAGACTGACATAGTAAATTACTGGCCTGGTTTATTTATGTTCTACCACCCCTACTCAGGTCTTATGAAGAGATGGTGCTGGATGGTCCTAGATTTTCTCCTCTAATTCTTTACTTAATCTTGAGGCATGTAGGCTAACTCAGAAAACTGTATTTGGTGGCTGGGTACAGTTGGGAATCAATTTGATTAAAGCAAGTTTAAAAAGTTCACAAAAAGTTCTCGTCACTCTTCTCTCGGTTTTTCAATTATTCTTTTAACTTGACCTAACTTAAGAGTTCCCTTTTGTATCCTGTGTCAAAGCACCAATCAACAAGTATTTATGGAGTACCTATTATATGTGAGACACTTGGTTTGGCTTGGTGGCCTTTGTTGCTGATAGCAAAGATTGGAAATAGGAAAAGAGGTGAGTGCTAGATTTTTTCCCCTTTCCAGTGCCCAGGATGTTTTTATTTGGTTGCAATAATTCCAGAACAACATGGCATTAGATATCATTGCTCAGAAAACCCAGCCCATGTATATAAAAGTATTAAGACAAGGGTAGTTCCTTTTGAAATTGGTTTTCAGCAGCTTTAAGTAGTTGCCAGTGTGAACTTTTTAATGAGAAGAGTACCAGAGGAGAAAGGAGGAAATGTTCCAGCAGATTGAAAATATTAATGTTAGCTTGTGGAAATAGATGTAATAGGCTGCACTTATTAACAACTTATAAAAGCTTAAATCAATATAAATTAATTTAATTATGATTTGTAATTGCATTATGCATGATCAATTTGAAACACTACATTAAAGATAATTAGAGCTGGGTGCCAGTCACTCATCACTCCCCTAATAGCTTAATGAAAAGGAATGTCATGTACCACCTTTGGGTTGAACCTGTAAATTAGGATAAATGCTTATTTTCCAATAAAAAGTGTGGTAAAATAATTGTACTTTTAATAGACATTTTTATGACTCAATTGTAAATTTGTAATGGATTTTTTGTATTTTTTATTATTATTTTTCCATGAACTTAGTTAAGTATTTATTAGGGTTGATTAAGCTGTTGGAATGTTTCAGCATCAGACCTCAAGGATTTGAATGAAGACTAACTTTTATGTAAAAATATCATGCTGTCCTCGGGAAGCTTGTGCCAAGAGGTCACTGCAGATGGAGGTCCTAACTTAGCATAATGGGTTTAACATTTCCATGACATCATCAGGGAATCTGAAAGGAGTCTAAGGATAATCAGAGTGGTCATTCAGAAGAACAGTAAATATTTTATGAGGATATATAGAAGACAGGAAAGATGGTCAGAAAGGTGAATCTATGCTCCTTAGTGCTCTGTGAAGGAGGCTTTTCAGTTACTATCAGTGTTGAAAGAACCACTGCATATTCTTGTATTAATAAGGCATAGCTTGATTCTATGAGCAGAACCAAAATTAGTTTTTCATTTATCCAGGCTAATTTTTATTTCCTGAACTCTACATTTTGGTAACTTTATGTATATCTTGGAATATGAATATAGGAAGAGAAATCTATTCATTATCAACTTCAATACTTTATAATGCAAATTGTTGATCACCTAGTTGCTTCTAGCTTTGAAATAAAAGTCCATTTACTGTTAAGTTGATAACAATTGAGATAAACTGATATATATTCTAAAAGATATCAGGCTTATGACTTGGATTAATATAGTGAACTGTATCAATTTATTAGTCTTATTTTCTTACCCTTTGGTAAACAGTTGACTTAGTAGCTACAATATATTGCCTGATGGGATATTAATTTTGGCACATTTTCCAAATATTGTAGTGAGTCACTAACTCTTAGAACTCTCCTTTCTTAGTTTATACAGGCTTTATATTTCTAAAAATTAAGTCAGACATTAAACAATGGAAAACATTTTTTATGACTTTGGTATTTGAAAAATTGTCCTTTTTCAGTGTTCAGATGTCTGTAAAAATCTGATGCCATTGCTTCTCACTCCTGATGTTGAGATTCTGAGGTTTGCTCATTCTTTTCACTAAGCTTTGCTAACATATACAGCATTAACAGCTTCAATTACATGGTTTGAATGTAATAACATTAAAGCTGAACAGGTTTTTTTTTTAATTAAGGAATAAATACTTATGTCAGAACTTCCAATTGGAATGAACCTTTTTGTTTTCCCTTAAATTTAACTTTCCTCTTGATATAAAACATCATGTTTATGGCATTGGAAATCAAAGTCCTAATTTTCTTTTCTTCACTGTAAGGGAGATTTAAAGAAATAAATGCAGAAAAGAATTAGGGATTTAAAATTTCACCAAAATTAATGAAGCTTGATTTTCTAGACTCTCAAAATTATTATCTTGTGTCCTGACCTCTCTCTGGAGTTTTAACAACATGCTGGAAATAACCTGAACATTCTATTCTCAGCTCAAACTAAACATGTAAAAATTACAATCATTATCTTCCCCCCCAGATCAGTTACTTTCCCTGTGTTATTTATTTTTGTTAATAATTCCTTCTTTTAATCATAGAAATTTGAAATTTGTGTGTCACCCATGACTTCTTTTTCACCTTTATACTCTCTCCAGCTACACCCAGTTGTCAAGACTATCTTTTTTTTTAACCTCCCTGAAGACTTTTACATTTAACACCCTGTGTTCCCACTGACACTATCCTAGTACAAATGTTCATTGCCTTTTATCCGGAAGTACTGTAGTCATCTTTTTAATGGGTCTCCTCCCTGGGCTCTCCTTCTTCCAATCTGTTCTACACACTGCCTTTGGATTATTTCTCCTAAAGCATCACCCTAAGCAGGTCACTCAAATATCTTCAAGTGTTTTTCACTGACCTGTTGACTTTAGGCCAAACTGTAAAGTCTGACATGCAAGGCTTTTCACAGTCTGGCCCCAATCCTCTTTTCCGACAGCCTTGACTCCTGTTTCATACACACACACACACACACACACACACACACACGCACACACATGTTTTCACCTAGTTCCTATAATGTATACTTGTCTTTTTACCTTTCTGCCAAACTAAGTAGGTTATTTGCTCTTTACCAAGCATACACATTTGTCTTTCCCACCTTCTGCCTTTTCTAAAGTTTTTTCACTCCAGCTGGAATGAACCATGCTCCACAAAGAAATGTTAATCACCCTATTCTTCAATGACTAACAAAAGTTCCATCACCTTCTTGAACCCTTTCCAACCAGAAATGATCACCTTCTCTGAATTTCTCTAGTACAGTGATTTGCATTATAAACTCCTGCACATTTTATCTTTCCTGCTAGACTCTAAGAGCCTTCATGGTGAGAATGCACTTTATTTATACCTGTATCTTCTTGTAGTACCTAGTAAGGTGCCTTGCACTTAGAAGATGCTGAATAATTGCTAGCTGAAAGAATGAATGAACTAACAATACTTTCCCCAATGCCCTTACTGAACCAATGTAAATACTACAGTCTCATTCTCCCATTTTATATTCTCTCCTACTCTGATGATTTTATATTCAGAAGGACAAATGGCAACATTGACCTTTTCAAACCTGAGTTATTCTCCTCTTTATATTTATATCTTATAATTATATTGTGCCAATAAGAATTTGGTCTCCACTGAGTTTTTACTTTAAAACAATTTAAAATAAGTTAATATTACAAATGTTATAATTGCATTTCCTTCATTTATGGGAACATGATTTGAACAATTACAATTTGTCATTATATCTGATTATGGATTGATTTCATAACTCAAAACCTAATGAACTTTACTCAGAAAGTCTAATTGTCGCTGCTACTAAGGAGAGCCCTCAAATATACCCTCTCCTTTGCTCCCTTTTATTAAAATCTCTGTTCTTGAAATTTGGTCTATTTGCCGGATTCTAATTCAAGATGATCTCTGCTTGATTTATGTCTTCTTTCTCCCCTATGCAGCCACTGAATATTGCAATGTAAAGCTTTCCAGCAAGTGGACTAGTCAAAAGTCAAATAAATCATTTCTTTATAAGACTCAGATTTGAAAGCTCCAGTTAGAAGGTTTTGCTTCTTGGCAAGGGGACTCAGCAAATTTTTCTGCCTGACACATTTTATAACTCTTCAGAGCAGGTATGTCACTAACTGCAGTTGACAGTACCCTTTCCTTCCTTCCCCTACCCCATCCACCTTGGTGCCATGCTATGCAGTAGGTAGGACATTCTAAGAATGCTTTTTGATGGCAACCAACTAATTGATTGAACCTATCATCTACTTGATGTATCATATACTACAGCGCATTTTACAGGACACTGGCACCTATTGGTATTCAGTAAGTAAAAATAGCCTTAATAGCTGTCCTTTAAATGGCTCGCCCCAGTGCATTACTAACCTAAGGTGAGATTTTCTGCATCTGTTGTCACATTGTGAAACAAACAAATCTCACTCTGGCTTAAAAAGTGGGGAAAGATGACTATCAGTTGAACTTCTTTTTATTCCAATGGCTGTATTTAGGATGTAGTTTCTGCTGTTCTGAGGGGGAAACCCCCCTTAATATGGAAATGCAAAGTGGTTTAGACCAAATTATTTTCATATTAAGCAGTCTAATCAGAAAAAAAATAAAGGAAAAGAACTGGTCTATAGCCCTTCCACAACATGTCATGTAGAGGAGCCACAGCTACCAAATATTTTGTTTAATCTAAATCAAGGTTTTCTTCATTATTTGAACTGTGCTGTGCATTGTAGAGGCCAAACAAAGAGAATATAAAAAAAAGAAAGAAAGGAAAGGAAAAAACCCTCAAAGCTACGTCTCTACAGTAAAATGTAGAAACATTAAAAAAAATTGGATTAGGAAATAGATGAATATAATGACCTTCCTTACTCTCGATCATATGCTGCCAGCTAAGTGTTTGAGTCTGAAAAATTGCACTAATGAAGCTATTTGAAAGCTTTTGTGGACAACTGCTTCCTCTTTGAAGATTAAATGAATGATGTTGATGTGATTAATCTTAGTGCAGGGAGTGATGCAGCAGCCAGAAAATACCTTGGTGATTTTCATAATTAAACTGAATCAACATTTCAAAGAAATGCCAGTGTTATCACTTGTATATTAGAATTATATTCATTAGACAGAAGAAACAAATAATTTGAGCAAACAAGATTTTCCTTTCGGTGTACTGAGACTTCTGTCATGTCTCAGAGTATCTGACTATAAATCATTGTTACTATTTAATTTTAGCCTGCCTTTTTAGTAGTAGTTGTTGTGTTTGCTAATGATTCAAAGTAGTTTTCTTGTTCCTGATTTTTCTTATTTTTAGGCCCATGATTTTTCTTCTTTTCCAAACCCTAACTTTAAATTAGTGACTTTATGATGACATCCTTATCTGTAAAATGGAGATGAAAATACTTGCCAATCCCATAGGATTGAGTGCAGCAAAGCATCTGCAATTTCTAAAGCACATAATACCTGTGAACTCTTACTATTATTATCTTTTATTTGCATCAGATGGCTACATTGGATAGTATTCTTAGCCTTGATACATTCACATTTTTTAATAAAGTGTCATTTAGAGCATCTTTAGTTTTCTGACAGGATATAAAATGTGACTATTGGCATCTTTGTTTTTATGTGTTAGGTCTGTCAGTGAGAAGTTATTATCACTTTTTACTTATTTGCTATTAAAATAAAAAAAATTAATCAAGAGCTTTCTTCCCTTTTACTTTGGTCACACAAGGAGAGTGATCTGGCAATGGGCCAGATTTCCAGAGTGCTTGGTAGCCTAGTTAATCCAAGGAAGAAATCACGCACTCCATTTCCAAACTGAGGAACTAGAGGAAATTGCTTCAGTAGACCAACTGGAAACAGTTCTCCTACCATCTTAATGGAAGTACAAGTGAGGTCCAAGGGTTAATGATTGGTGCATCAATAGAAATCCAGTGTATGGCTTGTTCTATCACCACTTCAAATTATTTTAAAGGTTTCTAGGTGACTTTTGGTAACCCTGATATTTGCAGTGTTCTTTTAGCTGTCGCACAATCTTTCCCTTCCTAGTTGTTTAATAGAAAAAGAGGAATGACTTCTTTAACTTAGTGGATAAAGAACTGGTGTTTCTCTTCAGGGAGCCCAATTTTAGTTCAACTTATAATCTTAAGTGAAATGAGTTTTGGCTGCTGTCTCTAAGTCACTCGTGGTTGGAAAGTCACAGACACAAGCTATTTTGCCTTGGCCTTAGAGGAGAAGAAAATGCTATAGTGATAAGATGCAAGGCTTTTCTATGACAACTAGCTCTGAAACAAAACTTCTTACAATATTGCACGCCAATGTGATTGAAGACGCCTGTGCATACACATGCACTGCTAGAAGGGATGGGCTAAAACATCATCTCACAACCTGGAACCTGTTGGGATTCTTCAGGTATTTGTCTTCATGAGCATGCCTGTGATACCAGACAGTCACCCCATACCTAGAAGTTGCCAGTTAACCATGACAGCAAATGAAAAATGAGACCTAGCTCACCATGTGCAGGACCGTGGGATGCTCACTTGAAACAGCCTTTACAACACACTCAGACTACCCAAATCAAATCAGAACTGTTAGGGTATGAGAAACTCATTTTTACAACACATCATTCCTCCCTCTTGCTAAGCATCTCATCAGCTGCAACAACGGCAATCTAGAGAGAGAAACGTATAATTGGGAATGACCGAATGCTGGGATGAAGAGTTGGTAATGACTGAAACCAGTTACTTAGTCACAGCGCATTTTAGGTGATGATCTTTAGAGGAAGATGGAGAGGTCAGATGAAAAGTCTATTTGGCTGGAAAGAGGCTGCCTCACAGCACAGAAATGAATAAGCACTATACTAAGTTTTTGCAAAAGTTTGTGGGGTCATCTATTCCTTCCCACCTCAAAATTCTTTTCTTCAGTGAAAATGCTCTGTTCTCCTTCAACATGAAAATTTAATGTCTGCCTGTGTGTCCTTGGTTTACTTAAATTCAGCTACATATTAAGGATGCATGCCCATAGCCATCAGTCCCAAAACATGGTACCCCAAACTCCTGATTCATGCTTATCTTCACTCTCTCCACGGGATTCAGAGTAGAAGAGGCTATGGGCAAACCACTGCACATGGTGTCTCATGCTTTGTTATGCTTTAGGAGTGATAAGATTTATCATGTTTTTGGGTGGGGAGTATGCTATCTTTCAATTTTTGCCTTAAGATCTATATTTTTAGCTTTACCACTCTTCAGATTTGAAGAAAGACTATTGTTTTGTCTGTTAAATCTATACCTTAGGGTCTTTGAACTTTACAATTTGGCAGTAAGGTGAAAGAAGTAAGCTAGTTCAGCACAGACTAGGGAACCATCCCTTATGGGGCTTACTACTAGTTGTTTATTTTATCTATATATTGCCATATAGTGGCAGACCTGGTGGGGACTTTTTACAAAAGTAAAAAATGCAATAGGCAAACAGAGGAACAGGTGTGTGGGTGGGTGTGTTTACATACAAATATACTCATATTTATATACATTGTGTGTGTGCGGGGTGGTGATAGTGGTAGTGGTGGTGGTGGTGGTATTAAACTAGTAAGTAAATTATCACGGCTACTATGTCTATACTTGTGTGTTTATGTTATCTAATCCAAATGTCTCTATTTTTACTTGAAATTTCCTATGTAGGTGTATGTTTCTTTTAGTTTCTCTGTATCATCTATGCCTATATCTGTAGAGGGCCGGCTTTGGGGAGTTGGAGGGCTTAGGCCAGCCCGGGTCTTACCTGCAGCTTGTACTAAGCCTGACAGCTGTGAAACTCAGGATGTCAGCTCACCACCCCCCTGTTCTGTCTCTTGAGAACAGGATGCAGGAAGGGAGGAAACGGATGGGGTACCAGACAGGGCGCAGGAAAGAATGTAACAGACAAGGTACAAGGAAGTAAGGAAATCACTTAATTAGATTTGTACTTTTCATGAATGTTACTATTGCTTGATCCAGTACTATATAAGCCTGAGCCCTCAGATCAATAAACAGAGTTTGTTCTTCACTGCTCTCACCTGGCCCGTGATTCTTTCTCTCTTCACACTCTGCTGGCATCAGACCACAGCCGGGGACGCAGGCACTCCCGGCATATATCTGTCCCTAATTACTTTTCATAAGGAGTTTCTTCACCAATATCTCCCCTCAGCAATGAAAAATCATAAGCCCAGAAGCCACAGCTTGGGAAGCATGGATGATTTAACGGTCACTCATCTAGGATATTATTTGTCACCTAATATAGGAGGGAAAAGATTTTTGGGGATCTGATCTGACCAAGTAGAGACAATCCAGCCTAGAGTTGAATAGGAAAAGAACTGAAATTGGGATGTGAGTGGTTCTGTGTATAAGTGTTTCTGTTTGGATGTATGGGAGAGAGTGTCAGTTGTGGAGAGTTTGAAAAGGGTAGAGGTAAGCAAGGAGGAAAAGGGGGCGGGGGATGAAAAGTATGTTTAGAAAATGGCTCTTCCATCATTTAATAAAGATAGAACACCATACTGTTCAAGACACTCCCTGTCTGGAAGGTTTTGCATTTATCTAAGGGAAGCCCTTCAGGAGACACCCCTCCCCCCCACCACAAGTGTAATTTACCAGAGTTGTCTGCTGTCCAGTTCCATAGAGCAAAAGGCGGAAAGAGATAATTGCTCAATAAATCATTCCTACCAAGTAACTTTTTTTTCTTTTCTGGAACACTTTAAGAAGTTGGAAGCAATTGAGAGGTTATGAAATTGCTCCCTGTTCTCTATCCAATATTCTGTAATGCTCTTGAGTTTCCGAGCTATCCTCCTTGTCCCTGTATCTTAGGCTCACCATTAGCAAGTCCAACATTCAATACTTTCTTCCTCTTCATTCTGTTTCTTGCTAGGTGCTTTTATGTGTGAGCATTTTCTCTCTGAAGATTCAGATCATTTCCATTTAACACACCCCTCCAACTTTCCCCAAATCTCCTGTCCTTTTTCTGTTAGCTTACATTTCACTGCATTTGGAGTGGAGTTGCTTGTAGAATGGTCTTTGGGGAAAAAGAATTTATGTTGAAAAAACACCTGACCCTTTGTCATTCATAACTTTGGACGAACACAGACATCTGGGATGAATCTACCAGAAATACAAACAGCAAGCCATCTATGACTTAGCACCTTAGTTCTAGGGAGTTATCTGAGACTCAGAAAAGTCCAATAATTCATCTAGGATCACACAGCTAGTAAGTATAGAGATGATTTTTAACCCAGGTCTTCCTGATTCCAAGTCAATTGCTTTAGCTATCATACTATTCTGTCTATATGTTTAGGCAACCACATATCCACAGGAATTCAAGGTCCATGTTGAGATTAATAGATAACTATTGTGAGTAAAGTTGATAAAATTTGACACATGGTCAAAAGGGTGGAAGATGTCTATGGAAACTTCCACATCTAGCTATTATCTCTTTCCACCCTTTCCTCCACTTGAGTTTTCCATTGATTGAGCTTTTCTTGTTATCTTTTTCCCCTCATTTACTTATTTCAGTTGCTAAAAGAGTAGCAGATAATGTAGTGTGTATCCTCTGCCTCTAGGGTTCTTCCCTTTCACTGGAAGTGAAGGCTCCTCTCAGAATCTGCATTTAAGGAGGGTGCCCAGGACAGCCATCCCTTCATTTCCCACCAGGCTGCCCACCTCTGGACTTCTCTGGACTTCTCCATTATGCCTGGCACCCTTTTCTACTTTTCAAGTTCATTTTGTGTATCCTCTTCCCCATTAGAATGTAAGTTCTTTGAGGGAAGGGATTTCCTTTTGCTTGTATTTGTATTCACAGTGCTTAGTACCCTGCCTGGTGCATAATAAGCCCAATAAATGTTTGTTGACTGAGTGAATGAATGTAGGTATTCAGAATATCCCTTGTCCATATTGTAGATTAGTAAAACATGCTGTCAGGTTGATGTTTTATAAGCTCATCCTATGGCAAGTCAGAGGGCACTGCCTTGTACCTATAAAAGTGCACTTATTAAAGACTTATAAAAGCTTTCCATTACATGTTTCTATTCCTCCTAACAAACTTATTTTCGAGCATTTCCCATCATGCACCATGCATTCCAGTTAGACTTATTGCTGTCCCATGAATACACTATATTCATTCCCACATTTGTGCCTTTACACGAATAAGTTCCTTTTAACTGAAATATCAACCTGCCTCTCCTCTGTCTCCTCTCTTACCCATTCTTCAAACCAAGCTCAATTCCTGACCCCTCCATGAAGTCCCACCTTAGCTCCTATAGCCCTCATTCATTTCCTTCCATAACAAGTCCTTAAGTATAAGTTGCCTCATATAGCATGCTGATTATTTCATGAATGTCAATTTTTTGTCTTCTCAACTAGATTTTAAATTTGGGGGTAGAAACCACCTTTCATAGTTCTCTGTCATCTACAGAACCTTCCTAACATAGTATAGAATATCTAGTAAGTACTCAATAAATGCTTTCTAATTCATTGTTTTATTATGTAGAAAAATAATTTCTGGAGTACCAAATAGTATGGGAAATTCACCATCAATGTCATTTTGAGAGTCACTTTTTATCACTTTCATTCTCACAAGGCTGGGCCTTCTATTCTTCCATTATAGGAGATGGACCAAAATAGGACTCCAAGTTCATAGACTGAATGATCCAGTTTTTTCAAAGAGCCCTTGACCTTAAACGAAAGTCAATAGGTTGTAGGATGACTCTTTCCTGTAGAGACTTATTACATCTATATCAATGTCAGACACCTATCTTTTCATTTAGGTATGAACTTCCTGCCTCAGCCCAGGGTCTAACTTGTTTGTTGACTTTGATTAATTATAAACTTAAGACATTTGTAAGCATTAACTTATTTTTGATTTCATTTTTTTCCTCTCTTCCTGTTTCCAAAGGAAAAAAAAGGAAGATTTCAAACTGGGACAATAAGAAGACTGAAATGGAAGTAATGAAAACTAAACATTGGTGTTTGGCAATACTTATTTCACTTTTGAGGTTTTTATATCTTTAGGTCTATTTGTTGATTACAAAAGTAACATTGACATAACCAATCAAGAAGTATTCTGGCCTTCCACTGTCACTTGAAACATTAAAATGAAAGCTAGAGAAATATATGTAGTCTATAATGTAAGGACACAATAGATAATAATGATGCCCCCTTTGACCAACTGGAATTATCTTTGTATTTTAGAAATTTTAATGCTTAGCATCCACTAAAGTTTTACTCTGAATGTCTCATTGTGACACAGGGATGAGCTAGGCTTTTGTAGGTTATACCAGTAGAACATAAACAGTGGCAAGCCAGAAAGGCTTTGAGTTCAGGAAAGGCAATGGATTATATGTCTAATATGTGAGGAGGCAGCTAGAAGACTTAAGGGATACAGGGCTAGACTTGGAGTCAAGAAGACCTAAGTTTAAATCTGGCTCTATGTGTGATCCTGGGCAAGTAACTTTGTCTGCCTTAGTTTCCTCATCTGTAAAATGGGATAATAGTAGCACCTGTCTCCCAGGATTATTGTAAGGATAAAATGCGATAACCTTTGTAAAGCATTTTACAAACCTATAAATACTATCATAATGATGATGCTGATGGCCCACCTTGCTAAATTCAAAAAAGCTTATTGACACAAGGTTGGCTGCCAAATTATTATGAATTGCCCCCCTCAAAAAAAAAGTTAAAAAATTTCATGGAGAATATGTGCCATGACATGGAGATGTTGAACTTTTCATTGATGGAGGAAATACTCAACACAATGAAATCACAGGTTTTTGAAGTGTTAAAATGGCAACACTTTAGAATCCCAATCTTGACCTGTTTGAATAACATTTCTCTGGGCATGAATGTGGAATGGTGGTGGTACTTATATCCTATAAGGGATATAGTTGGAATAGGCTATGCTTGTTTTCTAACTGAGCAGCTACCTTAAGATACACTAGAAACAAAGATATTTCTTGCATCAACAAGTCTTTTTCTTATCTTGGATCTATATCATATATAGTTGTTTACTTAGAGAATAAGGAAACTTGCTTCTATGAGGTAAGAGTCATGGATGAATAGCTCACATAATCGGAATAATCCTAGTTCATTCTTAAAACATGCTTATTATTACATTGGATTTTCACACCGCTTACATTTTCCAGTATATCCCTGCAACTCACATTTTCATAGTGCTTTACAGGTTATACAACACCAGCAGTCTTATTAGATGAGGAGCATCAGAATTAAAATTCTCATTTTCTAAGAGAAATGGTTGAGAATAGAGGTTGTACTGCAAATCCTGTATATGGTGAGGCTACAAGACCACCTTCCTATGTGAACTCAAATAGACTGTTGAACTTAATTCTCTTCCTGGTAAGGAGCATCCCAGGTGCAGGTGGGGGATTTCATAAAGTTACTTTACATGCCTGTAGAATAGGCAAGGCTGTGAATTGACAATGCAGCTCAGAAAAGTGATATGAGCCAGGTAAAGTATGTATGAATTGTGAGTGTGTGTGTGTGTGTGTGTGTGTGTGTGTGTGTGTGTGTGTGTGTGTATGTGCGCATGTGTAGGCGAGGGAAAGGGGATGAAGGAATCGGGGTAATGGAACAGAATGACTGTGAGAAGATCTCATGCCATACTCCTGTAGTCTAGCCTACACTTCCAACTGGGCACTCCATCTCTTGTCCTGGGGTACTGAGTGGTGAGACTTTATCACTTCCAGCTCAACTCAGAACTATACCCCTGCTGCTCCTCAGTCATCTTCATGCAGTGATATCATGTCTCTTTGCTTCCCACTCCAATTCCACCTGTAACTCTGGGAATAATAACAAATTAACACTATCATTCTGCATAAGGATTTGTCAATCAATTAGCCTATGACTTCATTCATCATCACTTTGGCTTTCCAGACCAAAACACCCTTCCCTGGATAGTTGTTAAGGGAAGGGTTTACCTTTTTAAGAAATACTTTTAAAAGAAATTATTTATTTATTTTTAATCTATGGAATAAAACAAGCATTTCCATAGCACAGTATAATAAAAAAAAAAGATCATTGCACATGAAACTGCAAACCTGTTATGTACAACTTGCTATTCCTTTTAAATATATAAAAAAGTTATAATGTAAATTTCTTTCTTTTTCTTTTTTCTTCCCTTGGCTTACCCCCCACCCTAAAGATGGCTACCATTAAACACAAATATACATATATATATGTATATATATGTAAAATTATTCTATACATGCTTCTATTTATCACTTCTTTCTCTGGATGCAGATAGTGTCTTTCTTCATATGTCCTTTATGGTTAATTTGGGTATTCATAATAGTTAAAATGACTTATTCACCATTTTACCTCTTTCTTTAGTTTCTTTTTCTTCCTTCTTTTTACTTTCTTTGTTTCCTTCCTTCTTTCTTCATTTATATAGAACTTTAAGGTTCACAAAATATTTTGCAAAATTTTTCTCATTTTATTCTTACAGCAACCCTAGAAGGTATGTGCTATTACTACCCCAATTTACAAATGAGGAAACTGAGGCAGACAGCAGTTAAGTGATTTGCCCAGAGTTACACAGCCAGTGTCTGAAGAAGGATTTGAGCTAAAGTCTTCCTAACTTCATTTCTAGCACTTTTCACCTTATCACTTACCTGTATTTGAATTTGTATCCCCAGCACTTAGCACCATGCTTTCTATATCATAAGCACTTAATGTATCCTTTTAAATTCATTTATAACAATGAGCCCTGTCTGAAAATGGAATAGCCTTCTTAGGGAGGTAGTCAGTTTTCTCTCACTGGAGGTCTTTGGGAGTATGGATGACCGCTTCCTGGATATGTTTTATGTGTGTTCCTGCTTTGTTACGGTATGGACTAGATCAGGGGTGGGAAACCTGTAGCCTCAAGGCCACATGTGGCCTTCTAGGCCCTTGAGTATGGCCTTTTGATTGAGTCCAAGTTTTATAGAACAAATCCTTTTATTAAGAGGATTTGTTCTATGAAGTTTAGATTCAGTGAAAGGGCTGCACTTGGGGACCTGGAGGGCCACATGTGGCCACAAGGTTGCACGTTCCCCACCCCTGAACTAGATGCCCATTAAAGATCCCTCCAACTCTGATATTCTGTTACTCTATCCATCCAGAGTGGCATATGGCTATCTCCTGTGTGAATTCAGAAAATTCATTATTGCTACCCCATATTCAGTAACTTTTTTTTACAACTGTATAAATTATCATGAGGATAATAAAAATGAAGCTCCAGTTACTGCAGTATATTTTATGTTTGTGTTTGATAGGTTGATTTATTCCTTAAAACTTTTTATTGTAGAGGAAGGAGGGGAAGGGAAGGGACTGTGAATTTATGTAATGCCTACTGTGTGTCAGGAGAAAGATGAAGGCTGTCCAATAGAAGGGTTTGATTTATCATGACTTAAGAATTTTTCATTCAATAAGATGACCCATTAAAAAGAAGTAGCATTTTCAATTACACAGCCTAGCAAAATATATCTAAAATATGTTACAATTCAAATGGCCTTTGCTGTAGAACCCTCAAATGGTCTAAATTTTTACATAATTCCTATTAGACCCAGATACCAAGTGTTAGTAACTGTGTAGCTCAGACCTTCCTCTTATTTCTTTTTCAGAACACATGCATCAACATAGCCCTCTATTGAAGCTGCTTCTAGAGGTCACACAACCAATTCGGCTTCCTGTCTCTCTTTCCCAGCTCAACCTTATTCCCTGACCTAAATACATTTCTGCCGGACTTCAAGATTCAGAACATCTGTCTACAACCTTTTGCAGAGTCTCTCTAGAGGCCTAGTTTTGCTTTTTTCTTTTTATCATCTATTTCTGACCACAGAGGAAGCCATGAACACACCGAGTTTCTTTGCATGTGTCAGATTGCCTTACTGTTAGTGATAACAATTTAAGCCTTCATGACCAGTTTCTCTGCATGTTCCTAATCTGTATCATCACCTAGTACATCCGGGGATGGTGGAATAGTTTGTCTGGGAGAATACCTCAGTTTCCTTCACAAATTCATCTACAATGTAAATTCTATGTAAGTCTTTTTTTTTGGGGGGGTAGGGGGGGAGGGCATTCTATCCTTTTTCCAAATCACTGGATTAAAAGTCAGAATACTTTCTAGAATTATTTACCCATATTCACAGAATTTATTGAAAATGTGAAAAAAGGAGAGAAGGGTAATATAAAAGACTGAATATACCTGACATTTACATAATCCTTTAAGGTTTGCAAAGGACTTTAGGTAACATAATTATTGGATCTTCATGACAGCCTTATGAAATAAGTAGGAACCAGTCCTCTTATTAACTTCATTTTGCCAACGGAGGAATGGAGACATTCAGTGAAACAGCCAAGATTATACAGCTAGTAAATGTCAGAAGGGGCAGTTAGGTGGTGAAGTAGATAAAGTGCTGGACCTGGAGTCAGGCAGACTCATCTGAGTTCAAATCTGGCCTCAGATACTTACCAGCTATGTGACCCTGGTCAAGTCATTTAACCTGGCTTGTCTCCGTTTCCTCATCTATAACATAAGCTGGAGAAGAGAATGCCAAACCATTCCAGTATCTTTGCCTAGAAAACCCTAAACGGGCTCATGCTTAGTCTGCTGAGCCCTGCCCTTTCTCCCTTTTTTTTCAGCAAGAAAACAAACTTGGGAGAATGAAGGAATCCTAGGAAGTCTAATGGGAACTATCGGGATCAGCACCATCTGTTTTTGAGCATGGGGATAAAAATCAAAACCCCTGAGTGTGAAAAGGAGTTGGTGTATACTAAGAAATGCTTAATCAAAGCACAGCCAGTTACAATTCCCCTGAAAAACTAGAATCCAAAGAGCAAGAGCCATCTGATGCGACTTTTTGAAGGCCTGCTCAAAGATTTACGGTAAAGCAAAGCCCATTGGGAATGGAAAAGAGGGGAAGGAATCAAACAAGGATATGCCGCATTAGTTAAAGGCTTTAGGGAAAGGATGCGGGCAGCTAAAAGCAGAATGGGTTAATGCTAACAAAGGGGGTTACAGAGCTTAAGGACTTTCATGAATACAGTGTATCAAGGGATAAAGAAGCACCAGAGGTAAAATAGGCTATGTATGTAGGTCCATGAAATTAATAATGATGCTAAGATGGCTGGCGTATTGAGCTCAGGGAAATGCAGCAGGACCTAGCAGGTAGGAAAATGGACTGTCATTTAAGTAAGATGGATTCTATTACTCCATCCACTACTAATTATCTATATGACAAGACAAAGGCAACTTACGGATTTTGTGGCTCAGTTTTTCCAACTGTAAAAGGAAACAATCTCTACCTACTTTTTCTGGGATTCCAAGGACCAGTGAAATCATGTGACGAGAGTGCTTTGAGCTCTTTGGAAGAAATGATGCTATTTAAATGCAAATCCATCTGTTAGAGGCATCTTTCATTGTATCAGAAAAGAAACATGATCATCAGGAAGTAAAGAAGACCTTGAAATAAATAGAGGCAAACAAAAGGCAAAAGAAGTGTTAATTAATCATTAAGCAGTCTGATGCGAATGATAATTTCTAAAATAACAAAATAAGGCTCATCTAGGGGAAAATGAAAATGGATATATCAAAAGCGGGTATTTTAGGAATGAGATTAACAGTTGTGTTGTATATATTTATTTCTTTTCATCTGTTGTCTGAAATAAATTCCTCATTTATTTTTGCTGTTCTTTGGATAATCTGAAGTTCAATGGGATGTGATGGTGTTCAAACAAAAAGAGCTTTGCACATCAATTACATCCTTCCTTTGGGTTTTGTGGAGGGGCCTAGAAAATCTAAGAATTAGAGAGCTTGAAGTTTGGCCAGGCCTCTGACTCCAAGAAGAACTAGCCTCAATCACCCTGGGAAAGTAAAAGCCTATCTTAACTTTCAGGAAGGAGATTTCTAGAGAGGTGGCTTAAGCAGGTTTGCTTCCAAACTCAGTAGCTCAGACATTGAGTCTGGACTTTCTCACCTCTACTATTAGGAATGATTTGGTTCTTGAATGGGACACAGTCTGCCTCTTCACAAAATTCTACTTTACATGACAGCTGAAGGAAACTTTCATGAGTCCTTCCCTCCCCAAACCAAGACGCACAGACAAGGTCCAGGAGAACTGCTCATGTCCGCATTCCATCATCAAAAGCCATTGGTAGAAGAGAATGAACACCTAGCTTTGTATCTAGCAGGCAACCAAGAAGTGATTGCTGAATGAAAGAATGAATGATCCTTCAATGATCTCATTTCTGGACATTCATTATTCTATTCCATTGAAATATGCATCAGTTGTAACTGAACAGAACCTGTTGCACAAAATCTTTAACCAGGGTTATGTTGCCTTGGCTCATAGCACTTCCTGGGTTATTCCTGTAATACAGGATGGTCTGCATAAAAAAAAAATTCTCTTGAGTGTAGACCCTGGATCTTTTTCACTTCTTTTGTATGACTCCTGGCCATTGTATGCCAGGAATTGCTAGTGTGTGTGTGTGTGTGTGTGTGTGTGTGTGTGTTTCTGATGTGATCAAGGAGGTGAGTGTAAGACAGATGGCACATAATGAGTACTAGGCCACAAGATCATAGGATGCTCAGGAGTGAGGAGGGACCTCATTTTACAGATACAGACATTGAGGCCCAGAGAAATGAAATGATTTGCCCAAGATCATTTGGCTAGTATTGTAGAGCTATGATTTCAACATAGGTCCGATGACTCCAGATTCAATGTTCTTTCTATTACATACTTAGAGATGATAAAAATATGCAAAATCCAGATGAGAATGGCCTGACTATGGATATGGGTGGCAAAAAATAAGCTAAGTGCCAACAATCATAAAAGCTTTCATTTCATGTAGTAGTTTGTAAGTACGAGTTATAAGTACAAATTTATGCCTTTTAAGGAAGAACTATATCAAGAAACTTACCTTACCTTATTACCCCTGAGATGGGTAGTACAAGTATCATTATCTCCATTTTGTGGATGAAGAAACCAAGGGCCATAGTGACTAACTGATTTATTTGAGCTCACTCAACTAGAAAGTGCTGGTATAGATACTGCTCCCCACATTGTGTGACTCTAGATTTGTTGCACTTTCCCCCACATTTTGCTGCCTCAATGTTCATTTATCATTGCATAATAAATATAATTCAAATAGGTATTAAGTGTAAGCTTCAGGAAATTGATTCTGAAACTTAGTATATGGAATATTAGTTAGGCTTCAGTTGGGTACTTTTGATTTGTCTTATGTACCAGCTGGTGAGGGTTACAGAATGAGGTTAGTATACATCTAAAGAAGGATTGTAGAATATAAGTGCATGATAAGAGCTTAAGATCATAGACAGAGCTGAAGGGACCTTAGCCAATATCTAGTCCAATTCCCTCATTTTATGATGAGGCAACTGAGACCAAGAGAGGGTATGTGATGAGAGGTTACGTGACTTGTCTACAATCACACAAGTAGTAAGTGACAGAGCAGAGATTTGAACACACGTCCTTGAGTTCAAATCCGGTATTTTAAACCATTATATAATACTGCATCTCTATTGTGTCCTCTTCTGGGATCTTTGAAGATGATCATAGCCTTAGAATATATGACCTGTTACAAGACAGGAATATAATTAAAGTTATTTAGTCTACAAATTAAAACAACTCTGAGGTACCACCTCACACCTATCAGAGTGGCTAATATGAAGAAAAAAAAGAGAAAATGCTGGATGTTAGAGAAGATATGGGAAAACTGAAACACTAATGCACTGTTGGCAGAGTTTTGAACTGATCCAACCATTCCAGAGAGCAATATGGAACTATGCCCAAAGGGCTATAAAACTGCATGCCCTTTGATCCAGCAATACCACTACTAGATCTATATCTCAAAGACATCCAGGAAAAGGGGAAAAGGACCTATTCATACAAAAATATTTACAGCAGCTCTTGTTGTGGTGGCTAAGAATTGAAAATCAAAGGGATGCCATCAATTGGGGCTAAACAAGCCGTGGTATATGATTATAATGAAATATTATTGTGCTATAAGAAACGACAAGCAGGGTGATTACAGAAAAACCTGGAAAGACTTACATGCACTGATGCATAGGGAAGTGAACAGAACCAGGAAAACATTGTACACAATAACGGCAATTTTGTTTGATGAAGAATTGTGAATGACTTAGCTATTCGCAGCAATAAAATGATCCAAGACAATCCCAAAGGACTAATGATGAAGCATATTATCCTCCTCCAGAGAAAGAACTCATATGGATTGAATACAGACTGAAACATGCTATTTTTAACTTTCTTTTATCATTTTTTAATTTGAATCTTCTTGTACAAAATGACTAATATGGAAATGTTTCATGTAATTGTACATGTATATACTATATCTGACTATTTACCATCTCAGGGAGGGAGAAGGGAATGGAGGGAGAAAGGGATAGACTTTGGAACCAAAACTTTATATAAAAATGTTTGAAAAAATGAACAAATAAAATTATTCAGCCTAGAATTTTATTTTTAAGGTTCAAACCACAAGGTGATATATAGAATATGGTGACTAATGAGGTCTTCACGGAAGGTAGAAAAATAAAATCATTGACATTTGATTTAAAAAAAAATTTTCCCCCATTATTGAGAAGCATTGGTTCTAGCAAAAAATGTTGTAGAGAAACAAACTAATTATTTGAATTGTGTTGACTTATTTGATTTAAACAGTCTTTTGTTGTTAGGTGTTGCTATAACGATTTAAGAAATTCTGAAAGGTCCATTTGAATAACTTCAGAATTTAGGGGATGAAGTTGCTGCTAGGAATGTCCACCATTGCTTTGAATAATATGACTGTTCACTTGGAAGAATACTTGCTGACTGTGAACAAGCTATATTTATGCAGATGCCTTTGCTTGACCTAAGGTTGCCTGCAGTCTTCCTTGCTGAAGAGTTTGCAAGTCATCACCAGATTCTGCAGCACCTGTGAATTAGGCAAAGGTAGTAGATGGCCTTGCCTTAAAGTAGTAATCTGAATCAATATCTGGTGATGAAGCATTAATGACTTGACTGCTGATTTTGGACCTTGACTTTCTGAACCTTGTATTTAAGGAAAAGATGCTTACACAACCTCTTTCATTCTTTTGCATTTATACTTACTTGTGAAATGTGCCTGTAGTAGAATTTGGAGCATCCCAAGCCAATAATAAATAGCCTATAGTCTATATTTGCAAGCATATTTGGGGAAATATGAGTTTGGTGGCAAAGAGTAAGGTAATTTTTTTAGGGAAATGAACCAAAATACATAGAAAAATTGATAATAAAAATTTAATACTTTATATTCATTTAACTAATTAAAATAAATGTATTTAATATAATATTTAATGTTTAATATTATTAGGGAATATTTGTCAGCATATGCAAAGTTGTTTTAGGACCACATTTTAATAGATAAATTAAAGCACTGATTTCATGTTTACTATATGTTGGGCATAGTACTAATTGTTGGGGAAACAGATATAAGAAGTCAAAATAGTCCTTGCCCCTAAGGAGTTCATATTTAATGGGAGAAGACAACACATAAAAGGGGGGTGGAAAGGGGAGGTGGAGGAGGCAAGGATGCTAATGTTAATGAGGGGACATGATGAGAAAACATCCAGGAAGAATGATGGAGGACTGGTCCTTGTTAGATTTGACAAAAGCTCACCAATCAGAGCCAGGGCATCCAGGACAAGAGTTCAAGGTTTTGATGAGATTAAGATGAAATGAGAGCATGTTCATAAAGAGAAGGGCAGGAAATTTGGAAGTCCAGATCCACACCCATAGTACATTTTGTAATTGATAGCATATTAAACAAGGCATAGCAATCTTGTCCTTTGGTGATCATCTGTCAGCATTCTCCTCCAAAAGATATTCTATTAGCCAGCCCCATTACATATACTCTCTATGAGTACACTTAAATACATGTACTATCTTAGTGTACATTAATTTTTATTAACTTTGGCTCTCTGGTAACTCCTTGGAAGTGAGAGAAATGTTTTGTTTTTCCTCTTTATTCTTTGCCACATATGGTAATTTTCTGAATTCATTATTTTTATAGCATGTCATTTAAGTATGAATATTTTAAAAGTTAATTGCAAGGATCATAAATGGGATAGCTGAGAAAAGCACACTGAAGCAAATCACATCATTTTAATCAAAGGCAGCATCTGAAGAAAATACTTTTTCTCGCTCAGGATGTCCATCAGCCCACGTTTCTTACCCTTGCATAGATAGACCTTCTGCTAATGGCTACAAGCACACCTTTCTTTTCCCTTCAATGAATGTATCCACAACTCTCCACTCACAATACTCAGATGTGAGAAAATTTAGAGCAGGTTTCATTTGTCAAAATCCTTTATGGGCTTGGAAATTTGTATTCAGCCATACTGGCCACAACACAGATTTGTCACAAGTTTCATCAGTAACAGATTTTTTAATGGCTGAATTATTCAGATAAATGTGTCAACTCTCCATTCACCTTGTGTATGCATGTGTATGCTATTTTAGTTAAGATTCTCAGTTGCACTCTACCTATTAATTAAACTCAGTGAAAACCTGCAGCTCCTACTAATATGGTATTTGCCTACCACCTATTTCTATCCAGATTTATGATTCAACTACTCAGCAGAAGGGCTGAGGAAAATGTTCTTAGTTATGGCTCAAACTACTTTTAGAATCAGGCAGATGGTACCTTAAATATCATCAAAGGGAGAAGAGACAATGTGATACTATAGGAAAAAGTATTGACCAAAGAGTCTAAAAAGCTGGATTCTTACCCTGACTCTGCACCTATCTGAATGTGTGACCTTAAACAAGTCACTTATGTTCCTTTGGGTCCCAGTTTTTTCATCTGTAAAATGGAACAGTTGGAGTACTGGCTATCCAACATTCCTTCTTTGAGAGGATCATAGATTTAGAACTGGAAGGGACTCTATAGAAATCTAGTTTAGTCCTTTCATTTTATACATAAGGATACCTGCTAAAATTAAGTGACTTGCCCTAGGTCTCACAGATAGTAAGTAGCAGAGCCAGGATTTGATAGTATGTCTTCTAATCTTCTTCCTCTAGGCAGCTAGGTGATACAATGGATAGAGTGCTGGGACTGGAGTCAAGAAGACCTGAGTTCAAATCTGGCCTCAGATACTTATTAACTGTGTGATCCTGGACAAATCACTACTGGAGAAGGAAATGGCAAACCATTCCAGTATCTTTGCCAAGAAAATCCTAAATGAGGTCAGGAAAAATTGGACGTGACTAAACACTACCTCCAAAGGTAGTGTTTCTACTAGTGCAATCAGCTTCTTTCTCCAGACTGCAGGTTTAGCAGTCACTGATAACCAGTTTAGACTGAGTTGACCCTCATTTAGTTTTTCCATCAGGAATGTTGAATTCATGTATAAAGATGACATCTGCTCTGAGCTGTTGTCCAGTATCAGGCACACAGTAGGAGCTAACTGAAAGCTTGTTAGATTGGATTTTTCCTCCCAAGATGATGAATTTGTGTGGATTCACCCACAATGTCACTTAGTCTCTCTTGCAACTGATGTAACACATTTTAAAAATCATGGCATTTTCAAGAGAATGTAGTACTTTATGGACTACATGGTGGACATATTCTTTCTTTAGCTCCTGGCTATAGCCCTGTGATGTGGGAGCTTTTATCATACCCATTTTTTCAGATGAGATAGCTAAAGTCTTTGTTACTAAGCCAGGGACTCTACTAAGGAAGGTATCTCAGAGAGCCATTGGTTTGCCCTTAGTTACACAGTTGGTAAGAATCTGATGTAGGTAGGTCCAGTGGTCTTAGCACTATACTAGAATTCCTCAGATGATTGGCTGGGGTTCACTCTGTGAGTCTGAAAAGAATAAAGTCAAGTGTCTTGCAAGGAATGGATTTCATGACCTTGGCCTTATGAGGAGGGGGATCATAGAATCATAGATTTAGAATTGAGAGGGACCTTACAGGCTATGAAGGTCAACCCTTTTGGTTTATATATGGGGAAACTGAGGCATAGAGACATCAAGAGACTTGACAATGGTCATATAGCCCTTTAAGTGTCTGAGGTAGGTTTTGGACCCAGATCTCCCTTATTCCAATGGACTCAGCACTCTGCTCTGCTGCCTCAAATGACTGGTTGTGGTTCTCTCTGAGGCAATGTAAATAGCTAAGTGCTTCGCAAGAGAAAAGATGCCTTTACCTTGGCTTTCTTTGAAGAGAGCTCTTAATAGCTGACCTAAATAGCCTCTGACTGTAAGAAAGCTGGGTATTTTCATCATATCAATCATATTCAAGAAACATTTATAAAGTACCTACTACGTGCCAGGCACTGTGCTAGGTGCTTGAGACGTACACAAAAAAAGGCATGGCAGTTTCTGCCCTCAAAGAGGGCAATATAATGGGGAAGAGAACAAGAAAGAGGAAAAAAAACATTAAAAGAATTGAAAAGTGAAGGGGCAGGGTACTCGATGTAGGGGGCTTGATGAAGTCCTGCACCTGGGGTGAGAAATGATGAGGTAAATTCCTTAAGCATTCTCTTTGGTGGAGGATCTGGGAGGAGTTCTCTGGTGTCTATCCTCCACCTCTCAATCAGATTCAGGTACTGGTGCCAGAGACAAGGAACCGAGTTTCGGAGTTGATTTATCTTACAGGACGATGAGTTTCTGGAAATCATGAAGTCCAGGAGACCAGCCACGTGGGAAACTGTGAGGCAAATGCCCTGGTGAAGTCTTTGTGAAAAAGCGGATTATTTGACATTTCCAAATAAGAGCCTTCACAAATCCACAGAAAACCATCCACGCTAAAGGAAACTGCTCCGTTTTAAGTTCCCCCGCCCCAGAATTTACCCAGGAAGTTGAAATCAGTGGGTGCTTGGTAAATATCCCTTTAAATGTTCATTTTAATTCAGTTTCATTCAGGGTGCCAGGTTCCGGACACTGATTTGTACGTATGGATTGAATGCCTCAGTGTGGAGGCCTGGGAATGAGGAGGAAGAATCTCTGCTAGCTGGGCTCTGAAGTGGCCATAAGCTGTTCTGAGGCTGAGTGATAGGCATCCTGTAGGTTCTGGCACACTGGGACAGTGCCTGGGTCAGCCACAGGTTTTAATCACTTACCCAGGAGAGAATGATTGAATGAGTGGAAAGCACCAAGGTTAATTTGTTGATTAAAATTATAATTTGGCATTTACATTTTCAAAGTACTTTATAATTGCTAATGAGCTTTTCTCTCAAAGCAGGCCTTCAAGGAAGGTCAGTGTAATTGTCCCCATTATACAAATGAGGAAACTGAGACATTCAAATGTTAAGTGACTTGCCCAAGGTCACACAGCCTGGTAGCTGATGGGAAAGCTGAGATTAGAACTTAAAAAAAAAATCCGTTTTAATGCTAGGCTTAATGTCACTGGCTCTTCTTCAAGTGCAGTTTCTTTCTCCTGAGGCTTTTACCCACACATGGCTTTGATATGGGCTCGAGAGCCATTCATAATTTAATCATAACTCACATTTATGTAGAGCTCTACAATTTACAGAGCCTTTAAAAAAGTATGCAGTGGGAAATACATTTAAGAAGAGTCTAAAGCAATTGGCAAGTGAATTTCTTTTTCTGACAGTTGAAAAGGGTAATCACCGCTTCTTTTTTTTTTTTTACTTCTGGTGTTTGATTATGTGGGACTATAGATATTCAGTATTATCCTCATGCAAGATTATCCAAAAGGGTATAAGGATGGGTGTTTCCTCTTGTTGTAATAATGAATAATGGTAACAAATAATCATGTTTACATAGCATTTTAAACTTCACAAACCACTTTTCTGACAACAACTCAGGACTTAAAGCATGGATTTAGAGTTCGAGGAGACTTAGATGTCATCTGGTCCAACTTCCACAGAAAAGGAGATTGAGGCTCAGATAAGTGACGTCCTTTGCCTAGGCAAACCAGGCTTTCTGGCTTCAACTCCTACACATAGATTGCATTGCAATTCTTATACTGGTAGCAGTAATAGAGGAACTGGCTCTGGATATCAGAGCCTGGCTTTGAATCTTGGCTGTGCCCTTCACATCCATGGGTAGCAGTGTATACATAAAGTATGAGATTTGGAGCCAGGAAGGCATGAGTTCAAATTTGGCCTCAGACACTAACTAGCCGTGTGACCTTGGGCAAGTCACTTAACCCTGTTGGTCTCAGTGTCCTCAACTGTAAAATGGAGATAATAATAGTACTTACTTCCCAGGGTTATTGTGAGGACCAAATGAGATAATAGTTGTCAAGCACAGTGCCTAGCACACAGTAAGTGCTTAAAAAACACTTGTTTTCATGAGGTCTAAAGGTTAGGTGTCCTGGAATCCTAAGATCACGAAACTTGGGTCCTGCCCTAAAGAATTTCACCCAAGCCTTCTTTCAGCCAAAACAAGGTTTATTGAAGATTCGCCATTATTAGCCAGACTTAAGGAATCTGAGCATCTATGGGCTATTGGCTAGATTGTGAAAATCTGAGCAGTGGCTAGATTATAAGAATCCCAGCATCAGCTAGATTTTAAGAATCTGAGCAGTGGCTAGATTATAAGAATCCCAGCATCGGCTAGATTTTAAGAATCCGAGCAGTGGCTAGATTATAAGAATCCCAGCATTGGCTAGATTTTAAAAATCTAAGCATCTTACTGGAGACAAGGTGGACCTTATATACAGAAGGACTGTGAGAGGGACCTAGGAGTGGCCAGTAAACTGGGGTGAACAGAACTCTGGGACTTGGATTTTGTGGCCAAGGGAGAATGGAGCCTAGCTAGGATTAAGGGTGGGAAATGGCCAGGGGCCATACATTGGAAGGTAAGACAAAGGAAGGCCAGGCTAGGTTAACAAAACCAGGGAGATTGGGTATAGCCACAATGAAAAGCCAGTTGTTGGGATTATAGCCTCAGGCAAATACCAGAGATTTGGCCAAGTGGGAAAGTCCAGGGTTTTTCCTTTCTGGAGTCTGGATCCCAACACCATCAAGTTTCACTATCTCTCTCCCCTTTCCTAAGTAACCTTGAGGACATGAAGGAGTTTGACTTGATATTCTTTAAGGTAGCAGCCTTTTGTTCTCTCCCTAAACAATATTCTTCCACTTTAGCTTTTCCCACTGCCCAGTCATCTGGGAATAGTTATATATGCCCATATTTGATGCTTTTTAGGTTCACAGTTAACACCTCTGCTCCTCCTCATACACATTGATGCAGTTTGCAATCCCTCTACTTATCAGTTTCTGTGGCTGAAAGAACATTCCTCATGTGGTGACAAATGTAATGGTGATAACTCCTTCTGATCTTGGCCACTTTCACCTTCAAACTACCAACCTCCAGCAAAGATCATTGCTAAGCCTGTACTTGGAATGCAGACCCTGTCAGTGACCTAGCCTCTAAGAACCCAGTGTCATCTCCATACCATGATGTAGTATTGATGGGGAATTTCAGTGGAGGAATTGTTATAGTACTTTTACAAGATTTTCTATCCAACAGGTAGAATAATAATGAAAAATATGTATCAAATCAAATGATCAAATAATGAAATAAATCTATTGGCACCATTCTATGGGTTGGGCTTTTTAAAAAAATTATATTCTCATATCCAGAACCTGATTACTAGCTATATATCATCTCTGGAAATGACAGGAAATTAGCATGGAATTGAACTTATTTAGTATTGTCAGGAATTAAAGTCTTCTACACAAGCACATTTTCCAGGTAACTGAAGTTAACCTTCTTGAAGCAACTGTAACCATTTGGATGGAAATCTTTCTAAAATTTTCATGTTTCTCTTTTTTCTTTAACCAAGGATACCAAATATAATTTAATCTTTCCTTGATGACTAAGGGTCCTCATTCTGAATATCAATTTTTGTATTCTGCTGGGACAGTGATGACCTCAGGGCCTATTGGAATGTGCAGAGTTATTTGCCCCTTACAGTTATTACAATTTGTATTTGTATATGATTATATTAATATATTATTGTATACACATTTAAAATATTATTTACTGTTTCTTTCCTTGTTTTCTGGCTGTTAAGCTATCAGCTATTGCATGCCACAGATATAAATATGGTGTCCCTGCCTATCTTTTAGCAGTCAGTCTCCTGATACTTTATTATGATGAATTTTCTGTGGTTGGAAATCCAGATAACTCTGTTAAGAATGGTGTGTAAAATCTGAGTAAATAGATTCTGACTAGGAAGATGAGGGACTCTCCTATGAGTGAAGTCTGTGAGCTTTAGTGCCCCAGTATTTTTATCCCAATTTTGGTGACCTAGGGAACATAGGGTTGAAAAAATTAACTTCCCTCCTCTTTCTGGGCTATGGTCCTGACAGCTGAGGTCATCCAATAGCATCTTTAGATAGTGAAGTACTCATGGATATGGTTCTATGTAATAATAAATTAATAAAACATGTTGTTTTCAATGTCTTTATCTGTGGTTATCAGCAGCTTAGTTTTTCTGGGAGAATTTTTTGCTTATACTATATGTCTCATTTTAATATGGCATTTGACTTTACTCTGGTCAGAAGGAGGTACAGAATTATTTACACGTTTTTCACTTTGACAACATATCAGAAATTTATTGGTATTTTCTTTTTTAAAGTGTTTTTATCTATGACTGTGAATAACTGTAGCATTTAACACACATGCATATTTGATGATTAACTTTGGCTATGAGCTACCCTACCTCAGTTCACATCATAAAGTCAGGCAATGAAGAAATATCCTGGACAAAACACTCAGACTTAGATCTGAGCAGAAATAACTTATGATGTTTATTTTATATTCCATGATGCAAATGTAACCTAGTTAATCTAAGATTTTAAAGAAATCAATAAACATTTGGAATTCAGGGAGAATTTTAATACATCATTTCATGTTGTTGGGTAATGTGAAATCTAATATGCTTTACCATTTCCAGGAATCCCTCTCCTGGGCTCTGTTTGCCCAGAAGGCGTTCGGTTATTATATACTCTGATTGGTGGGCCCTTTGGAAAAGTAGTTGAGTAGCTGGCCTTGAGCCATCACACCTCCCCCACTTCTCCAACTTGGCTATAGAGTAAGTGGCAATTAGTAGTCCATCATCTTTTATAGTCTACCTCTGATGGCACAAGCTGGACACAGACCTCTACCTTCTCACCCTGCCCCCCTCAGGCCCTACCACTTTCCTCTTTTTTTTTCTCCCCATGCTTGTATTGATTTGGGGGGTATTGGATTTTGAGAGGTAGGTACTCAGAGATAGAACATTTTTTTGCTAACTAACTAGTCATTTTCCTGTGTCTATTGATGTAGCACATAAGTGCTAAAAAGCCATTTATGGCAAAAACCCCAGTTGACTGAAATGTATAGGGAATGAGTGTCTAATTTTCTGGCTAGTATTTTCCCTAAATCTTAATCTACTTCTTTGCCTTAGCAAGTAGGTTAAGGATTTGTGAAACTCCCACTCCTCTAAGACTTACTAGTAACATCCCAAGGATTTGTCTGAGGCATAGAGAGGTTAAAAAGATCTGTCAAGGGTCACACAATCAGGATGCATCAGGAGTAGGGTTTGAACCCATATTTTCCTGACTCCAAGTTAAACATTCTACCTCCTCCTTCATGCCTTAGCAAATACACCATTCTTAGTTAACACAATCATTTATTCTTGATGACTTAGAGACATTCAGTGCTTTATTGTTATCTTTATGAATAATAATTCTCATTGTACCATTCTGTAGATGTATTGGGAAAAGGAATATGAGATTTGTTTGAATTCAGTTGGCTACCTATAGTGGGCAGAGCACTTTAGTCAGATGTCATGGATTCAAATCCACTTTTGCCACTCAGTGGCTCTATGGCCTTGAGAAAATCCTTTAATCTCTTTGGGCCTCAGGTACCTCAATTGCAAGTTGAGAGGATTGAAGTAAATGGTTTCTTATACACCTTCCAGCTTTAATTTTCTCAATGCTATGAACCTACAGCCTGAACACAGGGACTGGAATTCCACTGACTCAACTTCCCTCCTCCAAGCTTTCTCATTCTTCAAATACACCCTAAGCAGTGTTACTTTTAACTCCATTGGGAAGAGATAGAATTCAGCTTGATTCCATTCAATTTTTATTTTTGTTGGGCTGTGAGGAATGCTATGTCAGATGTTGCTTTAAGGATCACTGGGATCAGAGGTTAGAACTAGGAAGGACTGAGGAAGTCATCTTGTCTAGCTCCCTCTTTTTAAGGATGAAGCTCCTAGAAAAGAATTGAAGGCCGAGTGGGAAGGAAATAGCCAAATCATTACAACTCTGGTCATGTGTTTTCAAAGCCTTGTAATTTCTTTTCTATCATGCCACCATCAAAAATGTTAAGAAGGGAACTATCCATCATTTTTGCCATGCTAGTTAGAAGAAGTATGTTTCCTAGTCCTTCCACCACTATCCCACACTTTTACCCATATCCTTATTAGAAATTCTATGGCATTCTGCTTTGATTAAATATTCTTGGTGGACAGGCACTCTCTCCTTCTAATTTTCTGTAGAAGACATTTCTCTTTTCAGGATGCTGATGTTGGGGAAAGGGGGAAAAATTCTCACCAGAATTTGGTATTTAAGGACTACACTCCTTTCTTCTATCTCTCTATCTGAGGGCCTGAAATGTCTGTGTGGCTATGTAAATATAGGGTCCTAAACAATGTTTAAAAATGCTAGTAAAAATCAAGGGGGTGGGGGAATAACTTTTAATGTGCTAAGTAGGTTGTGAATCTCTGAATGGAATACTGTACGGGGATATGCTGCCCCAAAATGCAGGGAGGAAGGGACTATGAAACCTTAAAAACATGTTTTGGGGAAGCTAAATATCTAGAATATTGGTCTGTGCCCCCTGAATATTCTTTCACCATTTCTTCTCCTTAGCTTCCCCCAAAAAGTGCTTTTGAAGGTACAAAATTTCTTGAGTATCTCCCACCCATATGCCACAACCCACTAATAAAGAGAAACAGAACATGGGGAACCAGACACAGAATATCAAGTAGGCTTTCATCAAGAGATAATAGATGGGAATCCTGGGAAGAAGGATTATTACTCAGGATGAACAAAAGATACATAGAGAAGACCAGGAAAGGTTTTTAGTCCCCCAGAGATCAAGAGGTGATGGTAGTGGTAGCATATGTGTTGGGGAATAGGGAACTTAAGAGATTTAACCTGGAACTTAGAGACAAGTTGACAGGAGCCATAGCCCTAAAGACTGAGACCTAAAGAAGTATTCAGAACAAAGATCAACAGTAAGAGATAGGCTTTTGATTCAATTCAATTAACATTTATTAAGTATCTACATGCGAGAGGCACTGCGAATGCAAAGACAAAAAACAAAATAGTCCTTGCCATCAAGAAGCTTACATTTTTAATGGGAATAAAAATGGACAGGGAGAATTGAACACATATATGCAGATTTATTTTAATAATAATTGTATTAAACGGTATGAATGGCATTATATAGTGCTTTAAGGTCTCTAGAGTGCTTTACAAATTTTCTTCCTTTTATTCTCACAACAGCACTGAGAGATAGAGGCTCTTATTATTAGAGATTAAGGAACTTGCCTAGTGTTATACAGCTAGTAAGTTTCTGAAGCTGTATTCAAACTTAGAACTTCCTCATCATAGGTCCACAATTTTATGCACTATGCCACCTAGCTATCAAGTACAAGTCAAACCCAAAAAGAAGAGCACACCAATAAGGAGGAGAGGCAGGAATCAAGAAATGCTTCTTAGAGGAGTTAGTACATGATCTGAGCCTGGAAGAAAGATGAGAATTCTGAGAGGTAGAGTTGCATTTCAGCCATGGCATTTGTGCCCATACATGGATCTAACAGGGCAGCTAGATGGTGCAGTAGATAGAGCACTGGGTTTGGAATCAGGAAGACTCATCTCATGAGTTCAAATCCAGCCTCAGACACTTACTAGCTGTGTAACCCTAGGCAGGTCACTTAACCCTGTTTGCCTCAGTTTCTCATTTATAAAATGAGCCGGAGAAGGAAATGACAAACCACTCCAGCGTCTTTGCCAAGAAAACCCCAAATGGGTCACAAAGAGTTGGACACGACTGAACAACATGAATGGAAAGGTACTCATTTAGCAACTTTTTTGAGTTCCTTTTCGGGGAAGAGCAAAGCTCTAGACATTGTGTCCAAAGAAAAGTGAATTATTCAAAGAAAAATAAAGCACATTCTTAGCCTGAGTTTCATCTTAATTTGCATAGTTTCCTGAGAAGTGGATAGAATCCAATGTTTTCAGCCAGTACTAGTCTAGATAACATCAGTTGGGCATGTGAGATACTTGAGCCTTATGTGATTTGTACCCTTCAATTCTGTTATTATTGTTATCAGGTTTAGGTGGGTACTTGAACTGTGGAGACATGACTGTGTATTTCCACTGCTCAGGAATAGACAGAATATGGGAGCAGCTAGGTGGCTAGGGCTAGAGCTCTGGCCTTGGAGTCAGGAGGACTTGAGTTGAAATCTGACCTTAGACACTTGACACTTACTAGCTCTGTGACCTTGAGCAAGTCACTTAACCCTGATTACCTCACCAAAAAAAAAAAGAATAGACAGAATATACAGAGGCTTCCTATTGCCTCTAGAACAAAATTCAATCTCCACTATTTAGTATTAAAAACGATTCACAAATTGGCTCCAATTTACATTTCCGGACTGATTTTCTAGTCCATAGCTGCTAGTGCCTTACCCTCTCAGGTTATCTTCTATTCACTCTGCACATCTCTTTTATGTAATTTTCATTTTGTATCTCCCACTAGAATGTGAATTTCTTGAGGGTAGGCTCTGTTTTGGCCTTTATTTGCATCCTCAGTGAAGAAGCAAGTGCCTGGCGAAGAATAAGTACTTAACAAGGGCTTGTTGACTGACTGACTGATTGACCTTACTTTACTCCCTCTCACATATTCTACCCTGCAGTTAGATTGCTCTCTCTCTCTCTCTCTAGAGAGCACATCCTATTCTCTGCATATGACATCCCATTCCCTATCTTAATGCCTTTACTCAGGCAATCCTCAATGTCTGGAAAGCTCTCCCTTTTTCCTTATGATTCTTGAAATCCTTAGCAGCCTTTAAGATTTAACTCAAGTTCTTCTTCCTATAAGAAACATTTCCTGATTGCCCTAATTAGTGCACTGCACCCCCACACCTAATTGCATTGTATTTTGGGTGTATAGAAGGAGTAGCACCCCGGATGGGAGGGCTTGCCAAGCCCTTTTCAGGGCTGCTCATATACCTTTGGAATCCACATTTACTCAACTCTCACCGGTGGATTCAAGAAACTGTAGCATGCCCAGTGTCCACACCCCAGTAAAACTGTCTGGGCAGATGGGCTAAACCAGGTTGAAGCTATCCAATAGTCCTCAAACCTATTGGTGAGTTGGCAGGTTGTCTACCCCAAGAATGTGAAGACTTCCCGCCCCTCCACAGTGGAATGGGCAGATGAAAACAATTTGTTCCACAGCCATGAAGTTAGCTGAGGCAGGTGCTGTGGAGTACTTAGAATTTGTTCAGCCATTGAAGACATCAGGGTCATCCACAGTATCCCAGGCTATCTCCAGTCATCCTGACTTTTGTCTTGCCACTGGATTTCTATGACTGTGGAAGAGAGAGTGAGGCTGATGGCTTTGTGCCACTCTGCCTCACTTAAATCCAATTCATGAGCAAGTCAAGATGTTACCGATGATGCCATTGATCCTCTTCGAAAAGAAAAGATGAACAACAACTTTGTATTTATTGTGCTTCTATCCTGTATTTACTTAGATATGCACATGTTTTACTTTCCTATTATGTAGAATATAAATTCTTTAAGGGCAGTGATTGTTTTGTGTTTGTCTATCTATCTTCAGTGCCCAATAAGGTGGTGGGCACAGCGTAGGAGCTCAATAACTGTTAGCTGGACAATATGTGTGTTGGACCGCAGGGGACAAGTACAACCTCTAAAACAGAGAATGAGAGTAAGAGCAGGACTCAAGGGTCTCATGAGATACTCAGGATACATGTAATATGGATTCTTCAATTTCTCTATATTGTTGTAAAATCTAGCTGTGCATTTGAGCTGTGCACATCTAACCAAATCACTCCTCAACTCAAGAAAATACAGTGGCATATTACACATAATACTATTGCCATTGGTGATATCTTTGGTATGATTTTTGATGGAAGACCAGTCTTCGTGTTTGGGTAAAGATATTGAAGTAACAGAACAAGGAGTACTATTTCTACACTTCTCACATTTAGAAAGACATTCAATTCAGTTTAACTATTAAGCTGTAGTTTATCTTTCGTTTTTGAAGATATCCAATGAAATAACAGGTGAGGTCTTCACTTAAACATGAATTGGATTTAAGAGAGGCAGAGGGGCACAAAGCCATCAGCCTCTCTCTCTCTTTCTGAGTCATAGAAATCCAGTGGCAAGATAAGAGTCAGGATGACTGGAGATGACCTGGGATCCAGCGGATGCCCTGTTGTCTTCAGTGTCTGACTAAGCTCTGAGCACTCCACAGCACCTGCTTCAGCTAACTTCATGGCTGTTGGAACAAATTGTTCTTATCTGCTCATTCCACTGGGGAGGAAGTCTTCACATGCTTGGGGTAGATACCCCCCTAGCTCACCAATAGGTTTGAGGCTTATTAGTTACCCTCAACCTGGTTTAGCCCATCTGCCCCGACAGTTTTACCAGGATATGGCCACTGAGCATGCTACAGCTTCTTGAATCCACAGGTGAGAGTTGGGTGACCATCGTACATCAAAGGTGGTGAACATCCCCAGAAAGGGCTTGGGTAAACCCTCACACCAGAAATGCTAGTCCTTCCTGAACAACCCATACACCCCACTATTAAGCACCTACTATGTATCAAGCACTGTGCTACATATTGGGGATGCAAAGCCCCAAATGAAAACTGTCTCTGCCTTTTTTTTGGTATTACTCAGTTTGCTTCCAGACCTACCAAATTTTGAAACTTTGCTAGAGATAGCTATAGTTCTGTGAAAAGCCATATGGCAAATGGAGAAGGCAAAGTGAGGAAAAAAGATGTTTCCCTTCCCCCCCCATCATTGTTACAGCATTGACATATAGGTAATGATTGGCTGATTGATTGACACATACTCTAGAGTTATATGAATTACATGGCATATTAGACCCACTCCTTGTGCATTCCATTTGCATATCTTTAATTGCAGATCTTTGGTATTCTTCAGGCTTAATGATCTTTTGGGTATCTGTTTAACAACACAAGTCCTGATTTTTCTCTTTTTTTTTAAGCTGTAGAAGGATATAGGTTCTTGAGTCTAAAAGCTAGAAATATTTTTGTTCAGTCTGACAGAAAATGGAGAAAATATTGCTACCATCCTTAATTTAATAATGCTAAAACATTTTAAAAGAAGTTTCAGTGAGGCAGCCTAGTAGAATGGGAAGAGCACTTACTAGGTTTGGAGTCAAAGGATCTGCCTTCAAAGCCTGCTTAAGACTTTACCTGAATAACTTTGAGCAAGTCAACCATTTAACCTCTCTGGGATTAAATCTCTTCATTTGCATAATGAGGGAGTTGGAACATAGCTTCTGAAGTCCCTTCCAGTTTAGGAGGCTGCTTCTTTTCTTCTTCTTCTTCTTCTTCTTCTTCTCTTCTTCTTCTTCTTTATTAAGACCTTTGCCTTAATATGATGTTAATCAATCCCTTTGTCTGCAGACACCATTTTCCAAAATAACCATTTTCTTTATTCTTCTTTGATACTCCCCTATACCTCCCAATTAATCTTTCTTAAACTGTGAAGCCCAAACTGGATTGCAAATATTTGCATAGGTCCTGACTGATATCTAATGTAAAAGGGAGAATCACTTTGTACAAAGGTACAGATGAGCTCTCCCCAACTTTTACTTTCACTTGCTGTTTTGGTCTTCAGGGAGTGGTTGCTACTCTCAGGTCCTGTGGGACCATCATAAATTCTAGCTCTTGAACCCTTAACTAGAGTGTATGCCCTTAACAAGAAGCCCATAAACACAATTAGCATATAACAAAGGTGTCTATGAAGAACCATAATAATAATAATAATAATAATAAAGTAATATCTACAAGAAAACCTCTCCTTCTCTTCCTCCTCCTTCCCCACAAACCTGTAAAACACTCTCCCACAAATACACAAGGTGTCTATGGAATCAATCAGTTTATCAACGCATATTTGTTAGGTGCCTATTATGTATCAAGGAATATATGGCATTTTCAGGAAGGACTAGCATCTCTGGTATGAGCACTTGTCAAGCCCTTTCAGAGCTGCTCATCCACTTTTGGTGTCTACTTGTCACCTAATCCTCACCTGTGGATTCAAGAAGCTGCAGCATGCCCAGTGGCAACACTCCAGTAAAACCATCTAGGCAGACTGTTTAAACCAGGTTGACAGTAACCAATGGACCTCAAATCTATCAGAGTGTTAGGGAGATGTCTACCCCAAGTACATGAAGACTCCCACCTGGGTAGAATAGGCAGATGAGAACAATTTGCTCCAACAGCCATGGAGTTGACTGAAGCAGGTGCTGTGGAGTCCTTAGAACTTGGTCAGAAATTGAAGACACCAAAGTCATTCACAATATCCCAGGCCATCTGCAGTCATCCTGACTTGTCTTACTACTGGACTTCATTGACTCTGAAGAGAGAGTGAGGCTGATAGCTTTGTGCAACTCTGTCTCACTTAAATCCAATTCATGGTGTCTGCAGACAAAGGGATTGATTAACATCATATTAAGGCAAAGGTCTTAATGAAGAAGAAGAAGAAGAAGCCTCCTAAACTGGAAGGGACTTAAGAAGCTATGTTCCAACTCCCTCATTATGCAAATGAAGAAATTTAATCCCAGGGAGGTTAAATGGTTGACTTGCTCAAAGTTATTCTGGTAAATCAGGTAAATCACCTTACCCGTGATTTCATTGGTCCTCTTGAAAAATGAACAATGGGCAACAACTATGTATCATGTACTGTGGGATACAAATAAAATGAATGAAACAATCCTTAAAGAGTGGACACAAACTTAAAATACAAAGGCAATAAAATATATACATGTGCATATATTATATATGTGTACGTATATTATGTATATATATATGTGTGCATACATACACATACATACATACATGGAACAATGGGCCAAGTCAATTCACAATTCTAGAACTATAGGGCCTGAATTCATTTCTCTCTTCATGGAGTCTTCTGTGGCCAAACAATCTCTCTTGAGTCCATCTATAGCTCTCTTCTCTGCTGCCAGAGTTCACCTTCCTTAAAGATGTTTACTCCTTGGGGTGGCTGTCTTTCTGTATCTGTGTCTCTCTGGAGTGTGTGTCTGTACTTTATCTACTGGGCTCAAACTCTTGAAATGACTTTCCAGCTGCTTGATGGAGGTCTCTTCCTAGGCAAGTAAAACTGCTGGTTAATGGAGGGAGACCATCTCCATCTTTTTCTCTTCAACCTACAACTACTCTGACTTTTGACTGTTGTTCACTCTTGAGGTACTAGATGGCTTGAAATTGTGTGTGTGTGTGTGTGTGTGTGTGTGTGTGTGTGTATGTGTGTGTGTATCTAAGTGGATATATTTTGGATTTATCTATATATCTCCATATATGTATATCTAGATATATGGTCATATGGATACATACACACATCCAAAAGGGCATGACTGATTCTCTCAGACAATCACTAAATGTTTCTTTCTTTGCTTTCAGGGGCCAAAGCCCTGGATTACAGCCATAATTTGATTAAGGGACTGCTTTACACATTGTTCTGAGATAGTAAAATTCTTTTGTATCAGAAAGACAGAACCTAAAATAACAGAGGCTCAACACAGAATAATAATCGTGCTGTTTGTATTGTGGGTTGTAATTATAGAACACTTTCAGACATATCTTAAGTAAGTCTCACAGTTACTTTAAGAAGAAAGTAATGCCAATGTTATTACAGTATTGCTATTTTCCAAATGAGGAAACTGATATTATAGATTAAGTGATCTGCCCACAGCTAATAGCTTGAAATCCTAGGACTGAAACTCAGGCATTGTGATTCTACCAAGTTAATTTCTTTTCTTTCTTCTTCCTTCTTCCTTCCTTCCTTCCTTCCTTCCTTCCTTCCTTCTTCCTTCCTTCCTTCCTTCCTTCCTTCCTTCCTTTCTCTCTCTCTCTCTCTCTCTCTTCTTTCTTTCTTTCTTTCTTTCTTTCTTTCTTTCTTTCTTTCTTTCTTTCTTTCTTTCTTTCTTTCTTTCTTTCTTTCTTTCTTTCTTTCTTTCTTGTCACCATGCCTCTCTAAAGAGAACATAGAGTGAACAAGTAAAAGTTCTGTCAAAATCGAAGCCATAATCTACAACAGTGGTGGCATATATCATTAGAATGCTAATATTTAATACCAATTATCTCTGGAGAAGCAGACTGTCAGAGTGGCTGGATGGCCAGTCTTGAAGCAAGGAAGACCTGAGTTCAAGTCCCACCCATCTCTGATACATATGGTCTGTGCGACCTTGGAAACTCTAGGTACTCTAGGCAGTTCTCTAAGACTATAAATTACAGAGAAAGTGACTACCTATACTAGTAGAAGGAGTTTCTTCACCCAGGATTTCCCTATACTAATGAAATTACAGAACCAGTCTCTATCCTTATCTGTGTTTATTACTAGGACACTGGGAAGAGAAAATTATTTGACTTTGACTGCCAAAGGAATAGTTATAATAAGTAGCCCCCCGATGAACTAAAGTACCAAAAGGCTGCCTGGTGTAATGAATGGTGCTTGCTGCTGCTGTTGTTCAGTCACATCTGACTCATTATGACCCCATTTAGGGTTTTCTTGGCAAAGATACTGGAGTGGTTTGCCATTTCCTTCTCTAGCTTATTATTTTACAGATGAGGAAACTGAGGCAAACAGGGTCAAGTGACTTACCCAGGGCCACACAGCTAGTGTCTGAGGTAGGATGTAAATTCAGGACTCTGAGCCCAGTGCTCTATCTGCTGCACTATCTTTGAAACTGAACTCACTGTACTTAGTAGGCACTTAATACATATTTATAGAACTGACATTTTAATCTTTGAAGTTCTATGTGTTACAGCCACAGCTGTTGAAGATTCAGGAATGAAAAATCTAGTCATCACAGTCCTTAATGCTGTCCAGTGATTCAAAATCAGAAACTGATATGATTTTGTCAATGGGAATAATATTAAAGAGGCATTTCCACCTGCTTTGCTGCCATACCCTAAAGACCGCGAGACCTTTCCATCTAACTTACAGAGGAAACCTTGAATATGTGGTGTCTTCTCCCTTAGAATCCCTTAACAGCAGGGATTGCCTTGCTTTTCTATCTGTGTCCCCAACTCTTAGCACTCCCCAGCTCTATGTGCTTTGCACACAGTAAGCACTTAGTAAATGCTTCATTCATTGGTTCATTTAACCATTCATTCATAGGACTTTTATCCATTGGAATCATTCATTAGTTCATTCAACAAATATTTGAAAGCATGATGGGTGTAATGGATGGGGGTGAGGGTGAGTTGTAGGGATTTCTTTAAGCGAAAGGAAAAAAAAATTCTGTGATGTCTTTATCCCTGAAAATAAAGGATTTAGTTCAATTCAAAGCTTCTTTTCCCTGGTACTGAATTGTTTTATGGTTGTGATAGCCTAAGGCAAGAGCCAGTAGGCAATCTTTCAGTAAAGGCTGCCTAGACTTCATTTATTCACTCTCATTTGTGGTATCAAGAGCCAACAATCATTCCTCCTCTCCAAAGATCCTGGTGGACTGGGAACCTCCACATCAGCCTGGAGCCAGGTCATTTGGAAAGCAACTGCATTATAGATATGCTAATGTTTATCCTGAGAGGACAAAGAGTCTCGATTAAAGGAGAATGTGACCTCTTGGCCACAAGGTAGACTAATGGTGTCAGATCTGGGCAAAATCATGAAGCAGTCACAATTTGTGCGTCTGTCTCTTCACCTCACTCTTTCTGGCTCTAACTAAGGGTTATTTCCTTTCTCCCTGTTTAGGCCTCATGTGTCTTCAAGCTCTTATATTGTGTATATGTAACACTTATGCTGTGTTAAGGGCTGATAATTTAAAGAGCCACCTCCCTCATGGGATTTAAATGTTAGCAGTGATTAGGGGATTGATGCTCTAAACTCGAGTTTCTGTCATCAGTGAACAGGTGAAAGAGGGGTGTCTCCCAGAATCAATGAAATTGTCCTCCGTAAATAGCTGCCAAGAAACAACATGGAATAGTGCAAAGAATATTGGACTTGGAGTAAGGAGTAAACAGAGTCAGATTTCTGCCTCTGATGTAGGTACATGTCCAAAGACAATCCATTTAACTTTTCTTGCCTCAGTTTCCTTATCTATAAAATGGTGGTAATAATTGCAGTATCACTAGGTTGTGAGATAAAATAAATAAAGTGTTACCTAAATATTTGCCATTACATAAGGTCCATTTCTGCTTTTGGAGAACCCATGGTTTCAGGGTTGGAAGAAGGAATGTAAAGGTTGTAAAATGTAAGAACAATTAGGAAAGAGTCTCTCTTTGCCCTTTCCCTCAACCTTCATGGCAAAGGTGCTCATGTCTCTTTCTGGGTCTGCCTTGATAATTTACACAGAATGGAAGTCTTGGGCATACTTGGGGCTGTATTTCTACTGTTCTTTGTACCATTTGTTGCACATTTTACGGAAAAGTGATATTTAAAATCAGTTCATATGCCTGATCATTTTTGGTAAGCCCCTCCCAGGGAGTAAATGGGAGTGACTCATAGTGCCAATTTAAAGAGATCCATGAAAAAAGAAAGAGAGATACTTAGATGATTCGTCCAAGAAAACATTCAACTTTTCAGTAACAATGGGGGCAATAATAGTGACCTATCTCACAGGGTTGTTGTGAGGGTCAAATGAGATAATATTTGTAAAGCCAGGCCACAGTGCCTGGCACACAGTAGGTACTTAATAAATGCTTGTTTCTTCTCCTACCCTCTTTTAAATATGAAATTAAACAATCCATCAGCATTTATTAAACATTTACTATGAATGCTGTGGTGTTATGCTAGCTGCTGGGGACACAAAAACAAAAGTGAATTGTTCTAAGGAACTTACATTCTATAGCAAGAGACAATGTGTATTTACACATATAAGTATCTAAAAAGTAAATCCAAGGTAATTTCCAGGGGTTGAAAGGGCTGAGAGTAGAAGGAACGGGCAATATTTGAACTGAGATAATATTTGAACTGAACTTTGAAGGAAACTAGGGATTCATAGAAGTGAAGATGAGGAGGGAGTACATTCCAGGTGTGGCAAACAGGAATTGAGATAGGAGATAAAATATCTTGTGTGAAGAGCACTGAGTAGGCCAGTTTGTCTGGACCACAGGGAGTGAGGTAGCTAGGTCACACAGTGCATAAAGTGTTGGATCTGGAGTCAGGAAGACCTCATTTTTTACTGTTGCCTCAGACTCACTCACTGTGAGACTTTAGACAAGTCACTTAACCTCTCTGTGTCTCAGTTTCCTTATATGTAAAATGGGTATAATAAAAGCACCTAATTCCCAGGGTTGTTGTGGAGATCACATGACTCAACATATTTAAGGACTTCATAAACCTCAAAGTCCTACATAAATGCTAGCGATTGTTAAAAATATTATTGTCACTGTTGTTAAAAAGGCTGGAATGGAGGTTGGAGCCAAGTTGCAGAGGGCATTTAAAGCTATTTAGAAGGAGGTTATTGATCAGAGGAGTGGCAGTCAGACCTAAGTTTTAGGACTATCACTTTGGCAGCCTAGGGGAAAAACATTTTATAGGACATATCAAACCCTATTGAAAACATCTTTCATTCTCAAATTGTTCCTCTTGCATTGGAGAAAGGAGAATAAAGTGCATTGGCATCATGCCTCTGACATTAGAAGCAAACCAAAATATTCTCAAGTACTAGTCAAATAACCCCCTCACTAAGAGTGCAGCATTAACATGAGTATGTAGTCTCCTATGAAATGAATTGGATTAAAGACTGTTATTAGTTTTAAAAAGTCTGATAAAAAGAAGGACCCCCACCACTTTTTTTTTTTAAAGGAAACTCACTTGTGGTTTTGAAGTGTATTTTAACTGGGTAAGATCACAGTAAGTAAATTAGCTGAAGTGTAATAATTGGGTTCCAAGTGTTATGATTGATACATTTCATTGAAAATAGCACCCTGAGGTTTTTGCAAATTAAAGATGAAATCTAAATAAATCCTTAAATAACCTATGTGGAAATATTTTATTGTCGTTAATAACCTAGTGAAAATATGCCTATCTCTAGAATCTTTACAACAGAGTCTACCTATTGTTGCTGCCATGCAAAAGCTATCATACTTACCTTATGTAAAAATAATAGCATTCCTAACTATTAATAACAAATAGAGAGACATTTATGGCCATTCATAAATCATTTATAAATGACCCTTATGAATAAAGTGTTACTATGATTTCTATTAGCATAAGTTTGACAATCATAACCTGCATAAAAGGGGCTTATTCTTCTCTTTTGAATGCAGATATAAAAATTTATCATTTAGCTTGGTAAATTAGGCTCATAAAGTTTCAGTAGGTCTTTATGTAGCTATTCAACCCTTCATTGAGAAGAAACCTACTATCAACCTCATGCTTGTACATGCATATATAACATAGAATGGAATATGGATAGTCATGAGGAGCCTAACTCACACCAACCTGTGGAAGAAAGATGGCTTAGGGGCAATTCATGAGACCTTATAATTGGAGTAGAAATAATCAGTTTTATAGAAAAAAAAATCATGGAGTGCTTATGAAACCCTGTGGAATCTGCTCTCTTTGCACTGTACCTTTCAGAATGTATGTGCGCTCATGGGACTTCCTAGGCACATTTCTATAACTTCTCCTTCTGACAATGACAGTCCTTAAATGAAGACTAGTTTCTTTACAATTCTATCAACTCCCATTCTGGGATTCTTGTGCTTTGGGGGCTAGAGTAGCAAAAACCTGAGGGGAAGAAAGGAAATGGTGTTCCATCACTTCTGGGTATTAAATAAAAGAAGCCTTTCTTTGAGTTACCAGAAAAATATTTTTGAAAGGTAAGCATCCTTTTGATTCTTACGATAAAGGTCAAAATTGGTTGCTAAGGGCTCTATGGGAATTTCGTTCCAGGGATAATTAATGACTCAGATGAAATCCCTTGAGAGAGTGTGTATACTTGGGTTCAAGTCCTGATACTGGCTGTATGACCAGGAGCAAGTCATTTAATCTCTCAGTAGTCTAGAGTCTAGAGTCTAGACCAATGGTATCAAATTCAGATAGAAACAGGGGCCACTAACACATACATACGTGTCCCCAAGGGCTGCATATTGACTTAGTGTTAAAATGTAATATCATCTATGCTTTTTTGTACTTTTATTTATTTTGCTAAATTTTTCACAATAATATTTTAATCTGGTTTGGGTTGCCTTATGGAATGTTTCTGGCCCACCGTGTTGGATACCTCTGTTGTAGGCATCTCCCTAAGACTAACAATTGTGGGGTGGTAACTGACCTGCAATAGTAGAGAGAATTTTCTCACCTGGGAGTTTCTTGTACTAATGAAATCACAAGTCCCATCTTTATCCACAGAGTGCCTTAAGCATGGGTCTGGAGCAAGACAAAACGATCTCTAGAAATTTCTCCTACTTTCACAATTATATGATAATTTCAAGCTATTTTGACATATTGAATTCAACGAACATTTATTAAGTATCAATCACGAGCTTGAACTCACTGTGGTAGGGGTTAGGAATACAGACAAAACAAAACCTTTTCAGAGCAAGGATAGGTAGTAATTCAATTGACCAAAATTCCTCAGGGAATGTTAGTTCAGGAGGGGGCTGGAAGCTCAGAGGAATGAAATTCTTAAGATAGAAAGGAAAATAAGCTAGCAACTATAGCACAGAGCAACACAGTACCTAAAGAGAAAGCTGTAGATGAACAGGGAAAGTATCAGTCAGCTTAGACTTTGAAAAGATATATAGAAAATAGGAGCAATGACTGGTAACAGAAGATGGATAGAAATCAGAAGATGAACTTTCTAACTCCAAGTTGTCTGGAGAATGGACCTTGAATCCATTCACTTTCAGATGGACTTTGAAAGGCAGCCAAAAGAAGAAAGAATCTTAATTTGGGGCATTCAGATGATTTTTGTCATCTTCCTGGATATATGGGGTGGTTAATATTCTTGGTTATGCATTAATCCTTTTTTTTTTTTTGGTTAGGCAATGAGGTTAAGTGACTTGCCTAGGGTCACCAAAAGAGTTTTAATCTGCCCCTTTCAGCCACTGTACCCTAGCAGATAGGAGAAGAGAGCTGAAGAACTGAGGCCCAGAAAGTGGCCTGAGAGCAAAATAATGCAAGGAAGAGAGTAGCACAGTATTATAGAATGATATCACTACATGACATTGGGAGTTCTGCAACATTAGTGGTATGAATTGCTCTGGCCGTGATGTAACCTGATTATTTGGGTCTAATGAATATGTGTGCTCTCTATGAGTGTTCCTAATTATGTATGTTTTCTGACTGTGTGCCTATCTCTTATTGGTTGTGTGGTAATCAGTGGGAGACCTTATCCCATGTGTACATGAGAGAGAGATTTTCTTATAATTTGCTTTTATATGAGGTTTGATACAACATCTTTTGTTTTGAACTAATGTATCCTCTGGCTGCTAAAAATAAGCATGCTGATGGAAGCTTATGAGCTATTATTTTGAGTGCCTTGAAACAGGGATCAATTTTCTGAGGACTGAATATCTCAGAGGGTGACCCAGGTCTCACTCTTATTTTCATTATTTGGTAGAGTCACTAAACAGGCAGGTTATAGGGATGTTGTAGATAGAGCTTACTTAGATTTTAGCAATCCAGTGATATAATCTTTCATGTACTTCTTTGGAAAAAGTGAAGAAATGTGGGCCAGATGATAGCCCATTAAGATACATTCAGAGTTATTTAAATGGCTGGACTCATAGAGTAATCATGAATGGTTTGATGTCAACTTGGAAGAAGGTCCTTAGAAGAGAGGCCCAAGGAATCTGTGTTGGTCCTATGCTGTTCAACATTTTAGCAGTGATATAGATAAAGGTATAGATGCCATGCTTAACCAATTTGCACATGACACAAAGGTTGGGAGGGATAGTTAATAACCTGGGTAATAGAACAAGGATTAAAACAGATCAGTTGTCTCACCTGCAAAATGAGGGAGCTCAACTAGATAACCTTTAAGGTTCCTTCTGAGTTTAAATCTATGCTCTTATGTGCCAAATCTCGTAAGAAGTTTATAGTGATAAATGTGTCTTCTATTTGGATTCAAAAAATAAACTTCACAAGGACAAATGGGGTGGTATGGTAAGACAGTAGCTGATCTGGAAAATGTCTTGGAGTTTTAGTTCATTTCAAACTCAATATTCATTTTAATATGGTAGCCAAGAAAATTAATGCAGTCTCAGACTGCTTTGTGAGAAGTGTAGTTTCCAGGAATAAAAAGAAAATAGTCCTTCTGTGCTCTGCTCTGGATAGACCAAATATGGAGTGTTACCTTCATTTTTGGGGTACCACATTTTATTTGGGTAACTGGACTGGCAAAGTACGTTGAATTTGGGCCATATGGAGATTAATTGAAGGAACTTTGAAAGAACAGACTTAGTGGAAGCTGGGTTAAGTATATTCAAGTATTTGGACATTTGACACTTGGAGGAGATATTAAACTTCTCTTTGGTCCCAGAGGGGAGTAGGGGAAATGGGTAGAAGATGCAAAGAGAAAAAAATTAAGCTTGATAATGAAGCAAAACTTTCTAAGCAGTAGAGCAACAAAAATTCCAAATAGGCTGCCCCTAGAGGCAGTACATCCCATTTCATTGGAGGTCATTAAGGAAAGGCTGGAGGAACTTCTGATAGAGGAAATTGTATTTTTTTTAACTGATACTGAAGACCCTTCCAACCCAGATTCTGAAAATAATAATCTTTGATTTTAAGAAGCTTAGGTAAGTGGAGGAAATGACAATACAAATTATTACTGTTACCTTAGAGACTCAACCCACACCAAAATTGGATTTGGATAGAAATTAATGCCCTTAAACAACATTCCAAAGCAACTTATGTGTCCTTGTAAATCTCTACACAGGTAATCTCTCCTTTTCCTTCTCTTCATCCCCACTTCCCTCCCAAGGGATTTATCCTGTATAAAGTTTTACCTTTTTACACATTCCAGCACATCTTAGGTAAAGCAACTGAAAATGCTAGCAAGTACTTTCACTAGTGCACACCTCTAACCAATAGACTAGGGATCTCCAAAGTGGATCTCCACACTGGGTGCTGTTGTCATATGGTGTTTGCGCACTCCATTGTCACTTTGCTAAATAAGTTCTTAAGTAACTTATGTGGAAATACTTCACTGCAGTTAATAACCTAGTACAAAATAAGCCTATCTCCTGACTCTTGACAACATAATATACCTATTATTGCTGCCATGTGACAGCCATCAAACTTTACTCACGTAGCATATTCTGGAAGGCATCAAGGAAAGGCTGGACAACTCCTTCTTGGATATGTTGGAGGGGGAATTCTTTTTCTGATGTCAACAGAGGACATCTTTATGGTCAAATCTCTCTTCTCTTCCAAAAGTATTTGAAATGCTTCTCTCCCTAAAAAATTTGGGGAACTTTGTAGTAGAGTAGAACTTTAACAAACTGGAAGGGACTTTGAACACTATTTAACTTCCCCCCTTCATTTTACAAATTAGGACATTGAGGTGAATAAAGATGAAGTGATTTGCCTGGAGTCATACAACTAGTTAATGACGAAACCAGAACTAGAAACCAAGTCTTCTGATATACAGCCCATTTTTTAAAAATTATGCTTCAAGCCAAAGTATACTTCGAATACTTTTGTAAAAGTATTTCTGTGAACTTAACCTCCAAAAGAAATATGGACCAAGAAAAAGATGCTATTACTTTCATGTGTCATTTATTTTTTTCTTTTTTTACAGGAGAAAATTTAATCAAATTAACAAATATCATTGTTTTAGAATAATCTGTATTACGGCAACTTGCTATCAACTAAATGTTTTAGCTTCACTTGAAAATTTAATCATTTGACGAAAACATCTACTGCTCCATGAATTACTAAGCATCAAAAAAAATTTGTCTGTCACCACTTACCACTTTGGTGCCACATGTCAACATGATTTACTCCTTAGTTCTCCAAGACTGTGCCACCCAAAATCATTGTAATATATTTTGTGAACAGGAATAAATCACATGGTGACCTACTTCTATGAAAATAATTGCAGCATATCAGTACTGTAGCTGTTTGCATTAAGAAAGCTATGTGCTAATATTTATAAAAATAAACCCCTACTTTACAAATAATTCATCACTGAATTTTCTTTAATTCTTTGAAAGACTATCCATAACCCTAAAATTAATTCCAAGTTGATTCTAGTTATTTAATGAGAGTAATTTTTTTCCCATGGAATTTATTGATGAATAAGATGAAATCATGAACAAAGAATCACTAAATTTTCTTCCATAAAATATGATGGTAATATGCTTTTTAATGTCTTCAAAAAACCTTTAAAAGAGTGATGAATTCTGTAGCCAAAATATTCTTTTGTAAAGAAACATGGATCAGAATATAATTTTTTAAGGTTAACTGTGTTTATATGCATGAGTGATTATTGCATAAGGAGATTAATAATAAATCACAGAGATTTATAAATAAGTTATCTATGGGAAACTAAGCTAGGGCTTCTAATTTCCTCTTTTACTTTGCACACATTGGGTTATAATCAAACTAGTTAAAAGCTATTTGGCAATTAAATCTAGATATTGCCCTGATTTTAGGCATCTCCTCTGGAAGTAAACATAGCTAGAGCCCCATGGTAGACATTTATAGCTCTGTGTACTTTTTACGATGTAACCTATAGTAGCTTGAATAAACTCTGCAGGACTTTTTGTTTGTTCAGAATCAACCTAGTAGCTTCTGTTTATTACAGGAAGATAAAAGACAAAAGAACACTTGAATCCATTATTCTGAAAGTGATAATTTTTTCAAGATAACATACTCCTGGATTCCATTGATCAGTCAATCAACAATCACCTATTAAGCATCTACCATGTGTGAGGACTGTGTTAGGTGGGTGGTGGTGGTGATGGTGCAGATACAAAAGTGAGCTAGTGCTTGCTTCAAAGAGCTTATATTCTATGGTTTGTTAGTCTTCTCCTGAATAATAAGACTCTCTTTGCTTTTGCTGATGAGGCTCTATCCATATTTTTAAAATACCGTTATTTTTATCCTCTTCAAATTCAGTCTCAGACACTTACTATATCTATGTGACCCTGAGCAAGTCATTACACTGTCTCAGTTTTCTCATCTGTAAAATGAGCTGGAGAAAGAAATGGCAAACCACTCCAGTATCTTTGCCAAGAAAATCCCAAACGGGATCACGAAGAGTTGGACAAGACTGAAATGACTGAATGACATTAACAACAATCTTATCTATGTCCTTCTGTAAATACACCATCCTTACAACTAGCTTTCAAAAATCACCAGGATTGAAAAGATGTTCATTTACTTTATGTAATTTCATTGGAGCTGCCTATACAATAATTCTTTCTAAAGCTTCCAAGATCTAAGACAACCAAAATAGCTGCCTATGATTCACCTTCTCAAATCAGATTCTCTTGGAAATATGTCTAAAAATGAAGAGAAAAGACATTTGAATTTTTAAGGTCAGCTCTTTAATTTTTATTATCTGACTTTTCTTCTTTTTTTTACACCAGACATATAGAGTCAATATTTTCATATGTGTTACATACATGATATAAAATTAGTGATTTCTGCAGTGTACTATGTTATTCAAACTCATATGATCCAGAATAGCATAGGTACATGTGATATTTTCTTGCCTGGGGTAGGAGGCAGGCTGGGAGAAAGACAGAATGGACTAGATGGATTCTCATGGTTTCTGCCAGCTCTATGATAATTGGCTTCACCTCTAACCCATAAATTAAAAAGTGACAGTGATGTATTCCCCAAAGTGACTTCCAGGAATTTCCCACCCCCCCTTTTTCTATTGTACTTTGGGAAATCTTGGATAAAATATGGAAGAGTAGTGAAGAATTAAACTATATATATATTGATTATTGTAAAATAAAATTCTACCTTTTAAAAATGCATAGGGTTAGACTTAGTATAAAGAGAAGTAACAATATTGTGTAGGAGAAACAAGCCTATTCTTGAATGTAGCTGCTGTCCACAGCACAGCTGGTATGTTGTAAGATGAAAAGTCAGAAGTGTGAACTATTAGCAGGCATTATGGACCCAAAGTATGGATCTAGATTCTTAACATAAAACCAGCGTTGATCCATCTGCTGATACCAGTGATGGACTGTGGTGTCATATTATTCCCCTACTGTTCTTCCTCCCACACTTCTGGGGATATCAACAGCAGTAATCATCAGGCGGGGCTCAATTGATTATCCTCAAATTTTGCTGCTGCTATTGACTATAATGGGAAAAAAATTGTGCTTCTGAATTATTCAGAATGAAAATACACACAGAAGAAATCGATAAGGCACATCTGATATTAAAGACAAATTAAAGCAGGCAGTAGAAGGGGGCTTGAGGCAGCTGCTCCATACAAAGAAGAAAGCATTGTGGAGATAAAGGAAGAATGTTTTCTCTTTTTCAAGTGGATGTTCTATTATAGCTGTCAGAGCTTTTCAAAATTAACATCTTTATTAATGGAGACAATAGGGCTTCCTGTCCAAATGGTTTCTTATAAATGGTGAAATTTTGCTTCACATTCTCACACAGTAATTTCTATCTTGTCTCCCCACAGTCTTTTAAAATTAACTGCAACATACTATACTGGAAGGATTAAATTAGAGAAAAATGCTCAGGTCAGAAATATAACATTCACAAATATGAAGTCAGGTGCTAAAACCCTTGAAGATTTTGATTGGAAGAAGGAATTAAGTTAGTTAAACTGTGAAGAAGGGAAAATATCTTTCTTATGACTACAACAGTGAACAAAAAGCACATTCCTAATTTGAATCATTGATATAAAAATCCAAGACCATGGAAATGAGTGTGCATGAATGTGTGTGTGTGTGTGTGTGTGTGTGTGTGTGTGTGTGTGTGTGTGTGTGTGTGTCCTTGTTTGCAAGGTGGAGGGAGAACTCTACTTTTGCTACAGTTTAGATTTGGAATGATTTATTCTGAAATTCTAAAGAAAGGCAAACCCACATAGCCTTATAATGCCATCTCATCATCTACACAAAGTGAGGTGTCATGTTGCGCAATTATTCAGTGGGTTGACTCTATAGGTAGTCAATTGGAGTCCTCAAACTTTCTTTTTCTTAGTAGTAGGCTGAATTATCTGGATAATTGCCTCAGTGCTCCATTTCCTTTTGCCAGTGAGATTTTAGCCTTTCACATTCCTCTGTGCTCTGCAGGATAAGATTTTGGCCGCTAACCCAGAAAACTACAGAGAAGCAGATACTCCCTCCTTTGGGGTCAGAAGCCACTGTGAAGAACAAGAGGTTTTTATTAGGTGGGAGGGAGCAATCTTCCACTCTTGGCTGAAGTGTCACTCAATTAGGAGTCTTTCCCTATACTGCTGAGTAGAGAGAGAAAAATCTCCAGGGATGTTATTCTATTCCAACTCTCTACTTCAGAGGTGAAAAGTCAGCTCAGTAGTTGGAGAGGCATGCTCTTCCATGGAAATTAGGAGGCACACTGAACATCAGAAGGAAGCATTTGCCCTACTGGAGAGAGAACTTTTTTTCCTGCCTTTGTAGACATTCATTTTGGGTTCCCCACCTATGAATAAAATTACTGCTTAAAAAAATCAAGAGAAACAAATGACTTCCTGTACTCTTCTTCTTTCCTCATCCTCCCTTTCTTGCCTTCCCCTAAAGAAAGATACATACAAGGGTAGATAATATCTCTTATTGGCAATGTGCTCATTCCCAGTGTAGACCTCCACCCTCTTGGAACCCTTGCTCCCTTTAAGGCTCAGCTCCACTGACAAATCTTACCAGAAATCTTTCCTAATTCCCCTATTGTTTGTGACTCCCAAAATACTTGGTATTTCTTTTGAAAAGTAGTTTGGAATTACTTTTCTGTGTATACATGGTTTCTGGAATCAGAGGACCTGGATTCAAATGCTGCTTCTGATGTTTACTGCCTATGTGATCTCGGCAAGTTTCTTAACTCCCCTGGACACAGTTTCCTAATCTGTAAAGTGAAGGGTTGGACAAAATAATAGCTTCTGAGCTCCCATCCAACTATAAATCTATGATCCTCTGATCCTCCTGCACTCTAGTAGGTCAGTAAGTTCTTTCAGACAGGGACTAGTTTTGGTTTTATGTCCCCCAGCAACTGGTCAGTGCCTGACACATGGTAGGACAAAGACTTGTCAAACCGAATTAGACATGTATTAGAATCGATAAGGTAAAAGCATGATTTTGAATCTTTGGCTTTGCGATCTCTGAAGGGACTTTCCAACACTGAGGGCGTTTGTTATAAGCTATAAGGAAGCATATATCATAAGGCATAGTGTTTTATATTAAGGCCAAGGGCAGATTTCCCAATAATGCCTTGAGAATTTTCCTTAAGCTCTCCCTGGCCGGTGGCCTTGTCTTGGCCTCTCTCTACCTTGTAGTTTCCCCTCCAAGCCATTAGCAAGCTCACAAGGCTGCTTTCCCTCTTTATTCCTCTCTTCTTTTCCTGGCACAGCTCTAAATGTAGGAAAGGCTGTGAGTTCCCCAGGGTCTTGCAATGGCCTGCCAGACAATGGTTGGCTAGGACCAGTCTCAGGAGTAAAGGAGGAACTTTAAGTTTTGGTGGGCAGCCAGGTAAATTCTTTGGGCCCTAACTACTTCTCATAAGATATAAACCACCAAATAAGCCTTCACTGAGAACGACAGCAGGGTGACAAGAGAGAATATTAATCTGCCACAGCAGCTGTTTGCTCTTATAAAACAGATCAGTCTTTATAATAATGGGAAATCCAAGAGGCAGGTTGGTTGATTGAGTTGAAAGTCAATGGGAATCAAGGAATCATCCATGTTGAATTATTAAGGATTTCTAAATTAAGCCTTTTGGAGGAAGAGAAAATGTCATAGAATCTTGCACTATTTTCTGATTTCTTTGCTGCCATGTTGTAAGTTAGTATCAGACATCTGCAAACACATCAGTCAGAAAATAAACAACAGGTGTGCTAAATAGACATAAATCAAAATGGATCTTTGGCTACCACATTTTCAGGGAGGTCTGGAATACTTTCAATGGATAATGGACAGGGAAAAAATACCTATGCACAGCTATCAGAATTTGAAAGAGGATGGAAAATAAAGATTGATGTTGGGAAGAAAATCAAAAGAATATGCTCAGCAGTTTGGTCATCCTGATTTAGGTTGTCAGTTTGAGAAATAGCAAAAAAATTGGATGAGGGTGAATGGTGTTTATTTTTAAGATCATTTTCTATTATTAAAACAATAAAATCCTCTCTGCTGTGAATTTGACAGATTTTTTTTTTTGGCTATCACTTTAATGGTACCAGTCAGCTTTCTCTTCTAGAGACTCTGGGAGGATAATGGAAAGAAAATTGTGCAGTCAGGGGTCTTAGGTTGAAATTCTGCTTCTGAGACTTACTTTCTGTGTGACCTTGGAAAGTCACCTAACATTCCTCGGTGTCAGCCTCCTCATCTGTATGATGAGGGGTTTGGACTAAGTAGAAGTCCATTCCAGCTTTAAATACATGAGCTGGTGTGCTAGCAGAAGTAAACTTTTAAATACAAATGCTTTTTCCTAGTACTTTCAAGTATCTAGAATGTTTGTGGCATTATTCCAAAATTAGTACCCAGAGGATGACCCAGTACATTGCAATCTTGAGCTTTGCCTGTGAACACTCAAATACAAAGAGAGAAATTTGTGTGCAAAAAGGATTATTTTCAAGTTTGAGGTAATGGTGTGACTTTCCAATAACTTCATAAAAGCTTTGTGGAAAAGTTTGCATTATCCCTTTCTCCTGTTTGTCCTCTGCTTGAAGGGCATAGGACAACCTCATGAAGCACCTTTTTGACTTCTGATGCTTGTGGCTTTAATATTCCAGGCTGGAGTCACAGAGCTCTTCTACAGATGCTAAGCATTCAATCCTGAAGGCTCCACTTCATCATCAGGTAATTAGTATTTTCATTAACTTGCTTATTGTCAAAGAAAATGAGCCTTGATCATCTAATTTTTCCTCAATGAGTTGAATATTGTAATATATCTATAATTAATGTGCTTTATGCCACAAACGTGTAATGGAGTGGAAATCTGAGGCTGCTCCCAGCAGTCACTGTCAGTAAATGTTTGATGAATAAACAGAGACTTTCTAATGGGAAATGGTGGCGACTTTTATAAGCAGACACAATAAAGACTTTATTAACATACTTAAGAAGCATTCTGGGAAATAGAATTGAATGCATTATTACTGTAGGCTCCTTTTGTGAAAAGTAAATTTTACTGTCCCCATAACAAATGTTTGCTTGTTTGATGTAAGTTGTAGTATCAGTCCTTTATGGAGCATTCTACAATTTAATATAATGAAGCTTGAATTAGCTACATATCCCCTATGGAGTTGGAATGTTAAAAAACTACATCAAAAACTCAATGAGTTAATTATTTGCACACCTGACTCACAATGAAGGAAAGTGGTGAAGCCATTTGAGGATTTGGGGAAGTTGAAGTTCAACTTGAGAGTGTTTACTTTGAATGACGGACATTGGAAATAGCTGTTGTGTCTGTGGTTTCTATAATAGTAAAAAAAAAGTGAACATATAGAAGAGATGGGTTAAATCTGATAGGATATTTCTGAAAGCTATAATAGTCGCTGAATCTATGGCAATGGGAAATTTTACCAAAGATACAAATCCCTCTGTACTCATGCCACCTTGTATTTTAGTTGATCTTATTGCATTATTACTTAGAAGATACATAGAATCATATACCCTAATGAATTGGTGACCCCACTGATGTGGGTATTTCTTCCAGTGATGCAGATGGCAACCCATTCATGCCTGTCCGTCCTGGGAAACTCTTATTTATATCCTCCCATAAGCTTGCCATATGAATTGTGACCCACTTGTAGGAGGTTCTTCAATTTCTCTTCACTTCATAAGGATACCATGAAGCATGTCTTCTGGTCACCTATGGTCATCTCTGTTTCTTGTTATCTTCTTTTTCATTCATAGCATCTTTGATAATGTCTTTTACTCCACATTTCTCCTTCATCATTCTCTGTAATATAGCATAGCTTATAACTCATGGTCCTTTCAATTGTCCTCTGGTGGGTGATTCTCCTTTGCAATTCTTCAGTGACTGGAAGGTTTCATGTCTTTTGTCCACACAGCTACAGAGAATCACATAGTAGATGTTTAATAAGTTTCTGGTGACTTGAATTGAATAGATGTAGAATGGACCTGAAGAGATCATCTAGCTGGTCTTCAGACAGGAAATCAGGAATAAGAATATTATTATTCCTACTTTGAAGTTGAAGCAACTGAGTATTAGAGCTTAAATAATTAACTACTTGAGTATACTTAGCTATTGGTGGTAGGAGTCATAGGGAACTAGAACACAGATTTTTCTCCCAATGCTCTTTCCATTATATAATGTGCACATGAAATTTTAAAGCTGTACGTTTTCACCACTTTTACATTAAAAAAATTATCAGAAATCCTGTCCCTACTACCAAGAAAATAGTAATTCACGTAAGGTTTTGTCACATATATTCAGGCACAAAATTCATTTCCATCATTTGAACCAGCCTATGGTTATGACAATTTCAGGAAAGATGATAAAGCAAAGGGTTAAGAAAAAATGGACTGAAATGAATATTGTGATAGGAGTTTGGAAAGAGGCAAGAAGGAAATAGGATTAGTCCAGTTGAAAGGAGGGTTAAGTATAGGAAATGAAAGAAAGCTATGCCCTGAAGGATTAAAGCTTAAAAGAGAAATTTGTTGTTGTTTAGTTATAAGTAAATATTTATTGTTCCTAGTTATCGGGGAAAAATAAAAATTCTTCTTGGCTGAATTGCATGATGAAGAAGGTTGAATGGTGTTCAAAGAGGCTGGAAAGATAGGTTGAGGTTTGAAGGGCTTTAAAAGCTAAACAGATAAGTTTGTGTTTTATCTTAGAGGAAATAGGGAGCCCTTGGAATTGATTTAGTAGGAAAGTCACAGGTCAGATCTATTCTTAAGGAAAATTACTTTGGTAGGAGTGTATAGGATGGATTAGAAGGATGAGAAATTTGAGACAGGGGGGCTCATCAAGAGGATGTTACAATAATCTAGGTGAGAGGTGCTGAGAGTTTGAAACAAGGTGGTAGGTAGTTAAGTAGAGAGAAGGGGTCAGATGTGAAAGATGTGGAAGCAGTAAGGACAAGATGTAGAAACCTTGGTTTATCATACATAACCTTTGCATCCTTGGGCAAGTTAGTTGACCTCTGAAGACCTCAGATTCCTCATCTAGAACATGAGAGGTTTGTACTAGATGGCCTCTAAGCTCTAAAGCCATGATCCCATGATTAATAAGCTTCTGAATCAGAGATTCTATCATTATCTTCATAAAACACATGGTTTAGGAAACAGAAATCCAGGCTTTTCATGCTTTTTCATCAGAGTCATTTAAACTTGACTATTATTTCTCATGCATGACATATGTAGTACAGGAAGATAAGTATGAATCAACTCCTACAAATGCAAAATCATATCTATATTAATATCCCTTTCTATTAATGGCATTAAAAGATCAGAAACTTGTACTAGTTTAAGTCTGTTACTTTGGACAATGGCCTTATAAAATACATACAGTTCTCTGTGATTTTAATTGCAAAGTCATTATGTGAAACTTGTATTTTCACACAAGCGTGCATGCTTATGGGCACACACACACACACACACACACACGCACTTCCACAAAGATTGATTTCTCCCTATGATCTTGATTTTTGGATTATACTATTTGAAAACTATTTCCCTTAATTTTACCCCACTAGATCTAAATATTAAAACACAATTCATTATAGTTTCAGAGTAGAGCAAGGTTTTGGCTTTTTCTGGGGGTAAGGTGCTATAAATGCTAAGTGAGATATGGTGAATGGTTATTGCTGCATTTAGGGGTGCAGATCCACGAAAATTTTAAACATATAACAAACACAAGGAAAGAGCCTCAGCTTTGTGATTTCATTCCTTTTATGCCACTAGCTCTTCTTTAAGATTCAGTGGCTCATTTTTCAATACCTTTTTCATTACTTAAAATTGAATATTTCTCGTCCACCTATAACATCTCTGAGAAAATTAATGAATGTGTTGCTAATTTCTTGATTTCTAGGACAGCAACTGTACTCAATCATATATACAGATTTAAGGGTAAAATTAGAAACTCAAGGATGCTAAGGGTCCGCTAAGGTGGTTAGGGAGAGCCCCAGGCAAAATGGTGATGGTGGCAAAGTTTATTTTTGTTTATCACAGCCTCTGGAATCTCCCCTTTCCCTCTTCTTATTAAAGTCTGCTCTCAAATCCTTAGTTCTCAGTAAGGTATGAATAAATGATAACTTACAAAGTAGTTACACATCTGTGGTACCCTGCCCTTACTAGTGAAGGGTAAGGGGTTTGCTTCTATTGATTATTGTAGGTGCAAGGTATGTTTTTGTTTGTATTATGAACCCAAATTCTAGAAAATCACTTCCCTGGAGAGGGAGCACTTGAGAATAAGTTGTTAATATCAGAATGTAGGTGGAAATAACTTTGGGGCCAGGAAAGATGTTTTAACATTAATTGGCATCATTGTATCTGTTGTTGTCTCTGATAGCTCCATCAGTAAGCCAGGGACCAGGATAGTACTTTAGCAAGGCCCATAGCCACCACTGGGCAAAGGTGGCTACCATAGGCTCCTCATAGGATGGTGTGAAACTCAAGGAATGGTTTGAGAGTTACAGAAGTATGAATTAGATGAGAAATACATTCCATAAACTAGGGGATCTGCATGCTTTTATTGGAGAAGAGATTCTAAAAAAGAATGGAAATCTTCACAGCCTTGATAATATGTATTTACTGCCACTAAAACAAAACAGAAGAAATGAAACAAATTAGGGTCAGGATCCTTAACCCAGGGTCCACAGTCCCCCAAATTGTAGTTGATCATTGTATTGATCAGAGGTCGGTAGTCTTTCAAACTTTTTTTTTAATGATATTCTTGTTACTGGTTACATTATTTTCCTACTTCTTATTTCAATCTACATCCATTCATGTGTCTTCCCAGGTTTCGCAGAAATCAACCTTTTTATCACTTCTTACAGAACAATAATATTCCAGTATGTTCATATAACACAATTTGTTCAGTCATTGCCCAACTAATTAATACTTCTTAGTTCCAGTCATTTACCATAACAAAAAAGCAGTTATAAATAGTATTGTACACGAGTCCTCATTCTCTTTCTTAATCTCTGGGAATAGTGGTTATCACAGTCGACCTTCTTTTATAGACTCAACCAGTCAACCAATTCGTTACCAGTCACTAACTTAAAATCATATCCTCAATGAGGTTTAAAGGAGTGAACAAGTACAAAGCGTCATACAGGTTTTAATCTGTGAGATTGTTAATGGGCATATCCATACCCTCTGTAGGGCGCTGTAAGAAAAGTCCAAAGAAAGGTTAATATCCCTGTAAACTCATCAATTGATAAGGGTGTCGTGGCAAATGCATGCTGATTGGTAATGATAATGATGATGATAAGATTATTTCATTCTTATTCTCTCTAAAATTGACAGAACTTGGATAAAAAACAGTCCTTGGACAAGTTACCATTTTGCTATTAACCTTATATAGTTGGTGTTTTATGATCTTTTGTACAGATTGATAAAAGAGACTTTTTAAATTTTTTTTGCAATTGAATGAAAGTATTAGATGCAAGCTTATCTTCCCAGGACTAGTTAAAATCATTTCCTGGATAACTTCAATAACAGGTAGGATAATAGGAATATGAAGCATTTCTTTCTGTTTCCATATAGTTTTGATTTCTTCTGCTACGCCAGTTGAATCATAGATTTAGAACTGGAAAAGTCTGCCTAAGTCATAGATCCACTCACTCATTGTACAGATGAGGAAATTAACTTTCCCAGAATCACACAGCTATTAAGTATCCTAGGCAAGATTCAAATCCATCCAGGTCTTCCTGACTCTAAGCCAAGTGCTCAGTCCTCTGTACCACTCAAGGTCTCTCTGTTTTGAGGGTTTTTCATTTCACATAGTTCATAGGTTGAGTATTTCATAATTCAACTTCTATGAACATTCTATTCTTAATTTTTTGGGGAAAGGGAGTCGTTGTTATATCAGACTGATTTTGGACTTCGTCTGAGATAATGTTCTGATGATGATTGACTAGATTCTTCTTAAGCCTGTGATGACAGACAATAGAATTTAGACTTTAGATCACCTCTGTTACAAAGTTAAACCTGAGTCCTGAAAACTAGGAATGCTGTTAGTCAAAATACCACCTAAAATATTGAGAAAAGAATAATCCATAAGTTTGTAGGTTTTCATAGCATATGCAATCTTGTAGCTCTAAAATTCTAATATTGGACAAAATTATTTTTATCCCAAGTATAAAATATAAATGTCCCAGTCTGGAATTTAAATTCCTTCACAATCTAAAGGAACACAGCAATACAGCAATACAAATACAGCAATCCTCCCACCTGTTCCCTGTGGGAGTCTCAACTTTCTGTTCTACAAAATGAGGGCATTGTGTGGTTCTCTTATAACTCTAGATTTATGATTCCCTTAGTCTATATTAATCACCTCCACATACTCTAAATTCCCATCAAGCTGGTCTAGTAGCTATCCCCCAAATCTGACATGCCATCTCATTCCTCTGTGCCCCACTCTTGTCCCTAGGACTCCCTAGCTTCCTTCAAGACTAAGCTCAAGTGCCATGTTTTGTGTGCTATATGATTCTTCCCACTCTACTTCCCCAAATGACTGTTTTCATTTATCTGTGTAAATGGTGTATTATTCTCATAGTATAGGAGCCCCTTGAGGGCACAGATTGATTTAATATTTTCTTTGTAACCTTTTCACTTAGCACAATACCTTGCTCATAGTAGGCCCTTAATTAGTGTTTGTTGTATTGAATAGAGCCCGATGACATCTCAAACAGCAAACAGCATAATAACAGATCAAAAGTACTAATTGTCAAGGTAACTAGAGACATAGTTTTTGCTTGTTGTAATGAAAAAATGGTCAGAATGTGCTATGTAGGAACTGTATCATTGGTTCAATCTAAGAAAATATACCAGTTATCCCATTATGATTTCTGATTTATTTAAACATATTCTTCCCTAAAATTTTACTCTCAAGTCTCATTTCAGTGTGGAGGGAACTTTAGTTTCTTGAAAGTCATAGTGGTGGAATGCAAACGTTGGCTGGACTTATCACCAAACGAGAAAGCAGCAATGCACACCAGTTGACCAAGAACTGGACTGGCTAAATTTGGAGAGTCTCAGAATTGAGTTCACCAGAGTAATAAAGTTTTTGGCCACAGTAACCGTCAAAAACCATCTACTAAATTGTTGGGGAGTTGCACTGTCAATGGTGATGGAGTACTCCCAACCATGTAAAAAATCCTCAAAGTATTGAAATGGATTACATTTCTATATAATTTAAGATACTTTAAAATATATTGAATGAAGGATTTATTGGCTGTATATATGTATATATATATATATATATATATATATATATATAAAGTTATTAAAATGGCTTTTTAAAAATAATTTGGAATACAAGATAGGAAAAAGATAAAGTCTTGGTTTACATAGTACCCTTTGAAGGTACGTGGGGAAGCACTGGATATGGAATCAGAGGCCTTGGGTTCAAATTCAGGCTCTGTCACTTTTGTGATCTTGTATAAAATGCTTAACCTCTCTGGCCCTCAGTTGCCTCTGTTCTGAAATGAAAGGGGTAAAACTAACTGATCTCTGAGGTCCCTTCTAATGTTAAATCTTATGGTTAAATAATTTTTTCCTTTTCCAATGGCAAAAAATTGTTTTATTGATATCCTTGATGACTGACCTTTTTCTAGGCCTTAGCTGACAGAAGTGACTCCACATCTGATCACTAATTGACCTGCCTAGGTACCAGGAAGTTCTTTTGTGCCCAATAACTAGTTTAGTCAGCTTTATTTAGGTAAGTAATAGAAGACTTTCTGGATTGTAATCAGTTTAGCAAACTTAGTCCAATCTAAGTATGTAAGGGTTAAAAATCTTCCTAACCATAATGCCCCCGGGGTTGATAATAGGGTTTTTATATATACATATATATGCATATATATACATATACACATATATTTTGTAAATGGTATCTTGTTTTTTCCATTTACATGCAAAGACATTTTTCAACATCCATTTTTATAAGATTTTGAATTCCAAATTTTTCTCCCCCCTCTCTTCCCTCCCCCCTCCCCAAGACAGCAAGCAATCTGATATAGGATATATATGTGCAATCATGGAAAGATATTTCCACATTAATTATGTTGTGAAAGAAGAAATAGGACAAAAGTGTAAAGCCATAAAAAACACAAAACAAAAATAAGTGAAAATAATATGTTTTGATCTGCATTCAGCCTCCACAGTTCTTTCTCTGGATAGTATTTTCCATCATGAGTCTTTTGGAATTATCTTGGATCATAGTACTGCTGAAAAGAGCTAAGTCAATCATAGTTGATCATCAAACAGTATTACTATTACTGTGTACTCCTGGTTCTGATCACTTCACTCAGCATCAATTCATGTAAATCTTTCCAGGTTTTTCTGAAATCCACCTGCTCATCATTTCTTCTAGCACAACAGTATTTCATTACATTCATATACCATAGCCAGTCAACCATTTCCCAAGTGATGGGAATTCTCTCAGTTTCGAATTCTTTGCCACAACAAAAAGAGCTGCTATAAGTATTTTTGTACTTGTAGGTACTTTCCCTTTTTTATGATCTCTTTGGAATACAGACCTAACAGTGGTATTACTGAATCAAAAGGTATGCACAGTCTGATTGTCCTTTGGGCATAGTTCCAAATTGCTCTCCAGAATGGTTGGATCAGTTCACAACTCCACCAACAATGTATTAGTGTCTGAATTTTCCCACCTCTTCTCCAACATGTATCATTTTCTGTTTCTCTCATATTAGCCAGTCTGATAGGTGTGAGTTGGTACCTCAGAACTGTTTTAATTTGTATTCCTTTAATCAATAGTTATTTAGAACATTTTTTATGTGACTCTAGATTCCTTTAATTTTTTCATCTGAAAACTGTCTACTTATATCCTTTGACCATTTATCAATTGGGGAATGACTTGTATTCTTATAAATTTGACTCATTTCTTTATATATTTGAGAAATGAGGTCTTTGTCAGAAACACTTGCTACAAAAATTGTTTCCAAGCTTTCTGCTTTCCTTCTAATCCTGGTTGCATTGGTTTTGTTTGTGCAAACCCCTTTTAATTTAATATAATCAACATTATTCATTTTGGATTTCATAATGTTTGCTGTCTCTTGTTTGATCATAAATTCTTCCCTTCTCCAAATTCCTTGTTGTCCTAATTTACTTATGGTATCATTCATGTACCCATTTTGACCTTATTTAGGTATATGGTATGAGATGTCTATGCCTAGTCTACGGTCTATGCCTAGTAAAGGGGGTGTATTTTTGGGATACCCACTGACTGACCTTAAGGTCCTCTCCCATTGGGTGTCTATGAATCTTCACAGTAACAACAATAAGATATAAAGGCAGAGACCCAGGGAACTGGGGGTCTTCATCAGGGTAAGCATCACATGATGTATAGGCACTGACATGACTCATCCATGCCCTACAGAACTGAGGGGGTAGGGAATCAAATGCTTGTAGGTGTATATAGGTCTTGTAGATCTTTATTGTCTGACTTGTGATCCTTGAGTACTCATATTAGCTCCTTCTCAGTATCTCATCTAAAATCTTCTTATAATATTCTTATATCATAGTCTCCTACCCTACCCTTTCTAGGCAAACATTGCTTATGAAAAAAGAAAAGCAAAAGAAAATATGCTATACAGAAGCCTTGTCCTAGACTACTAGTACTACCATTTAGTCCTAGTAGTCTTCCACCTCTGTACATTGAGGAAGGAGGCATGTTTTAGTATTTCTTCTCTAGGACCTTCATTGTTTTTTCCATTATTCAGAGTCCATTTATTAATTTTTTCATTAATATCATTGTAGTTGTTGTGTATATTGTTGTCTTGCCACTCCCAAATTTTACTCAGCAACATATATTTAATACAAAGTACGTAAATGAGATACAAATTTCTAAGAATGCAGTCTAAATTACTTAAAAATATAAATGACTCAAAAATCTTTCCATAAATATGGTATAAAGAAAACAGTATTAAATTCAAATTAGGGAAAATGATTTTCTGACAGATTTCCCCCCTAAATTGTCATTCCAGGTAAATAGCAGTAGAATTTGATTTTTACTGACTGAATTTTTCCATATTAACATTTTAAGTTTCAAGAAGTAGCATAATACTAACATTGGATTGATTCTCTTAAGAAGGCTGTGCTGAATAGACTCTTAGGTTAAGACAAAAAAATGCTTCCAACTTCTTTTTTTTTTTTCCTGAAACAAAAGTCCCAGAATGTGATTCTTTATTTTGTTGGATGAAGACAGAGGGGATGGCAAAGTGGGCAAAATAATGCATGTAAAGGCATCTGTGTCCTGAGGCACACTGACACTTCCCTAATGGACTACAGTACACATAAAAATAATTAATCATGGGGAGAAGGCATTGCCAAGGTTAGAACTGAGGTCTCTGGTTTTTAATGGAAATGTTCCGTGCTTGAACTAAAGGAACAAGTTTCCTAGCTCAAGCACTGGGGCATCTGTCATACTTAACTCAGAATAGTTCAGGAGTTCAGTAAAATATCAGATAGAGTTCAGCACTTTTATTTCTCAGGGTATTAAAACTATATATAATAAGAAAGAAGTGCATTTGATGAACTACTCTGCATCGTGAATAGAACATCAAAGAGCCTGAAACTTAGAATTTCAGAAAATGTAAAACAAAATTCTTCCGTTAGATATGTTTCTTTCTTTTTTTTTTTTTACTATGCATGTGTGTCTTTAAAAGAATTAAAATAGAACATAAAAACGTAGGAGAAGGTAAATTTGAATATATTCCATTGCCAGTTTTTAACAAAAACTGTATTGATATCCTTCTCATTTGTTTCAGCTTCTGGGTGGGGATGTGCAAACAGGCAAAGGTAAAATCTTCACTGAAGGGTGGGAATGAGACATGCTAGGACCCCGTGCTCTAAGGCTGTGTAGGGAGAGGATATTTTCATGGGTTGGAGTGGGGAGGGCGGCACCCCAGTGATACTAGAGCCTCACAAGAGAAGCTAACAGGTGGGGATTATTGGAAGAGGGATATAGTATACTTCAGGGTGCTAATTAGATATTACTAAAATGAGTGCTTTTTATTGGTTCATTGAAAATGATAAATGAATCATCAATGTCATCACCCAACAATCAGCTTGATTCTTCCATACTGTTAATAAATTATTCCTGGGGAATAGTTCATTTACTGGCAAAATCTATGTGGTTGGAGCATATTATTAAAAGACTGAGATTGCTGAAACAAAGGATCAGAGGAGAGGGGCTTGAGGCTTAGACAGGAGAGCTGGTGGATGATAGACATAAAATACCTAATACCCAACTCTCCTTGAAAAAGAAGATGGAAACTACTCTCCATGAAAAATCATTCCTGTGAATGATTTGTCTCTCATCTGTACTTCCTTGCTTGAAAATGACAGAAAAATTGGGGTCAGTTGGAAAGCAGTAGATATGGCTGGGATGCATGAGGTCAAGCTTGCTGCTCCATCTAATTGATCAACAGAACTGCTGTTCCAATAGCAGTTGGCCTGAGCTCCATGATGAGAGTTGATTAATAATTCTGAAAGTTCTTTGCTACGATTTTATAGCTAGCCTATCAGTGACAACTTCTCCTTCCCTCCCTCCTTTTTCCCCCTCTCTCCCCTCCCCTCTCCTCTCTCATATATTTACTATATGTTTACCTAATATAAGGCAGAAGATGAAGATCTCCTCTTTTTTAAGGTCTGACCAACTTGGCTTGTCACAAAGTCATGGTATAGTGAATAATCAATTTCCAACAATGAGGAAAGTTCCATTCAAATAGATTTCGAGGCACAGGTAACATATATAAAATCACTAAAGCATCTGCCATGTGCCAAACACTGTATTAAACATTGGGGATACAAAGCAAAAGTAGTAAGTTTTTCTGCCTTCAAGGACCTTATATTCTAATGGGGTGTATAACATGTACATAAATAGGCACATATGAGATAAATACACAGGAGATACAAAATAACTTTAGAGGGGAAGGTGATAGTAATGGAAGAGACTGGGAAAAACTTCCTCCAGGAGACAATGTTAGAGTTGAATATTGAAGTAATCCAGAGATTTCAAAAAATACAGACAAGAATGGAAAGCATTTTAGGAATGAGGGATAGCCAGTGCAAAGGTACAGAGATGGGAAATGGAAGGGAAAGACTAACAAATGCACTGTGAATTTTTTAAGATATGGAGGCCATGTGGAGATTTTTTTTAAATTTTCACTTCTAATTTATAATATAAGTAAATGAATATTGTGGGAAAAATAAAAGGCTTTTAAGAAGCTTATGAAGAGAACTTAGGTGCAAAAAAAATCTTCCTATGGGTTTTCCCAATAGGAAATCTCTATGCCATATATCTATATATCCATATCTATCTATGAATATCTACATCTTTGTCTATGTTTATATCTATGTCTCTCTCATCTAGATCTAGATAGATAAATGTAATAACCTGTCTCATTGAAACTTAGCAAAGCGGTCGTAAGGAAAAAAACCAGATATTGAAATGTGAAAGAGAAGTCCTTTTTGATACAAGGGAAAGGTTTGATACCTTGTAAAGGGCTTGAAGCTTCAATAGTTCAGTTGTTAGGAAGAGGCTTGTCAGACAATAAAATCACCCCAAAGTCACTATGCCTTTGTGCCCCACAACCACTCTTATATAAGACCCAACAAGAGTCTGAGAAGTATAACTGGCTTGAGCAAAGAGGAGATCCTTCAATGAGAGAAACCACCTCTGAACCAGAATTGTCTAAGAGGAGAGGTTAAGTCCCTCCTAACTTTCTGCTTAAAGGTGACTTCAAAAGTGAGGCTCTGAGAAAGTGAAAGAGAAGAGGCTTCTGCCACACTTCAGCTAAGGGCCATTCCTGCTTTGAGGAATACTTTTAACCCTACAGCTGAAAATAATGTTGTAGCAATCAATTAAACCAGAGGCTAGAAGTGATGAAAACTGCAGCTACCGACTGAAGCAAAAAAAGAAAAAAACAAACAACAAAGCAAAACAAGCAAAACAAAAGCAAAAAACCAAGAGCAAAAAACCCCACTAGAAATCCAGCAGATTGACCATCCAGCAGAGACACTTCCTGTGAAAAGCCTGGTGGGCTAAGTGATCTGTTTGACCCAGTCCAGCAGTGGCTGAACCTGATGAAGATCTCAGCTCTGTAGTTGAGTGTTAACTGGTCTAGCCTAGCAGTAAATTGGCCTTTCCAGATGAGATGGTGTGCTCTGCAAGTATCCAGCCCAGCTGAACAGTGGAGTGACTCCCTTCTTGCTAAAGCCATGCCTGCACAGTGAACTTCAAAAAGACCCACCAAAAGAAAGAACATCAAGTCCTTGAAGTTCTGTGAGTTGCATTAACCACATGTATTGTCTACATATATGTCTCAATACCATCGTACTTTAAACTCATGCCTGCCTTTCTTTCCACTGACTCTGATGGAGTATGGGCCCCAGCCGAGATCTTGACCCTCATCCCAGAAAGAATTTGGGTCTCATTTGTCTATGGACTCTACTTGAACTCTCCTACTTGTTCAAGGAAGTCTCTAGTGTTCACCTGAGGCTATAATCCTATTTACTGGCCTTTCTTTATGGCCTACACCCAATCTCCCAATTCTTTGTTATCCTAATTGAGTCTAGTCCTCCATTGTCTATTCTTGGATGTTCCCCGCCCCCCACTTCCCATCCTTGATCCTATCTAGAGCCCATTCAACCCCCACCCCAGTCACTCCCATCCAGATCCTCCCTAGACCCTCCTCCAGTCACCCCAGGTTACTGGAATACCCCTTCTCCCAGACTCCTCCTCCAGTCACCCCAAACTATTTGGCCACTCCTAAATCCTTCCCATAGTCTTTCTGTATATAAGATCCATCCTGGTCCCCATTTAGGAGCTGAAACTCCCTGCTGCCTACTCATCCTTATGAGTGTCACAAATACTCAGATTCGTTAAGAACCTAGCCAAGGGCTCAAATTCTTATTATCTAGCCAATAAGCTCACAAATGTTTAGATTCCTTAAGAGTCTGGCCAATATGGCAGATCTTTAATAAACCTTGTCTTTGGCTGAAATAATGCTGAATTAATTTAGGCAGGACCCACATATATATATATATATATATATATATATATATATATATATATTTGTGGGAAAGCATATTTCATATTTTGGGGAAAATGTCTTATAATTATTCTTCTTGCTATTTCTTTTGAATAAATGCCCTTGCTAAGAACAGAATCTGTTGGCTGATTGTTAAAGGGAAGCTCAGTAGTAGGGGCTTGTGAGGTTCACACGAGGGAAATAGTCACCCACAATAGTTGCTGCTTATCCCCTGGGGATCCAATCTGTGAGTGTCAGAGTAGGTTGGGGGAGTGAGCACAGAGGGAGTTCATCTATAAAATGGGGATGATAAAAAGTACACCCACCTCACAGGGTTGTCATAAAGATTAAATGAGCTACCATATGTAAAACTCTTTGTAAACATTAAAATACTTTATAACTACCATTATTAATATATGTTGAATGCATATATAAGTATACACGCATATGCTATGGTATAGTGGAAAGAACACTGACTCCGGATTAGATTCCAATTCTATCTCTGAGACTTGCTATTTTTGTGACCCTGGGCAAGTTGCTTAACTTCCCAGGCTCAGTTTACTCATTTGTAAAATAAGGCCATTGAATTAGATGGCCTCTTAGGTCCCTTCTAGCTGTAGATTGATGATATTATGATCTGTAATATCTCTCTCACATATACATACATATTATATATAATAGCATATGTGTATTTGTGTATGTATATGTGTATGTATGTATGTATATATATATACATATTATACATATATGTATATAGATAGATATAGATATAAAATTCCCATGTAGCTTGGAGATGAGAACATGATGCCATTTTTGGTATCCATTATCTGCAAAGGAAGGAGGAAGCAAAGGCATCTTTGCAAAAACCCATCCATAATCGACAACATTGGTATGGACAGTATTTGTTAGTGTAAGACTATAATTGGTCAAAAAAGGATATCATGGGAGGATGGAAAGAAATAAACTGGAACCTCATTAAAGGGATGCCCATCAATTGAAGAATGACTCAATAAGTTGCGGTATATGAATACAATGGAATACTATTGTGCTAGAACAAAGGAAGAAATAGGTGATTTCAAAGAGATATAGAGACATAGAAACTGATGCAGAATGATGTAAGCAAAGCCAGAAGAACAGTTTATACAAGAATTAATATTACAAAAATGAACAATTTTCAAGACTTTTTAAATGAAGAATGAAATGAGCAGAATCAGAAAAACCAGTTATTTATACAGTAACAAGACTGTAAAGACAAACAGCTTTGAAATCTGTATGAACTCTGATGAAAGCAATGATCATCTGTGATTCCAGAGGAACAAAGATGACACATACTATCAACCTCTTTACAAAGAGTTGATAGAGGAGGATGCAGAATGAGACATGTATATTTTTGTATACAACCAATGAAGGAATTTATTGTGCTTAATTATGTATGTATATTTGTTATAAGGAATTTATTTTTCTTTCCTCTTTTTTCAATAGGGTGGGAAGTAGGAAGGAGAAGAAAATAGATTTCTGTTAATTAAAAAAAATTAAAAATAGAGGTGGGAGATGCTACAGATGTGGAATGTTACATACACTTTCAGATTAGGTCGCAACACATATTTTAATTTAGTCATTTAAGTTTTAAATTTTAAATAATATTTATATAGTACCTACGTGCTGGGCAGTGTGCTAAACGCTTTAAAATTATTGTCTTATTTGAGCCTTAAAACAACTCTGGTAGGTAGGTAGGGGCTATAATTATCATCATTTTACAGATTAAGAAACTGGGGCAAAAAGAAGTTAAATGACTTATCCAAAGTCATACATCTAGTAAGCAAATGTCTAAGGTCCAGTTTGAACTCAGGTCTTTCTGACACCAGGTCCAGAGCCTAGTGCCACCTCTCTGCCCCCCTACTTTATTATGAGACCTCTACTAGAGTAGACATAATGTATAAGTGCTTATAATATAAAAGTAAAACATATCACTGTAACTTAAAGAAAAAGAAAGACATAAACCCTCAGGTTTAAAAAGCACCCTTATTGATTTGGTCCCCTAATTATAGATGAGAATTAATTCCTTCTTTTGAGGAGATGATGTGCTAATGCCACAAAGCTAAAGAAATTAGAATGGGAAATTTGGGGAAAGCCTTAAGAAGATTTTATAGATAAATTTTATAGGGGATTAAATCATCAGCCTCTTCACCCTCCAAACCAGAGACCATGCCTGGGAGAAGGTAGGCCTTTCCACTAGGCTGGCAGTTATGCCTGAGTAATTTGCACTCTTTTTCCCCTCCATCATTTTCTACCTCTTGTTCAGATCACTGAAATGAAGTTAACATTGCCATTGCCTCTGGAGAGGGAATTCCATTTGGTTGTTCCTTGTTCCTCTCACCAACTTAGTGACTTTGCAGACCATAACTTTCTTTCCTGGACATACTTAATCTCTATATGTTTCTCCATAAACTTCATAAACTATAAATTTCTGGAGGTTAAAGACTAATTTTTGTCTTTATATCCTCAGAGTTTGGTTAAGCATTTGGCACATAGTCAACACTTAATAAATACTATTTATTAATTCATTTTGATTACCTATAATTTCCCATACTAGCTGTGTGACCCTGGGCAAGTCACTTAACCTTTGTTTGCCTTAATCCACTGGAGAAGAAAAAGGCAAACCACTCTAGAATCTTTGCCAAAAAAACTCCATGGACAGTATCGACACGTTATGGTCCACTTAGTTATGAAGAGTTGGACACAATTGAATGACTAAACAACAACAATGACAATTTCCATAAAGTCATTAGTTACCTTTATTACAATTAAGAATGTAGTGAAAACCCCCCCATCAAATGTGTTATCTTTTTTTTTAGGTCTCTATGAATTTATCCTGTTTCAAAGTTAGCTCTGGTAAGCGTGGTGACTGGTTTCTATTTAAGTTCCCTTATTTGTAAGATAGATATTTTATTTAAACACAATTAAAAATATGCCGTTGCCTGGAGGCCTTATAGAGCATATCTGAAGAGGTACAAGAAGAATCTGCATGATAATTACAGTACTGTAATGATTATTGTTTCTAATAGAATACCATCTCAGTTCTTGACCCATGCTTTCTTCTGATAGTTCATAAAGGAGTAAATGAAGGATCAAAGCAGAAATATATGGCAGAAAGACTGGTTTTATCAGTTTCTGTCTCCCAGGACAGCTGTGATGTATACTCACTTTGAATTCACTGGTTTCTAGTTTGCTCTGTGTAAGACAGGTACAGGTAGAGGTCTAACATTATGGAACATTTGACTGTGCAGCAAATTTTTACTATAAGCAAATTGCTGTCTATTTTCTTTGTTCTTTCAAATTCTTAAATCCTTCCATTTCTTGTCCCTGCAATGCATATTTTGATTAGGGTTTTAAGTTTGTTTTCTTTCACATTTTTATGGGATCTGTAATGAATTTTTAATTGCTATACCCTTCTTTCATCTGTATTCTATTAATTAAACTTATATAGGATTCTCTTTTCCCTTGTGTTTCCTAAACATTATTTTAGCCTGTGCACATTTTCCTTTATAGCAATTCATTGGTCTTGAGTTGTTCCCTCCTCTTCTTGACTCTCTTGCCAGTCTTTCCTTTCCTGGGCCCCACAGTAAAACACTTGGAAGCCCATTTGCTCATTTCAGTGACCTGAAGAGCCACAGCAGGGCACTGAACCGCAGTGACAGGACAGATTCCCGGGGACTTGTTCTAACACAGCTTTATTTCTTGTAATCCCTTAGCATACTGTCAATTTACTGAGAGTATTCTCTGCCTTCCTTGGACACATAATTACTTCCCCTCGTGTGGCTGAGCTTCCTGTAGGACAGTATGAGTTCTGCAGTGCTCTGAGGCTTGGTGATTAAGAATGCCTGCCAGCAGACTCCTTCCATGATGTTATTATGTAGGACTAAAGGTTTAGCAGTCCAACCTTCTGTGTTGAAACACCAGGTTCAAATTCCAACTTGTCTGTTTATTCCTGTGTATGCTGGAAAAAACGTTGGCATGGCTGTAGGTTTTAGGAAGAAAGGGCCAAGGCATGAGGGATGCTGCAGTTCTGTAAAAAAGAAGCATGCCAGAGCTTACGCCTCAGAGGAAATTCTGGGTTATTACTTGATCATAGAAATGGGAGCTAGGGAATATTGTACTGCTCTGTTTCCGAAAGGAAATTCTAGTTCCCTTGTGATCTGGGAGAAATCTTTTAAACTCTTCCTTTATTTTCTTCACTTGGAAATGGTGATGATGTGGTTTTATCTAATTCCCAAGGGTACTGAGAGAATACCCTTTGCATTTCTAAAGATTAAAGGGCTTTGAATTGGGGACAGTGATAGGCTAATGACTCAGCAACGCCTTGCATTTTTTGGACTGGCTCTGCGATTTCCTTGGGGAAGGGAACTCCTGATGAGAGTTCCTTTGCTAATACAAAGCTGCAGCTGTTCTGCATCTCGGAATCTTAGAAAGTTGACTTCTGCTATACCATACAGCTTCTCTGAATACTATTAATTATTGGGGTGTGTGTGTGTGTGTGTGTGTGTGTGTGTGCTTCTGAAGCTGTAATCTTTTAACTTTCACCTTGGCTAGGCCTCATAGTAATGGCTTCTGTAGGTTCAACACAGAATGCCACATTGAATCAAATATACCTGTGTGTTCGTTCTTCAATACTTCGATAGGTTTGCGATCTCACTAGTATGGGTACTCTCTTTGATGGTTCACATGACAACTCATGCAGGCCTTCTCATTCTGTGTGACTCTTGAAGGATTATGTCTTCCTATAAATCTTCCACAGGAGGTCCATCCGATGCACTGGGGACTTTCCTCTCTCTATGTATATTGAAGTTACAAGATTTTATATTATTTTAATTGCTTCCAACCCTAATCCCTGTTGCAATCTGGTATTTGGGTTGAGTCTCCTTTTGTAATTCTGCATTTCCTTCTTTCCATAGAAAAAGATAAACTAAAACTCTGGTATTTTAATACTGATAGATTTCCTAAGAACTAAAAATAACCAGTTAAATTGAATTTTTCTGATTCTGTCCTATCTAGTCATTCGCATATGTATTGTTATGGTTGTTGTTCATCGTTTTGGTGTGTTTGACTCTTCATGACTTCATTTGGGGCTTTCTTGGCAAAGGTATTGCAATGGTTTGCCATTTTCTTCTCCAGCTCATTTTACAACTGAGGAAACTGAGGCCAACAGGGTCACACAACTAGTAAGTGTCTGAAGCCAGATTTGAACTCAGGAAGATTGAATCTTCCTGATTCCAGGACCAGTATTGTCTACTGGTCCACCTGGCTTCCCTACACATCCTCATCATATAGTGAATGGTTTCCTCCCTTCTGGCATTTTGGAATAGGCTTTCCTAGCATGACTTCTTTGCTAGAGGGGCACATGATCTTCATGTAATTCTTCCTGTAGTGATCTATTGGCCTTAGCCATGAAACACAGTGAGGAAATTTTGGAATCTTTTAATTGCAAGTTATCATGTAGTCCAAATCCCTTCTTGTACAGATGAGGAAACTGAGTCATATAGAGATGAAAACAAAAACAATTTGCCTAAAACAAGTAGAAGAACTAGGACTAAACCCATCAAGAAACTCAGAATTAGAAGTGACCTCAGAGTCCTCTAGTACAACCTGTATTTAAGAAGGAGTGTCTCCCACAATTGTTTGGTGACCTAATACATTTTCATCTAGGTCCTACTGGAAGCCTTCCAGTGATGGCAAGTCCGTTGCCTCCAGACACAGCTTTTTTCAGGGGTAGCTAGGTGGCATAGTGGAGAGAGTGTTGAAGTTGGAGTGAGGAAGACCCTGGTTTCAATTCTGCCTCAGACCTTTTGTAGCTGTGTGACCCTGGACAAGTCACTTATTCCCTCTCAGCTTCGGTTTCCTCACTTGTAAAATAAGGATAATATAGAGCACTTATCTCATAAGATTGTAGTGAGGCTCAAATGACATAATCTATGTAAAGCTCTTTGCAAACCTTAAAGGGCTATGCAAATGTTAACTATTATTATTAATTGCTAGGGAATTGTTCCATATGTCAAGTGGAACCCTCTCACTCTGTAACTTACACTTATTATCCTTAATTCTGCCTTGGGACCGTACAGAATAAATTAACTCATTGTTCTTAAGATTGGCTTTCAAATACTTTAAGACATTTTTATTCTCTTGTCTTCTCTTCTTCAGTTTGATATCTTCCATTTTCTTAGAGATTGCCATGTTACACAGATTCTAATCCTCTTATCATCCAGGTTGTCCTTCTCTGGACTCACTAAAGGTTTTTTTTTTAATGGTTTTCATAAAATGTGGCACCAAGAAATAAGCCCAAATTTCAGTTCTTAGCTGAAAGAGCAAAGTACAGTAGGATTATCATCTCTCCTACTTGGACACTGATTCTGTTAATGCGACCAAAGAATATATTAACTGTTTTGCCACCTTATCATGCCATGGGCCCACAATGACCTTATAGTCATTTTTATATAAACAGCTTTTTTACATGAAGTTTGGAGAAAAAATATTTTCCTACTGTATCCTATAGCTATATCTTGCCTTTTTTACTGTTTTTGTGCAATTGATTCTTTATACTCAGGAGTAATACTTTACATTTATCCCTATAAAATCTCATGATCTGTGACTTAGGCTATCATTCTAACCTGTTAAGCACTCTTGGGATCTTGAATCTGCTGTTTTTCTAACTTTTTGATGTTTTCAGATTTGAAAATCATCCCATCTGTACTTTTATCAAAATAATAAATACCACAGAATCAGGAAGAGATTCCTGGAACAATTCATTAAAGACTTCACAGGTTGACATAGAACTCTTAATTTGGGTGTAGTCATTCATCTGGTTCTGAATCTATTATTTCTATGTTCCAGCCTGACTCCCAGTCCAGTACTCTTATAATATTCTGCTTCAAGAAATTTAGGCAATAGCTTTTTTTCTGCCAGGAGAGAGTTCCCAAGCATATCAATCAAAAGAAGAATTTATTAAGCACTTACTATATGCCAGGAGCTGTGCTAAGTGTTGGATAAACAAATACAAAAGTAAAACAGTCCTTGCCCTCAAAGAGTTTAGATTCTAATTGGGTATTTGTGTATATGTGTATACACACATATATGTGTATACACACATATATGTATATATATGTGTGTACATATATACATATACACATACACATACAGAAAGCATCTCTAAATTAAATACAAGGAGTTCTACGTAATTTCTTTCATTTTAAGTCTTATCCTTCAAAAGCAGGTGTTCTTAGACTTTTTGCATATCATAGACCCTTTTTGGTAGTCGAGTAAAGTCTGTGGATCCTTTCTCAGAATAATGAATGCAAATGCATAAAATGAAATATAAAGGATATAAAGGAAACCAATCATATTGAAATAGTTATAAAAATATTTTTCCTATTCAAGTTCACTGACCCCCTGAAGTCTACTTTAGATCCATTTGGAGTCAGTTAACCCTAGGTTCAGAATCCCTGTTTTGAAATCTGACCCTGCTGTCTTTTGCCTTTCCTTTGTATTTCTAGTACTGTACTTAGCAGAGTGTCTGGTATATAATAGGTCAGGGGTGGGAAATCTGCAGCCTCCAGGACACATGTGGCCCTCCTTTGGCTGAATCCAAACTTCACAGAACACAGAACAGTTTGGATTCAGTCAAAGGAGGGCCACACTTGAGGACTTAGAGGGCCACATGTGGCCTCCAGCTTGCAGGTTTCCCACTTCTTCAATAGGTGCTTGATAAATATTTATCAGTTGACTGACTTATCTTGCTTGTGTTTGTAATTCATGTTATTAATTTAATTCAATTCAACAAACATTTCATAAGGGCCTATTACATACTGAACACCTTATAGGAGATGTGAGAATACTATTTAGAAATGACATGATTTCACCTTCCATGGGATTTTCAAGCAACTAAGGTTAGATAACCTATCTGCAGATAACAGAGGTAAATGTCTTGCCCAGGGTCACACAGCTAGTCAGCATCTGAAGTGTTGAACTCAAGTCTTCCTGACTCCAGCTCAGAGCTCAGCCATTGTACTATTTAGTTGGAGAAGCAGGTCTGAAACTCAGAGAAGAGATCACAGAGGTAGAAAATAAAGTTGGGGACTTCATTCCTTGACATAGTATTTGAGATTGTGAGAGTGAACAAGATTGCCAAGAGGGAATATGAAGACAGATGAGGAGTGACTATAGACCATTGGAAAGGGTTGGAAGGAGGGACTAAAGATGGACTAACGGGGAAGAGAAGGAGTGGACAGAGATAGATAGAAATAGCACATGATATTTCTTAGAAGCTAGAAGGTTACAAGTATCCAGAAGAGGAGGTGCATGAAAGAGAATTACTGCAGAAAGGTCCTGAAGCAGAAGTACAAATAGAAGAATTAGCTTTATTGAAATACATGAGGCAGCTAGATGGCTCAGTGGATACAGCACTAGGCCTGGAGTCAGGAGTTCAAATTCTGCCTCTGACACTTACTAGCTGTGTTACCCTGAACAAGTCACTTTAACACTGTTTGTCTCAGTTCCTTGTTTGTTAAATGAGCTGGAGAAGGAAATGGCAAAACACTCCAAAATCTTTGTCATGAAAACCCTATGGCTCGTATTGGTGTGCTTTATTTCACCAAGTCATGAAGAGTCTGACACAAGAGAATAAAAACAACAATAAATACAGTTAACCCTTCCACATTTCAGAGATTAGAGGCATCACATGCCTATAATCTGGAAAATCTGTATAAAATTTTTTTGGTACTTCCTTCATATCTGAGTAAAAGTCTGAATTTTTTTCTTTTTCTTTTATGGGATGTTTATAGCACTTTATTGTAAAATTTGTATTGTCTTTAGTCAGAGGCTCTGTATTGTCTGCTGGTCTTCTCATGTCATTGGCAGCTTCTGCAAAACTTCCAAAAAATTCTCATTTAATTTCTTATGCTGACCAGTGGTATCAAAACTGTGGTGAGAAAAGTCAAGATGTGGAAGGGATAACTGTATTACTTCCTTGACCATAGGGAAGGGGGAGAGACTGTGTTGATATAATGGGAAATTTTGAAGAGTAGAGTTCAAAGAGTGGTAAATATAGAGCTAAGAAGGGATATCAGAGGCTCTCTAGGCTAACTATGCCAAATTTAGAGATGAATAAACTAACACCTAAGAAGGGTAAATGATTTCTCCAAGGTCATGAAGTAGTAAGTGTTAAGAAATAGAAATTTACATGATAATTTTATTATGTATTTAAAAGGAATAGCAAGTTGTACATAATAGATTTACAGTTTCATGTGCAATCATCTTTTTTTAATTAAATGTTATAGAAATGCTTGTTTTATCCAATAAATTAAAAATAAATTTTTAAAAAAGAAAAGAAATGGGATTAGAATCCAGATCCTCTTACTCTGAGTCAGGACTCATTCTAGTGCTTGCCTTCCTAGGAAGTCAAATGAGGGTAGTTGGATTTGGTGGCCTCCGTGTTGTCACTGAAGCATGAGGCTAAATAAATACTAGGTGAGGGTGGGGCTAGGTAAGGATGCAGCTAGGGACAAAAGAGGAGAGAAAAGTATTTGAAGAGTCTTCCTGAGGACTAGTACAAAAAAATTGTTGAATTAGCAATAAAGTCCAGGACAACGCAACAAACCATGATTTTGTAATGGGTGATTATTTTTTTTTCAGTTTTATGACCTTTTCAAGCTCACTGGCAGGAACAGGTAAGTCAGATGGTGTGGGATGCTCCAGGATGAGGATTCACAGATTGGGAATGCTGTATGTCAGGAATATAAGAGTTTCTAGGTAGTAGTATGCTGGTAAATGTTTAACAACCAGGTCCTTAAAATAAAAGTCAGCACAACACACTGTTAAGTTTAATCTTCATTATTAGCATTTTCTGCAACACTTTCTTATGTCTAGACAATCCACAATACAAAAACCCTGATTTGTAGGGTTTGCCTATGAAGGAGGTGACATTTATATCTTACTGAAAATTTGACAATAGCTCTGTGAGCCTTTTGTAGATGGCTCCAACATACTCCTGCTCTAGGTTAAAAGTTCATGAAACATCAAAGTGGCTTGTGGTCTAGTTTCCCAGATGGCCTGGGAAAATAAAGCAAAAGGATCAGAGGTCATGAGGGTAAAGAGAAGATTTACTGTTGTATTTACCTAAAAGATCAGTGGATCAGTACTAACATTCAAATTATAAGATGGTGGAAATGACCACAATGAGACACATTTGTGATCATGGATAGAAGGTGTTTTTGAAGACCATGTCGGACTAAGTGGAAGCTGGTCTAGCAGTTCAGTTCTGCTAACCCTGAAGGGGCAGCCCCAGTCAACATGTATAGTGCAGTAGAAAGAACACTGAGAACCTCATTTCCATTCCTAGTTCTGCTATTCACTACTTGTGTAACTACATAAAGTCAATTAACCCTTTGGGCCTCAGAGTCTCCTCTGTAAAATGAAGGCATTAGACGCAGTGTCTCCAATGTCCTTTCTACCAAAGTGATAATCCTATGGACATAGGTGTTCCCAGGGCTCAGCTTTCTGCACATACTTCAGTATTTTAGGCGTTTACCTAAAACAAAACTATATGGTGACATACAGGACACTGCCACGCTGGGTCAATCTTTTTTCTTTTGTCAGTCACCCTCCTTTGCCACTCAGCTTCACTGGGGTAAAAAGTGACAAGAGGCAGCTCTGGCTATTCTAAATCACATGTTGCCATGGTGATTGGTCAGTCACCAAGAAGCCCTTATGTTTTTTTTCCTTAATAGTATTTTATTTTTTTCTAATTATATGTAAAATAGTTTTCAACATTCACTTTTGTAAAATTTTCAGTTCCAAATTTTTCTCCTTCCCTCCTTTCCCTCTCCCCTCCCCTAGACAGCAAGAAATCCAATGTAGATTATACATGTGCAATCATGTTAAATATATTTCTATATTAGCCATGTTGTGAAAGAAGAATCAGAACAAAAGGGAAAAACCATGAGAAAGAAAAAAAAACCAAAAACCCAAAAAAGTGAAAATAGAGTGCTTTGATCTGCATTCAGACTCCATAGTTCTATCGCTGGATGTGGTTAGCATTTTCCATTATGAGCCTTTTGGAATTGTCTTGGATCATTGTATTGCTGAGAAGAGCTAAGTCTACCACAGTTAATCATTGCACAACGTTGCTGCTAAAGAAGCCCTTATTTTGAACTGACTGCCCTTTTGCTATTTCCATATTAGATGGAGGGGGTATCTTAAAATATGATGCCCCCTCAAGCTGATCCAGACACCTTCCTTTGCATTGCTTTGGGTAGCTGGATGGATACATAAATAAACACACCAACAAAATTCCTTTTCTGTTACTAATGAACAGGATTTGATCTGAGAAAGAAAAACAATATATACGTGAGGCACCTATCATTCCAAATAAGGGTTTCCTGACCACTTTATATCTAGCTATGGGTATAGCCCCAGTGAGATTGGTTGATTTATTCTTTCTAAGACACCTTTTTCAAAGTATCTTTTAGTATAAGTTGCAAGGCAGGAGATGGGGGAGAAGTGGCATATGTCTGACTTCTTGTTGAAGTGGTTTGGGGTAACTTGTTTCTAAAAAATATAAGCCTAAGCATGAAAAATGATGCTTGAAATATGTAACATGTAATCATTTGTAGGAATATAAGATTTGGCTTTTTTGAGCCTATCTTTGATAGGCCAATGTGAATGAGAGAGTGGGAGAAGTAAAATAAGATATTATGCCCAGAGAGTTATGTGTCCAAGTTCAGTCGAATGTCCAGGTCCGTGGATTTGGGAAGTAGCACGATTCTATGATATGATAAGGTCTAAGTTACCATTGTGTGATGCATGGTTGAATTGGGTGACTAAGAAAAGAAAGCTGTGAGAGTTGATGACTTACATAGTCAATATGTTAGTGGAGCCACCTGCATTAATACTGAAGTCCATATAGCTAGTTAATGAAAAGGAAGACTATGAACCAGATGTTAAGTCATTTTAAAAGTTGGAAGACTGACCTAAAGGTCAGTAGATGACAATTACAGTGGTGAGGAAAGGATGGTATTGATTAATATGAATTTTGAAAGAGGAGAGATTATAGGATAGAAGTGAAGGGATTATTTAGAAGTAAGTGGTGAGCAAAGTATATGCAACCCTTCCCAAGATTTGGGGGAGTAGAAGGAATTGCCTTCATTGGACAACATTGCAAGGAAATATAGATGTGATGTTCTCAAAGGAAAACCATATTTCAGTTAAAGAGGGAGGAAGAAGGAGCGCAAATGGGAATTTGTGTGTGAATGTGTGTGTGTAAAGGCTTTGGAATTGGGTAAAAACACTCATTATAAATTTAATTTAAAAGGATCAAAGGATCTCTTTAGGAATGGAACATTCATTAAAATTTTAGGTTATTAATAAAATCATTTTTACTATGGAAAGTTAGAATAAAGATACTTCCACATTTTTCTTACTTCAAAAAAATCTGTAGCTTCATCTATGTGGCTACTCTCTCCATCAATGCAGGTCTCAACCTTTTTAAGCCTTTGTACACCATCTTCATAAGTTACCATGGTCAAAAAGGATCATCACTTGGTGAATCTACTTTCCAGTGATGTTTCTCTAAACTTAGCCAAGGAGAATCTTCAGACAACATTCACAAACTCTGTTGCCAGATGGTTCTTTTTTTTTTTTTTTGGCTACACAATGGGGTTAAGTGACTTGCCCAGAGTCACACAGCTAGTAAGCGTTTTTATGTGTCTGAGGCCGGATTTGAACTCAGGTCCTTCTGAATCCAGAGCTGATGCTGTATCCACTGCCCCACCTAGCTTTCCCCCAGATGGTTCTTTAAGACATTTCAGCTTCACTAGAATTGTTAGAGCTTAGCTTTGTGAGGTTAGCCCCTCAGAAGGTTAGCCTTCATGCCTGAAGCACCTTTAGTGGAGTGGCACTTTAGCAGATGAGAAGCCTTTTCACATGCTTTTGCCAAATTAAATTAACTTCGCAGTATCAGTAGAGATCCATATGAAGGGAAGAGAAGTTGAGCAAGGGGAAAGAGAGAAAGGAGGAAGGAAAATCTGTGGAGAGTGATAAAATACCACTTTGGTATAAATAGGAACTGCCCCTTGAATAATGACAACAATCATAAAATGAGATTTGAAAAAAAAAGTTAAAATAATTTCATGTCACAATATGAAATATGATTAGTATGAAAGGGCATTACATTTATGTAAATTCAAATACAAATATTATGTAGACTTTATCACCATTGATTTTTTTTTGTCTTCATAAGTTTTGTGGTTATTCTTTTACTAAGAGCATCATTATGGACTGCTCTCAGGTTTTAGACAAGAGAAATTTGGAGGAGCAAAGGACAGTCTACATTCGGATCAATATCATAATGTTTATCTTATTTTTATTAGGAAAAAATCTGCTTGATCATCTGTATTTATATAATCATCACCGTGTTGTCTTCTACCAAAGAGAGAGAATTATCTGATTTTAGAATATGACAAAAAGATCTATTCCTGGAAGGAATCGAATTCTACTTACATTTATATTTGTTCATAGATTTTGTGATAGATAGCCCTGTAATTTAGGACAATGGTAGTAGAGATGGTAGGAGAAGTCAGCACCCCCTCTAACCTTAGTTTCTGTAAAAATAAATTTATAAAGAAATCATAACACAAATATAATAGTTTAATTTATACCCTCTTTAACTGTTCTTAAGTTTGGCTGTACACCAGCTGGTCTTGGGACCTGATTTGGGATTTTAGTACCTAAAATTTGGATAGGACCTCAGGGCAACTAGTCATATAACACAAGTATCTACTATACCATCCCCAGCAAAAGACAATCCAGGCCCTGATGGATCTCTGCTGGAGAAGCTCACTTCCTACCTCATGAGACAATCTGTTCTGTTGTTGGGCAGCTCTAGTCTTTTCTTATGTTGAGTCGATATGAAGAGTGAGCCTCTTTGTAGTTTCCACTCACTGATATCCCTGATATTCTTTACAATAGCACAGAAAAAGCATGTTTTCTCTTCCACATGACAGACAGACCATCAAGTATTTGAAGACAACTACCATGTCAACTAGGCAGTTGAAGACAACTACCTTATCCTATTTTTCACCATGTCAAAGAGCCTCAGTTTCTTAGGCATTTCATCATATTTTTCTTAACATGTCTAAACTCCTGACAATACTCATGGCCCTTATTGGAATATTGTCTGGTTTATAGAATGAAAAAAAATAGTTTCTAAAACTGAACACACTACTCCAGATTTGTCATTATTTGCAAAGATTAAAATAGAATCATTGTTTTCAGTTATTGGGACACATAGCCATACTTCAGTAAGTCTGTGATATTGTTAATTTGGGTACTCCCTCCATGGGTCCAAATAGCAGCAGCCTGACATTTATTATGTTTCATACCCTGTACAAATCTTGTAGAATTCTTGTCAGTGTTTTCTTGTAGAGAGTCCTACATGACTTTCAGAGAGGTTCTGCCCAGTGTGTTGCAAGCTTTTCTCTTTTTATTTTCATATTTTGGGAATGATAGTGTAGCACTCAGGCTGTCCATATGCTATTCCTTGTTTTCAATTCATTGACCTTTTTTTCTAGTGGTACAAATCTTAAATAATGCCTTTTAGGCATTTTTTTTAACAAGTTAATCATAGATTATAATCTGCTATAGTCTACTTAAACTTCTGTTGCCCTATGGGTTACTTACAAAATTGATTCTTTTGATATTCTGGTGTTTATTCTTAGCCATATGCATCATGGGAAGAATATTGGTGTTGAAAAGTTGGGCTTTTGTATCAGGGAGCAGTTTGGGATCATCGAAAAGACTGTAATTTCCCAGATGGGGATCAAACTCATTTTTCTCCTGTTTACCTCTGGATTTAGGTCATTTCCCATTTGAAGCAACTATCTAAAACACATAGACTAACAATCTGTTTGCTGAACCACATGTTATTTGATGTTCAGTTTTTTTCTCCTCCTCCTGCTCCTCCTCCTCCTCCTCCTCCTTCTTCTTCTCCTTCTTCTTCTCCTTCTTCTTCTTCTCCTTCTTCTCCTTCTTCTCTTCTCCTTCTTCTTCTTCTTCTTCTCCTTCTTCTCCTTCTTCTTCTTCTTCTTCTTCTTCTTCTTCTTCTTCTTCTTCTTCTTCTTCTCTCTTCTCCTTCTCCTTCTCCTTCTCCTTCTCCTTCTCCTTCTCCTTCTCCTTCTCCTTCTCCTTCTCCTTCTCCTTCTCCTTCTCCTTCTCCTTCTCCTTCTCCTTCTCCTTCTCCTTCTCCTTCTCCTTCTTTCTCCTTCTCCTTCTTCTTCTTCTCCTTCTTCTTCTTCTTCTTCTCCTTCTTCTTCTTCTTCTTCTTCTTCTTCTTCTTCTTCTTCCTCCTGTGATGATTGCTAGACTGGTTTCTTTTGAGTCCCTCTGTATCTCTCTGAAGAAGGCTTAAATTATGATAGAGCCATGTGATATCTGCATAAGATCATGAGGACAGGGTCATCTAGGGAACCTCAACATTTTAGGAAAGTATATTTGGACTTGGTGTTAGAAATCCTCTATGACAATGGTGAACAACTTTAGTGAGTAGATATTTCTTTGTTTTACGTATTGCTATTAATATGTAAAGATTCTCTGCGACTATTTTTATCAAGGAGCTCATTTATCTTAATATTTGGAGCCACCTTGTTGGAAAAGCTACATAACTTTGGGTGACAAAGTAGAAAGAGTGTTGAACTTAGAATTAGGAAAACCTGAGTTTGAATCAAGTTTCAGATGTTTACTAGCTGTGTAACCCTGGGCAAGTTACTTAACCTCTCTCAACCTCAGTTTTCTTATCCATACAATGAGGATAGTAATGACTACTATCTCCCAGGGTTTTGGTGAGGATAAAATGACATATTAGTAAAGTGTTCTATAAACCTTAAATTGCTATATAAATGCTAGATATCATTTGGATAAAAATACTATTTTTCATTTATTTGTGTACCTGGACATTTCTTCTAAAATATATATCGTTATTTATTTTGTTAAATATTCCATAATTACATGTGATTTTTTGAACATTAATTTTGAATAATTTTGAGTTCCAAAATCTCTCCTTCCCTTTCACCCCACCCTTGAGAAAGCTAGAAGTTTCACATTGATTATACATGTGAAGTCAGGAAAAGCATATTTCTGTATTAACCATATTGCATAAGAATGCACAAACAACAACAGCCAAAAAAACCCCCAAAATAAAAAAATTCTAAAAAGTGTGCTTCAACCTGCATTTAGAGTTCATCAATTCTCTCTCTGAAGGTGGATAGCATTTAAAAAAAAATTATAGGTCCTTTGGAATTGTTTTGTATCATTGTATTTATCAGAGTAGGTAAGTCTTTCACAATATTGCTGTTACTGTGTACAATGTTCTCCTAGTTCTGCTCACTTCATTTTGCATGAGTTCATATACGTCTTCCAAGGTTTTTCTGAGAGCATCCTGCTCATCATTTCATATAGCAAAATAGTATTCCATCACAGGTACGTACCATAACTTGTTCAGCCATTCCCCAATTGATGGACATCCCCCTGATTTCCCAATTCTTTGCCACCAAAAAAAAGAGCTGCTATAAATATTTTTCTTGTACAAACAGGTACTTCCTCCCCACTTTTTTTGGTCTTTTTGGGATATAGACCTAGTAGTGGTATTGCTGGGTCAAAGGGTATGCATAGTTTTATAGTCTGTTGGGCATAGTTTTGAATTGTTCTCCAGAATGGTTGAACTAGTTCACAATTCCACCAACAATACATTAGTATCCTAATTTTTCCACATTCTCCCCCAGCATTTATTATTTTCCTTTTCTATCATGATAGCCAATCTGATAGGTGTGAGGTGGTACCTCAAAGTTGTTTTAATTTGCATTTCTCTAATCAATGGTAATTTATCTTTAATTTCTTCTTCTGAAAACTGCCTGTTCATATCCTTTGACTGCTTATCAACTGGAGAATGGCTCTCTTTTTTTTTTTTTGGTAAATTTGGCTCAGTTTCTATATATTTAAAAGATGAGGACTTTATCAGAGAAACTTGCTGTAAAATCCCCCCCCATTTCCTGTTTTCATTCTAACTTTGGCTGCATTAATTTTGTCTATGCAAAAGCTTTTTAATTTCTTGTGATCACAATTATCCATTTTACTTCCTGCTGTTCTCTCTATCTCTTGTTTGGTCTACCTGGACTTTTCAAAAAACTTTATTGCCTGCATTAAACCAAGCAAAATACGTCACTGTGAAGTCGACTTTACTTAAAAGAGGTCTGCCAAACCTTTTATATCCCCAAGGCTTCTTCCACCATGATAGTTCTTCAAGTTCTTCCTCTTGCAATTTGTCCCTCAGAACCATCAATCTATATGAACTTTAAAATTTTGTCCCTTTTTTTTCTTCAGATGTAGACTATCCTATAACTTCTTGATGGAAAGATTGTTTGGGAAATAGCCAAAGAAAATCTATACAGTTCATCACCTACCAAAACCTTTATATAGATGTTCATAGAATAATAAAACCTCAAAGTTGGAAGAGACCTCAGAGAATATCCAATCCAAACCATTTCTGAAGAAGAAAACTTCCTACAATGCATATAACAAGTGCCCATCCAGTGTTTGATGATCTGCAACGAGTGAGTGCCTCCTGAGGTATCCCATTCTACTTTTGGATAGCTCTAATTGTTAGTAAATTTTTCATTATACCAAATTGATTCTGAATTTTGCTTTATTGAAAAAAGCTTTTTTTTTGCAGGAATGGTCAACAAACTGTAAACACAGTGCATCTTATTTTCTTTATATTTCTCAATCGTTTGAATGAATATTTAAAATGTTGTCTGAATTAAAACCTGCTTTTTCTCATGTATTTAGTAAGTATATCCCAATACCTGCATAGCTCATTTTCCTATTGATTTTTTAATAGAAATTAGTTCTTCCCATTTAAAAAAAATTCTGCTATATTATTTTCTTTCTCTTTCTTCATTTTTAAAGTTCTGTAAATTATTCAATAAATAAGCATTTATTAAGTACCTATTATGTACTAGGACAAACCTAGGCACTAGAAAAACAAAGAAAAAAATGTAAGTATCTTTTTTGGCTTGAAGGAAAGTATATTTACAAGGGGGAGACAACACATATACATAAGAATATATGTGTATAAAAATAAATACCAGGTAATTTTTGTGGGGAGACAGTGGTAGTTGGGGAGAATCAGAAAAAAAATTGACATAGGAGGTAGTTTTTAAAATGATTTTTGAAGGAAACTGAGAGTTTTAGGAGTAAGGAGTGAGCAGGGAGATGGGACATATTCAGAGGCAAGAAGACAGGCAAATCAATGCTATGTATGAGGAATAGCATAGGTGGTTTAGCTGGACAGAAGAGGAAATGAAACAGAGTAGTGTTTATTAAGACTGGAAAGACAGATTAGCATGAGATTGTGAAGGGCTTTAATGACAAACAGAAGAGTTTATATTTGATTAAATAGGTAATAGGCAGCCATTGTTATCTATTGAGTCAATGAGTGACATGATCAGGCCAGTTCTTTAGGATAATCACTTTGATGGTTTTGTGGAAGATGGATTGATGTGGGAAGAGAGCCTTGAAGCAGGAAGAACAATTATGAGACTAGATAATAGTCCAGGTACACAATAAGGAGGCCAAGGGATCTTAACCTTTTCAGATGAAGCCCTTTTATTCCTTAGCATAATGTATTTAAATGCACAAAATATGATACCTAGTATTGTAATGGACACCAATTATGTCAAAATATAATTATCAAAATATAAAACATCATGATATGGTATTATATTGCTTCTTAACACATTAATTAACAAGATAATATATTTAAAATATTGGCCAGTTAAATTAGATTTTTAAAAAAGCCTATCAATATAAGGGCTGTTGTTGTTGAGCTTTAACAAGAACATAAGCTTTGGGGTTGTCTTTGAGAAGAGAATACACATCATGTTGGACATCCATTCAAATTTAATTTTTTGTTTTAATGGTTAAAAGTACTGAAAATTCCTATCCACAAAGATATGTTGTAAATGGGATTAAAGTTTCCATAGCTCACTTTACAAAGCATAAATAGGTTTCTCTAAAGAGTCTGTAGGCAGAAAGATGGAGATAACATACAATTTAGTGGTGAGTCTATATTTGGAAATAATGATGAGTGTAAATAATATATTTGAGATATATACAACTACTATAATGTGATTTGATAATATCTGTGATTTCTATTAGTGACAAGGTTAAAAGTCTTGCTAATGCTACCATAGTGTGTTATCTTCATTAGTAATTGAAAGAATTGCTAATGGGGCAGCTAGGTGGCACAGTGGATAGAGCACCAGCCCTGGATTCAGGAGGACCTGATTTCAAATCTGGTCTCAGACACATAACACTCACTAGCTGTGTGACCCTGGGCAAGTCACTTAACCCCTATTGCCCAACACCAAAAAAAGAAAAAAGAATTGTTAAATTTCAGTAAGAGGCTAGTATAATTTTTTTTCCCATCCAAATTCACATAACCCACTAAAATCTATTCCCGAGTGGACCTCAGGTTAAGAAGCTTTTAGGCTTTAGGCTGGATGTTGGTTGGGGAGGGGTTGGTGAAGGGTCCTCCAGGATACTATAGAGACTGCTCTGAGAAACCTTTACAATTGGGTCTTTTTTCTTTTCTTTCTTTCTTTCTTTCTGCCTTTCACTCCCTCTTCAGGTTGCTTGTTTTCCTTTTGACGTTTTACACAACTGTGACCAAAGCTCCATTTTTGGGCTCCTCTCTCCTCCAAAACCTTGTCATCTAAATCCATACTCCTTCTTAACTGACCTCTTTTTTCTCCTCAAGACATGGGGCTGATTGATTCCAGAGCCTTAACTTGCCTGGGGGAAGTATCTTATAGGACTAAAATTAGGGAGTTGGTTTTCAGATTTTTTTTCCTTTAAGTACTTGTGATGGTTTTTTTTTTTCAGTATACTTCCTGTTCTTGCTGAGTCTTTTGTATTGTGGGGGCTCTTGCTTGGTTGAGGTGATGGGAGAGAATTGTTCCAGACCACCACCATTTCCCCAGATATTTTATTGGGATGATAAAATAAGCATATGAGTCAGTCGGTGTAATCTTAATGTGTCTTCTTTGGGCAATACCACTTGTGATCTTTTCTATTCTTTGTAATCTTTCTCTCTTTAAGATATTTTTGAAAGTTGACTACTGAGTGCCTTTTCAATTGTATTCGCTCCAGAAAAGATTTCTTCTATATGCATTTGGCAAGGCTCAACTGTTTTCCTGATTTCCATCTTCTTAAGCGCCCTCTCTACTTCTTCACATACTGCAATGAATAGTGAAGTGATGGAGTTCAAATGTAGTGATTCTATTATCATTGTTGTTTGGAATAGATCACTATAGAAATGCTAACAGATTTGTTAAAATTCATTTCTATTTGTTGTCCTCTTTCTAGTTTCATCTATAAATGCTCTTGTGATGCTTAGCTGGGTCTTATGCCAGAGGCTCATTTTCCCTTTCTCTGTCTTCTGTTGTTTCTTGAGATACTACTTAAAATCTTCCAATTTTCTTATTTTAATTATTATTACTATTTTTCATTTTGGAGGCAATGGGGGTTAAGTGACTTGCTCAGGGTCACACAGCTAGCTGATAAGTGTCTGAGGCTGAATTTGAACTCACGTCCTCCTGACTCCAGGGCTGGTGCTCAATCTACCGCGCCACCAATCCCCCCCCCCAATTTTCTTCTTAATGCACCATTTATTTCCCAGAGAAATCAACAGAAGAGAATATCTGTAGGTAGGTATGATGAGTTTTGGTGGACTCCATTGTGGAGTTTGAAATGCTTACTTGAGGAAGATCACATATCTCCAAATTAGCTGTTTACATAAAGCCACCACTTCATCTCTTGATAAAGATTCATCAACCACCACCATAACCCACTTCTTCATCTGGAGTGCTCTTCTTTGAGTACTTCTTTGTCGCTGCTTGTGATGGATTAGATTCCATTTTCATGGGTATATCCTTAGAAGCTTGTTAGATAGCTGCAGTGTTATAGTTTTTGCTTTTTTCCTCTGTTACATGCTACTCTCTAACGCCTTGACATTGACTTTGATCCTCCTCTGCACTGTTAGAATATTTTTCTTGTTAGAGTATTCCTTGGACTATTTTTTTCTTCACTGGCTAGGAATCTTTCATCCTCTCAGGTATGCTGGAGGATAAAGAGGAATACCAAAGGCCTTTCATCTAATCCTCTAGTAAGAAGGTAGACTAACATTTACAACATACATATTTGGTAAATACCTCTTTCCTGAAAATATGTATTAAACAAGTCCTCTGGGTCAGTGGAATAAAGCGCTCAATGTCCATATTTCTTGGATCTCCTGGTGATTGCAGTTCATAGTGACTCACCTTGGACACTGTTCCTGTAAACTAGTAGGCAAACTGCTGGTTTCTTCTAATCTCCCACAATTCTCTTGGGTCAACACTGTTCCTGAGAAGTGCTGCTACCAAATCTATTTGGTTTTCTCCTTCAAAACATAGGAAGTGCTTTATGAATTTTGAGTCATCTTTGCATAGAAGACTTGAAAAATCTTCTCTAGATAGTTCCAGTTTTAGGCTATGTGACGCTGGAGTGCAGGTTAGATACCTTGCTATCTCACTGTCTGATATCTTGACCCAAGTCTCTGAAGACATGCCTCAGAACCAGACAGAACTTTGGCAAAATTGTGAAGATAATGAGTTTTAAGTTATCTCCCTATCTTCCCTTCCATTCTCACAATAATAACAATAGCCAGCTAGCATTTGTATAGAACTTTGATTATAAAGTGCTTTATATGCTATCTTGTTGGATCTTCATAACACTTTGAAGCTGGTGCTGGTATTTTCCTTCTTCCCTGCTTTTTTTTTTTCTTTTGATCCCCTATCTTGTTCAGGCTGGAACTCACAGGCCCAATTCCATTACAAATTGGCAGCCAAGTGGGCAGCCTGGTGGCCTCTTGTTTCCCAAGGGTTTGCCATATCGGTGCTGGGCTTAGCACTGACACTCAATTAAAACTCAGAACTCCCAAGCTCCAGCAATTCACCAGAGTCAGCCTCCAGCAGAAGAAGGGATTCTAGGCGTGGATGACCATGCCTAGCTATTACTGCCATCTTGCAGATGAGGAAATTGAGACTGAGTAAAATTAAGTAACTTGTCCAGGGTCACACAGCTAATAACTGTCTGAGGCAGGATTCAAATTTAGGTCTTTCTGATTTCAAGTCCATAATCTACCTATGGTATCACCTACCTGCTTTTTATTTATTGGCCAAAATAAGCCTTTGCCCACCAGGAATTCTCTTAGTGTGGGACCTTCAACATATTTGGCTTTCTTGGGCAACTCTAGGTTCTAAGGAGGGACTTTTTAATCTCTGTGTGTGTGTGTGTGTGTGTTGGTGTGTGTGTGTGTGTGTGTGTGTGTGTGCGTGAGAGAGAGAGAGAGAGAGAGAGAGAGAGAGAGAGAGAGAGAGAAGAGAGAGAGAGACCCCTTTGGAAATCTGGCAAAATGTTTAAATTCTTCAGCATAATCTTAAATAAAATACATAGGATTGAAAAACAAACTAATTATATAGAAACACAGCTCTCAAAATATTAAAAAAAAAAGTTCATGGACCCCAGTATTAGAACCCCAGCTTCAGACATTTCAGCTCTTCTTGCTACATCAAAACCTATCTGGCTGGTGTTCCAGTTTGGCCTTTTGCTACGTGATCCATTACCTCTACCCAACAAATCATGCTAAAATACTGGTGACTGCTCACATTTCTCATGCAATTACCAATTCCTATATATTTCGCCTCCACATTATCTCTTATCTCCACCCCTTCCAGTCTATCCCCACTATTACATCCTAGTACTATTCTTCATTTACCACTTGCCTGGACTACTATTATAACTTCCTGCCAGGTCTTTCCACCTCCATTCTTTCTCTTTTCTAATCTATCATTCACATTGCTTCCAGATTGATCCTCATTATGTCACTCTGCTCAAAAAATTTTAGTGGCTCCTTAGTGTCCCCACTTCACAGACGTCTCCATTCTATGCTTTAACAATTCCAGTGACTACCTCCTACTTGATCATAACTTCCAACCCCTGTGATACTGGTCTCTGATTGGTGAGCCTTTGTCTGATCCTGGTCTCAGGCTCACTATGCCATTTCCTGGCTATTTCTATGCCATGACATCACCTCTCTCCATCCCACTTTGCAACTCTGTCTCTGGGAATCTACATTTCATGCAATGGATGTATGGGTCTCTTTCCCTATAATTCCAATTACTATTTCCCTGTCTAAAACATTCTTCTGTCAGAGCCACTTCCCTCTACATGTTGTTTTCCCTTTTTTAGAGTGTAAGCTCCCTGAAGGCAAGGACTTGCATGTTTATATCTATATCTCCATTGCCTGTAGAGTGATTAATAAATGCTTTTTCATGAATTCATTCTTTTATCCTGAGTTAAAATTTCAGACTCCTATATCTGGCTTTCAAGACCATCCATAATCTGGCCCCATTTTACCTCTACAGTCTGATTTCATACCATTCATTACCTTCTACACATTCTACATCCAACCAAACTGTTCTGTTCTTTTCCCTGAAAATAAACCATTTTCTTCTACCTCTGGGTCTTTGTTTTTGCTATTATTTATTCCTAGAATGCTTTCTCACTGTCTCTTCACCTAGCGAAATCCTACCCATTTAATCAAGTCCAGGTTAAATGTGGTTTCCTATGGAAAAGCCTGTCTCACCCCTCCTACCTAACCACAGTTAGCAATAACCTAGTTCCCTGGATCCCACAAACTTTGTTTTATGACTCTAATGCCTATCATATATTATTTATTACAGTTGTCTGTGTTTATTGTTTATCACCTATTGGACTATATGCTCTGTGAGGGTGGGGTCTAAGTTTTATTTAAGCTTTGTATCTCCCAAAGAATCTCCATTAATACAGTAGGCATTACTATTTGTTGAATAAATGATATGGCATAATGTGTGAAGTGCTAGACGTGGAATCAGGAACTTGGGTTTAAACCTCATCTTGGTCACTTGCTAGCTGTGTCAACAGAGTTGAGTCATTATAACCTCTCTGTGCCTTACTTTTCCTATTTGACAGGTTTTTGTGAGGCTAACATGAGAATATATTGTATGGTGCTTTAAAGTGATTTATGCACATATAAATGTTTATTATTATTATTATTACATCTTCCAGACATATTTGCATCTTAACATAGGACTCCAAAAAAGTACTTTAACCCAATGGAAAGATCTTCTATTTGTATTTGAGAATGGAGAGATTTACTGGGGCTCTGGAATAATTTAATGTTAAGGGGATATATTCATAGTGATCTCTTTGAGTTCCACACCTCTATCTTTTTATTGGGGTTACTAAACTCTTCTCTGACTTTCACAGTGGAACGTATTAATGACAATAGACTTTCTGAGTTACCCACTTGAGGTACAGAGGTTTTCTCCCTTCATAATGTTTAAAGAGCATACTCTCTACCTGATTGACTTTGCAATTCAGATGTTTAACAAATGTTATGAGCTTGAGTGCATATCTCAAATGTATATTTATATAGTTGAGCACAGCAAAATTTGTCTTTAGGGTGATGTAAACAAGCTGTCAGTCCTACATAGGCTTTCCTTGGGGGTTATAGTAGGGGGAGCGGAAGGACTTCCTACCAATACATTTTACAAACTTGGGGAAAAATTCGCTAATAAAAATCACTAGGAAGTTTTAAAAAATAAGGACATCACTACAGATCAATTCAGAAACCAGAAACTCCAAACTAATAAGCTTTTGGAATGCTTATGTGGCAATCATTTTTCTGAAAAGAGAAAAACCCCTCAATCTCAACCATTTGCCTTGTGTAGATGTTACTATACAAACAGCTTTATTTCTCACATATTTTGTGTCCCAACTCTTTAACTCTTTAATCACCATGCCCTATAGCTAGAATGATCTCTATCCTCGTGCCTTTGGATTTTACTGGCTCCCATCAATACTCAGCTGAAATCTCATCTTCATCTTTCGCCATCACCATGAATGATTTCTCCTTGAGAGGACTCCTCTTCATACTGTATATATCTCTTCTGTTTATTCTTGTTTGCATGATATCTCCTTCATTAGATAAAAATATCCTTGAAAGGCAAGGTCATTTTTGCCCATTTTTACACCCCCAGCACTTATCACAGACTTGGCACATAGTAAGCACTTAATAAATGCTTACTGATTAATTAGATTAAAACAAAATAAATGGATGGTTTGGGATGGCAATTTATAAATAGAGGATGTATATTTATAAATGGAAGAGGATACATAATTATAACCAACAGCTGCTACAAAACTACATGATAAAAACATTAGAGTTGTAAATATGTCTTTTGAGAGAGCTGAGGAGAAAGTGTATTATCAGGTTTTTTAATCATATAATTTTTTTATTTTCTTTTTTTTTTTGCTGAGGCAATTGGGGTTAAGTGACTTGCCCAGAGTCACATAGATGAGGAAAAAATAATTTGAAGTGAGGTAAAGTGATTTAATTAATTACACAAAAAGTGATCATAATGATAGAGCTAGAACCCAGATCTCTGGAGTTCTAGTCCAGTGCCTTTTCTGTTATCTCACAGATAAAGTACTTCTTTCCTTTGATCCTTTCAATTTTAATCATCAAAATAGTCATTGCCCAAGTATTATCATTTTCTCTTATTAGATCAGTAGCCACAGAAGTCATGATGAAGGATAGTAAAGTATCTCAGTTTTTATGGATAAGATGGTACCTAAAATGGAACTTAAGATTATTAAGGCAGGGGAAGTTGGGTAGGAGATAAAGAAACTTCATTAATTCTAGGCTATTCATTTAACAAATATTTATAAGGTTCCTATTATGGACAAAGGCAATCATGGTCCCTGCATTCAGTGAGTTGGCAATATGATAGGGAACAAAGATTCTTTTCAAATAACACCAATAATGGGGCAGCTAGGTGGTGCAGTGGATAGAGCACTGGCCCTGGATTCAGGAGGACCTGAGTTCAAATCCAGTCTCAGACACACAACACTTACTAGCTGTGTGACCCTGGGCAAGTCACTTAACCCCATTGCCTAGCCAAAAATAATAAAATAAAATAAAATAAAATAAAATAACAAATAACAAATAACACCAATAAGAGGTGAAATATGGCAAGTGCTACAAGAAAGGTACCGGGTACTTCACAGATGAGAAAAATCACATCCAGATGTAAGGTAGGGAATGGAGTAATGGATAGAATTTTAGCAGGAAGAAATGGGGGAGAAGGAATTCTAGGCAAAGGAAAAAAATAACCATCATTTGTTTAATGCTTTAATTATGGAAGGTTTTAATCATTTAATTCCCATAAGAAACCTGTGAAGTTATTATCCCCATTTCACAGATGAGAAAATAGAGACTGAGAAGTTAAGTTATTTGCTTTCACACAGCTAGTAAGTATGTGAGCCAGGTGTTAAACTAATGTCTTCCTGTCTCCTCTATCCACCTTTAATTACCATGCTGCCTAGCTATGTAGATGTTAGAGGAGTGGGGAAATCTATGGGAAACTGGAAGTAATTCAGTTCAGTTTTAATGCGGATTTTAAGTTAGAGGGTAGTAGAAAAAATGGCTGGAAAGTAGTTTTTAAGCACCTGAACATATAAGACACTATGCTAAGTATTGGAGATACAATGATAACAAAGCTCTTTACCTCAAGGAGCATAAAATCTAAGATACATATGCTACAAGGCAGCATGTGATAAAGGTCAAGGAGAGATTCAGACATTGTTACAGGAAATTAGAGGAGGGAAAGATCTCTTTATGGGCCCTTAAGGATGAAGACTTTATATATCACCCAGCTCCCCTTTCTATGAGTCACTGCCACGGGAATGAGGTAACTAAAGTATATGCTTGTGAACTGAGGATATTCATATAGAGTCACAGTCTCTGTGGGCAAGGTAAAGGCTTTACACTCAGAAATATTAAAAAAGTATAACCCTGACATAGGAGATGTCACTGAGGGGAGCCAGGACACAGAATCCAAAAAGCAAAAATATGTAAATATATATATATATGTATATATATGTAATATATATATATACATATATATATACATATGTACACATATATATATATATATATATATATATATATATATATATATATATATATTATTATATATATATATTATATATATATATATACATATATATATATATAAAAGAGGGAGGCAGTATGGCTGAGTAGAAAGAAAGTGGGCTGGTTTTGGAGTCAGGAAAACCTGGGTTCAAATCCTGTTACTGATACATAGTAATTCAATGAACATTTATTGACTGTTTACTAGGCACTGAAGATACAAAGACAGAAATGAAATAGCCAGTGCCCTCTAGGTGCTTATAATCAACTGGAAGAAA